>NW_026623337.1:1221668-1247904 GCF_030028575.1 Malurus melanocephalus | reverse complement strand
TCCTGTAGCACAAGCAGAAGGATGGAGGAAAATAAACTTTTTTTAGGAAGGCATTCATGATCAGTTTTGTACAGGAGGACAGAGCAGGAACCCCGCAAGGACCATTACGATCCTTTAAATCCATGAAGTGCACTTACTGTCTTAGTGAGTAGAATTTGATGTTTCTAAATATTTTTTCCTTAAGAAGAAACCATTTGTCTCTTAAAGTTACCTGATTTAGGTAATGCAGTTTATAGGCTCTCCCCCATGTGTTGTGTGTGGTTTGGAGTTGAACTAATCCTTCAGCAATCGTCAGATTCCTGTCCTTGCCTCAACAGTGGTCTGCTCACCTGGGAACAGTTGTTTTATTGAAACCAGTAAGCTACAGTTAAAAAATTTCTATTCAACATTTTGTTTCCTTTAAATGGAAAAGTAGCTATTGCCAAGGTTCCCAAAATGAGTGTTTAGTAGATGATTGAAACCTCATTTTAGKCATGTCGGCAGAGGTGATTTCATTTATACAGGTGCTGTGAGCTCATATTTGCATTTCATTTTTAATGATGCCTATGGATTCCCCTTTTATATCATGCCATCATTACATTTATGTATTTATATTTATGATATATATTTAATTTGCAAAATTCTACACTAAAGTGGTAAATTCAAAATAGAAAATCTGAGTGGTATGTTATGTATGTGGATACTGTTTTCATAAAGGAACTCCACACTGCTCTAGATGATGACACAATTTGAATTGTTTATTATGAAACAGTGAATCCAAGCACATGCAATGTTTGGAAAAGGTTGTACTGAAAAGAAGGATTAMAATTTCAAGTTCTTGAATGTATAAAAAAATAAAATAATGTCTCAGTTTTATCTTTGTGGCCTACCCTTGTGTGGAATATCATAAAGAAAGTGAGGAAATTGTGTGGGATTAGTGAGGGTAGGTGGGGGTGACAGAAGAGATGGCTGATCCATAAGAGACAAARCTCTTCCTGATACTTGAAAGCTGTTTTCACTAGGTACCCCTCTAGTCTGTTTGGACAATGGTGTTCCTGTGTGAGGGAATGTAGTTCTTTGCTTTGTTTGGAACACAYCCATCATCTCTGGAGATGCATAGCAAGTGCTGGGCTGGGTATGTTTGGTAGATAAAAAGGAAAACCATGTTGTAAACTGTTAAAGCAATTATTGCATACGATGATTTCTTAAACAGATGATAAAAAGTGGGAATTATAGAGGATAATTAGAGTTAGATTAAAAGTAGACCATTTAGAAGACAGCTAGTATTTTTCAAAGTCTGATCAGTTTAGCAGCAAATATTGATATTGACAAACTCAGGGAAAATAATGGAATACTGTCAAACTGTGTTATATGAACATTTATGATCCCCTTAATTTTTTTTAACAGTTCTGAGTTCAATAAAACTTCATTTAAATTCTTTTGTATCTGATTTGAATATGCTGCTGGAGTTCATGGAGAAAGAGTCAAATGCTTGGAATGTGCCCAGACTATGRAATTGGTTGTGCAAAATTTCTTGTTGCTGGTTTGTTGCTAATGCATGCAGATAAATTGGCTGAATTGTATTTTTGTTGCTCAACAGCTACTTCCATTCTAGCAGTAACTAAAAATAGAAACAAACCTCAAAACAATTGTAATGGGATTTTAAACCAGTGGCTTTTGTACAAACCTCCCMAAAGAGAAGGGGATATAAGGCTTTAAATAATGAATTGTGCATGTTTGTTGTTTCAAGACTTCATCCACCATATGAGAGACCATAATCCATCCTGGCTGGCTTGTGAGCTCGTGAAGAACCTCATGTTGCTCTTGTCTTGCACTTTCTGAGCCTTGTAATAACAGAGGCAGTGGACAAAGAGCTTCAGRTGTTGCTCTGCCTCTGGATTTCTTCTCATGGGAGCAAGCATGGACCTGCAAGTCTCTGCAAGTGGAGAATTCTGAACAGTGTAGGAAAAGAGACAGCAGAGCATCACTCTTTCAAACATACAGTTTAGGGACAGGTTGAGCCTTATTTCAGATAAAAAAGTTATTGAGGTTCAAATTAACGTTATATGCATTAGAAAGCATCCTGCATAATAAATGCTGTGGTTGTAAAGAAAGCCTCTCAGTAGACTCTGAACTTGTTGAAATGTACTTTTGCTTATATGTGCAAGGCAAGCAAGTAATTTTATGTTCTGCTAGTCTTCTTTCTACAACAGGAAGCCTTATTAGAAAAAGGTTTAATAACAGATATTTTCAAGATCATGTAATGATTTTATCTGTTGTATCTTTTTGAGTGATCCTGTGGAATTGTGCACCTTTTAAAACAGTGTGGCTCCTGTATAGCCARTTTTAACTTTATGAATCCCAATGTAACTAATTAAAAAGGAAATGTTTTTAGTAACAATAYGTGAACTCAGAGAATAATTGGGTTGTAATTCAATCTGTCAGCTCTGCTGCCATTCATAAACTCAGGGTTTATGAAGGCCTCAGAAATCTCAGTTTGAATTACAGCTTTATTCTGTACATAGCCTGGAACAATGTATATCTTAACATTTCATTTGTGAGACTGAGAATGTTTTATAATCCTGAAAGTATTACTTAAATGTATACTTACATAAAATTTCAATCTTGCATTTGGAGGAAAAACTATATTGCATTGCATTTTTTTATTTATATTTTACATCAATTATGTTAGTGCTTTAACTGTGGATGTTTATATGCATAAACTGTTTACTTTATATTGTGGTGTATGTGGAAGAGTTTTTATACATCTCTATTTCAGGTAAAACAAATGAYTGACTGGAGTGTTTACATTTGGTTTAATATTTACTTTGCTTTACTATAACAAGACAATTTTACTATTTGCCAGAGTATTACCCTTCAACCTTATTTTTACTGTTTTTTTTTTACAGAATTAAGGCAGTCACGAGAGCCCAACATATTTGCATATATATACTGTTTTAACAGATTTTTATTTTCGGACTTCATTCTCTTAAGGCAGTTTTTAAATCTCCTCTGTCYTCAGGTTGCTGAGTCAAACCATGAAGGACCATCTGGTACGAGTGGCTAATGAAGCAGAATTTATCCTGAGCAGACAGAGGGCAGAGGAYATTAACCGCCATGCTGAATTTGAGGTAAGAAAGGAAATCTTGTTTTAAAAAAAACTAAACACCGAAGCATCCACCATTACACAAGCTCAGAACTTGTTGAAATCTGCACACCATAGTTTGTAGGGGAAAGAATTTTATCATGCCAATGCTGCTCTTTTCCATTTAGCAAATATCACTGTATGTGTTAAAGCTGCTTAGCATCACAGTCAACATACAGGTTTGAAGAAAACCACTTTGCTGAAGATAAGTGGTAACAGCCTGTGAAGTGCAAAATGAGAAATTACTTTTTTTTTTTCTTTTTGTATCATTTGCCATTTAACTTAATCCCTCTCTAAAACCATTCTCCTTATGTTTTACATGCCTTGGTATGGTTTAGTTATGTTTTCATATTTTCRCCCCACTTAAGGGAATCTGAAGTGAAATGATGGTCTCTGTTTTTGTAATAAACTTGTACTACTTGTAACAAAAATGCTAGCCTGTTTTCTGAATCCCTTTGGTCTTACCTCCAATTTTGGATCTCAGTTACATTACATATCAGCTTTCCCTGTGCTTTAATTATTGGTAAAATGAAAATGAAGYTAAATCTCTCTCAATTCACTAATATTCTACTTAAAGAGTACTTCGTCTTTTTTCTGACATGTGATATTACTTGTGGTTTTGTTTTTAAAATGAAGCATTAAGAGATTGAAGGCACATTTGTGCTTAATGTATTTCTAAACTGTTTTTCTCTTAAATCTTTATGTGAAAAAATACTCCCCAAAGATGAAAGCATATTTGTCTTAGACAGTGCTTATGTTCTAAAGGTCATCTGTGTTRGCCCCAGGATTCAAGCTGTGCGTTGTCTAATAACATATCTGCACTTCATCTAGTGCTAGTTACCCCCTCCTGCAAACAGAGATGTGGTGAGATATCTACAGTACCATTTTGCAATGGTGAAATAGCAGGCATGTTTCATTTATTACATCAAGGGTTTGGCGACAGTCCTGTGGAGATGAAAAGTGCATCCTTTTACTCCCTTGCCTGATAATCATTGGACTGGGACATGCTTGACATCTTTTGCTCTGGATTTATGCAGAAGCTCCATGCATGACATGGCGTTATTGATTAGATGAACAGCCCACTTTTTCCTTCAGATGCAAAGTATTTGCAAAGGGGGGATCTGTGTATGTGGGAAGCATGTGAGAAATAAAGGATTCTGTCATATGAATGCAGGCTATCTGTGAATACACTTGTTCAGTGACAGCTTCACTCTTAGCCCTAGCTCAGCCTCAAGATACCTTTTGTGGTGTCTGGAGGAAATTTAAACAGAGTCTACATTTTTATTACACCTCTCAGTTCTGCTGTGACACCTCTCTAGGATGAGCTGGCTGRTACTTTAGGCTGATGCTGGCTTGAATCTGTGCTGTCTCAGTGGCTGTGGCTCAAGAGGTTTAACTCATCAGGTGGAACTTGCAGGGAAACTGGTGTACTCAAATATCAGCAATCTGTTTATCCAGTTTAGTTTTGTTCTGGTGTTGGAAAAATTTTGATCCAGCATGACTTCCACAGGTGTAGAAACTGAGGATATGCAAGTGTTGGATTCTACCAAATGCTTAAAGAACCTGGTGTCTGTGGCAAACTTCAGTCAGTGTTGTGTTCCTTTGTGCAAAGGGGAACCATTAGCCATATCCATCTGCAGGTATCACATTAACAATCAGAAATTCTGGTGTTCCATGTTCCATCCATGTCTTAAGATGTGATAGCTGAAAAAAGTGAGCAGATCCTGTATACAACAAATAGGTGAAACAGTCTCCTGAAAATAGAGTGATCTTACAGCATTTGGCCCCAAAAAAGTTAYATGCGAATGGGGGTTTGATCACAGTTGAAAACATTTTGGGTTTCTGGTAGTTATTAGTTGCAGGGTTTTTTTTAAAAAATGGTTGGGATGTCCGTGTGTGGTTGAGATCAGAAAAAAGTTTTGCCATCTGAGTGCTGGGGAGAAAGGAGATGAGACTGGTTGAGTGAAGTATAAAGACCCTCAGATGAGAAATGAGGTCAGAACTACCCATTTTTCGTTTTCATTCAGACTTCCATGTCTTGTGTTTCTTATCACAGATGAAATAATCCAYGTTAACACTGAGTCAGCAAAAATCCAACTCCCAGTTTTCTTATTCAAGATCTGTAGTATGTTTACTGCTACCTGGTTGTACTTCTCCATTTCCAAAAGCCATGACAAAGATGAGCCTTGAAATATCTGAGCCAGATTTTGGTGAGGTTTGCACTATGGTGCAAGGGCAGTTTTAAAGTAAAAGGGAAAGTATCTTTTCATTTAAAATCAAAGTTTGGTGTTTGGAGCATATAGAGGCAGGAGAAAGCAATGGGAAATTTAGACAAGCTTCATAATGATGTTCTGTTGTTACGTACAATTATATATATTCAGTTATAAATGGGATAAGAATGGTCCTTGGAAGAGGAAGGGGAAACCTAGGAAAACAGGAAGTAATGACACTGCTGTACTGAAAACTTCAYTCTAGAAATCTGATGGAAGAAATTACTTGTGAGGTGTCATTTTGAAAGTTGCTCAGGGTCTAGAGGGGAAGATGCCACTCCTGTTTCATTCTTAATTCACTGCAAGTACAGGAGTGTTTTCCTTCCAGAAAGGAAATGTGAAATGTCCACCTATCAATTTTTTCACATCCAGGAGGAGACAGAAACAAATGCAGCAGCTATAAACTTTGCTGCATAAGCTCTGGTTGGGCTTTGCTCTGTYTCTATGTGGAGACCCTGAAATACCCTGCATTGTTCAGGACATTGAGAGGAACCCTTTCCATGCACTCAGATGACCAAAAGCATGGGAAGAGTCTCTAAACTAAGGATGGTTTTGGGTTTATGTTTTTTTGTTTGTTTTTTTTTTTTTTTTTTCCTTTTTGTTTTTTTTTTTTTTTTTTTTGTTTTAATTTGTTTGTTTGTGTTTTTTTTTTTTGTTTTTTTTTTTTTTTTTTTTTTTTTTTCCCTTTTGCATGTTTTTCAGTTTGTGCTGTAACTTTAGATATGCAGTAACCCCTGTGAGGCAGATTTAAACTGAAAGGAATAGAAAAGAAATATTTTCTGTTTTTCTTGTGTCTCCTCATGGCAGTTCTCTCCTTTCAGAAACTCAGTGTCTTTTCACTGCTACCTGTATAAGGTTCCATCCATGTATGTAGACATATGGGGAGGTCACCAGGAAACCTGAGACATGCTTACTCATGAGTAAGCCTCATGACTGAGCCTCTGAGAAGCCTGATGAAGGAATATTCCACTCATTTCTCTAGTGAGGTGGCAAGGAAACCACATTTTTTTCCAGTGAATGTGGGAATGTGAACATTTCTAACATAACCTTTAAACCTTAAATCCTTAAATTTTGCCCATTGTCCCTGGCATTTATATGGATGTGTCTCTTAGGTATTTTTCAAGATTTCACCGTCAGTGTTTGGCAGAGTTGAAAATCCTGAACAGGAACCCCTTTATAGTAGTTTCATGCTACCACCCAGATTGCTTCCTAGAAATGACCTTGWAAAATGTGGGGATTCTCACTGTGTCTTAGATTATCTGTGCAGAATGCTGCAGCGTCGAGCCTGTGGGAATAATTGGATTTGGTGTGAGGARGGGGAGGGAATTTTGTACTCTAATTGACTTTATTTTATAATTTATGACAGGAGTGCCCATTGCCTTGGATATGCCTCCTGTCTGATATAAATCTCTTCGTGTATTTGTGGGTGAATATACATATTTATAGAATTCTAAGTAAGTAAACCTGYAAGGTTTTTAGGCCTGGACTGTTCAGTGTTTCACCTTTCTAGTGAAGCTGTAGTTTGTGGCACTGCTGGATTTATGCAAAACTCTCAATGCCATGTCTCAGCGCTTGTGTAAAGTATTTCTGATGAATGTTCCAGTAACATGGGTGGTTATTTTATTTGTTTGGGGTTTTTTTTTTAATTTTTTTTTGCTTTTTTTGGTGTGGAAGATTCACATGAAAAAATAGGAAAATGGGATAAAATTTACAATACAAAGCTATTCATAATTTTGCATGTCATGGGCTGTGTAGAAGAGCAGTGGAGAGTGCCACACAATAATTTTCAGAAAACTTCCTATAATGGGTGGACATGGATTCTTCATTCTGAGCAAAATAGACCCCTTGGTAATTTTTTCTSTAAGATGTAACTGGTGCTGTAATTGGCAAAATAGCCTGCCTCTTCAAAGTGTCTTTTTTGAAAGATTGTGTGGTGTCATCCCCTTGAATTTTTGATCTTACTTTTTTCAAATTCTTGTCATCCATGGAAATATAAAATGCTGGCATTCTTGTTATTGGCTGCTTCTGTTGATTAACTGAGAATTTCACATGACTTTCCCTTTGCATTTGTTATAAATCATGCTAGGCAGCTAACTTCTCTGCATGATTTCTCTTCAATAATTAAATCTAGCATTTCCAGCTGCTGTAAAATTTGTTGCCCTTTTGTGTTCAGTTATGCTTTTTCATGCGGAAGGCTTGGACTTCCTCACAGTTTTAATTCTTATTCAGTGTCAATTTACAGGCTGTGGTAATAAATGGAATGTTTTACTTCATGGCTCATGCTGGGAAACAAATCTTTAAACTGGTRTTGCCTTGACAGAGGTGGGATGCAAGGCTAGGCAAGCGTTCTGATGGTGATTTGGATGTAGCTGTTTGCTGTTTGTTTCCTTGACAGAAGGCAAAATCCACTGATGGATAATCTTCTTTATTCCATATCTTTTCCCCTTTGATGTGCTAAGCATTAAATGTTGGAATGTGTTATTTGTATCAGAGGAAGTGACTGAAAATTACTGTAAATAAATTCTCGCAAATACCCATAAGTCAAAGGGAATGTTTGAGAGATCTTGAAAGAATTATGGAAAGGTGTTTGGTGTCTTTGTTGTTTCTATAGATGATTGTTGCTTCTATATGGAATGAGAAGTTACTCTGGGAAAGGAAGTTTTACTCCTTGACTGGGTCCATATTCTCCATAGTTTTCCAGTGTTTTYAACAAAAGCTGCTTTGTTATAGAACTTGTGCATCAAAAAAAAAAAAAATCCTTCTGTGGCTCTTCCAACATCCTTTTATATTGTTTTTCAGCACACTTAAATGTAATGTCCTGATTTATTAAAACAAAAGATTTTGTAGTGCCGTCAGTGGGTATTCGGTCTTGTAGAGTGGTCAGCAGCAATGGTTCACATTGGACACATGGAGGTAATGGACAGTGCAAGTTGTAGGAATGGATCCAAAAGTTGTTGTCCTTAAGATTGCAAAAATGTAATGAGACAACATGAAGGAAGTTAGATGTTCCCTCAGAAAAATAAGGCTTTACACATTTTGTTATGAACTTTCTCAAATTCAAAATTTTAAATAAATGCTGTCCTTTGCATTAGGCCATTTAGGTGTTGCAGCACCATCTGTTTGTTGGTAGAAGGAAGAAAAAAAACTTGATTTTCATTCCTCAACGCATATTTGAGGTATTRTAAATGCTTCACGGAGTGCTGAGCATAGGAGAATATTGTTTTTCTTCCATGGGAGGATTAACCAATTTTATTCTGCTGCAATATGTTGTCAAGTCCCAAAGTAGGATATTATATTTCTCATATTCCTGAGGTGGCAATTTTTAGGATTAATTGTCTCATGTGATACAAAGGACACTGAAATGAAAACTTTCTTTTCTCTTTGAATATTGTAACCTTTTCCCTGTGCTCTGGGAACCATTGGGATAAAGTTTTGCTTGATTATTAAAGGAGTGAAAAATTGTCGTTTCTCTTTCACTGTGCTTTAACAAGCAAAGGGAAGAGAAGGAATGAAAAATTGCTCTGGAATACYGAGACATCTCTTTTTTTAATATTTCAATTTTAAATTAAAATACASTAACATGTCTGTGAGTTRTCAMAGAGAACTCTTACCTTTCTCWGGAGAAAAGAAGCTCCAGAATGACCTTACTTGTGGTTTTCAGTACTTGAGGGGGCTGCAAGAGAGCTGCAAAGGSTCTTTTTCCACAGGCATATAGTGACAGGACAAGGGGTGGTGGCTTCAAATTGAAAGAACAGAGGTTTTAGATTCAGTATTAGAAAGAAATTCTATGCTGTGAGGATGGTGGGGCTTTGGCACAGCTTGCTCTGAGAAGTTTTAGATGCTCCATCCCTGGAAGTGTTCAAGGCCAGGTTGGATGGGACCATGAGCAAACTGGTCTGGTGGGAGGAGGGATGGAACTAAATGGTCTTTGAGGTCCCTTCTAGTCCAAACTACTCTCTGATTCTGTGATAGGAGAAATATTGTTTTTGAAGCAAATTGAAAGCAAATTCATTTAAGAACTGCGATCTCTTATGGCCTTTTCTGATTAAACAGGAAGTGATATTATCTTCTTTTTTGTTGATAATGTTTGTTGCCAATTATGGGACAAACCATGTTAAGGATTAAATCTAATAAATTTCAACATATGATTGGGATTTTCAAATAATATTGAATATGGAAACTTAATAGATTTGTGACTGTAGATGTTTAATGTTTTTAAAAAATCTATTATTTTTGTGACACTTGTGAAGTTTATTGCTTTATAATTAATGYTTAGTGTTGAGCAATGTCTTGTTGAGATTTGTCCACRTTTTCTAATCTGTGACAYGTTTYGTTTACATACTAAGTGTAATTTAAAAGAAAAATCCAGGAAGGTCATGAAGATAAGARTCTTTTCTGCACAGTGCTTTACARTGTAAGAGATTTCAACTTTTTATGGCCTTTTTAATTTCTTTTACATATTTAACACATCTACTTAGTTTTCTCTTCCTGTGAATGATTAACTTTGTTTTAAAAACTTTTTGTCCCCTTTTGTAACTAGTTATCCAGGTTATTATAGTCAGTGAAAATTATCAATAAGCCTAATAATCTGCTTTCCATAGCTCTGGAAGTCTTAGTAGAACAAGCTCTGAAATAATTATTGTTATTTTAACATTTGCAGTTCTGAAAACCTGAAAAAAGGAGTCAAATACTCAATTCCTGTAACCAGTTATGTTTTTAAATTTTGACCTGCTGTTTTAATGACTTGAAACAACACATAACTGAAGAAAATGGGGTAATCAGCAGAGTGGAGAAGAGCATTCCATGCTTCTGCTAGACTGGGAACAGGCATTCCCTTTTGAAATTACCTTTTGCTGTGGCGTCTTAACTTCAACACGAGGGGGTTCCTATCTCCCCTACCTCATCCTGCCTTTCTTTAAATATCTTTTTGGCATTCAGACTTGATGAGCTGGATCTTTCTTGTCTCTGTCTMCAGTGGCTTGTTGAAGGACATCTAATGAAACCTGACTTCCTTTACGAAGGCAATGATGGCCCTTGCCAGCGTGTTTATTCCTTTGTTTGCATTTTGCATCAAAGACAGCTCCAAGTTTGCCTTTTAAAAATTTCAGATTTACTGCCATGTTGCTCCTTGAGGTCCTCCAGAGTCCATTTGGCGTATTTCATTCCTCTGGCACTGAGGCAATTTGAACAAGGATGCTGTAGCTGATGGCTGTGTTCATCCCTGAGTTCTTCTGGATCACCTGGGTGGACACTGTCTGGTCCCAGCAGTCACCCTCTTCCCAGTTTGCTTTTATGACATTCTTTTTCTGTGGTGGTCTTATGTTCCAGGAGTGCTTATTATCCTTTGATCTTCTATTAGCTCTACAGAGACACCTTAATGGCCTTACTACTCCTGATTTGTTTGAAAAATAATTTATTGCTRCCTTTTATGGCTTTTTTGCAATTGTTCCTCCATGTCTTTTGCTTTGTTCTGTTTTTAAAACTATCATGCCATAGTTGACATATTTTTCTGTTTTTCTTCTTTGGGGAGACTTACTGAAGAATGCCRTTTTCTTACAGCCTTCATTCTCTACAACTTAAACATTCCAGCTTCTTGTTTATTTGTTTTTAAAAAATCCTTATTTTGGATGGCATATGTTTTCTTTGAACCCCTAATATTGTTTCTATTTATACAGATTTTGTGTTGTCTATTAAAACGTTTTCCATGTTTTTCTGCATATTTTTATATTTATAATATGAAAACTAAGCTGCCAGGTAAGAAATTTCTTGCTTCAAATGAGATGTTCCCATCAGAAATGCTGTTGTTCTCACCTATTCRTGAAAAATAAATCAGTATTGTTTACCTTGTTTATTATTCATGTACAGATTTTTATGGTAGGTCATGCYAGGTTTTGATTCTAAAATAATCCTGACTGAAGTACTACAGTGTGAATAGAATGTAATTTTCTAGCAATAACAAATTGTGCTCGATTGGAGATTTTATTCTAAAATTCTTGTCCAAAGATAATGTGCGTTGCCTATGTAGCATTTTAAAGAACAGTGTTAGAAATTGTTCGGCTTTGAAGAAAAAGCACTGGTGACAGTACACATCTCCCCTGTGTGTTTTATTGTAAGTTGCTTTGATCTAAATGAGAAAGACATTATATTAAAATAATTCTGATATTGAAGCTGACAAGGTCACGAAGATCTTCAGGGTCTGTATACCTGAAGGTGTTTTTTCTCAGTATTTCAATGAGTAGGTTGGATTTAAATACTCTGCTCAGTTGTAGWCTTGAACATATTTTTATTTACATTTAGAATTATTTCTTTGTTATTGTGTGTTTATTATCTTTGGGCTTCACTTTCAAGCCTGTTATCCTATATCAAATAGTGCATTTTTAAGGAAGAGTTTATTAAAAGGGCAAACATAGCAACACTTTTCCCMGAATACACTCTCACTCTTCTGCAATCTGAAGTGACTCTTGGGCTGTAAAATGCCTTTTCCCTGGTAGTGAGTCAGGTTGGAAGAGGAGACATGGATCACAACCAGTAATTCCTAGAGCACCTTCTGTTCATTACACTGTTGTAATTAATAGAATAAAGCTGTTGCTGATAATAACTGATAACTGCACTCAGTGCTTACAGTTGGGGGCTGACTGCAACCTGTGTAACAAAGGGCTGATTCTGGTAGCTGCAAAATTASGGCAAAAAGGAGCAAAGATAAAGGTGAACTCCATGCCATCATTTTATATCTAAAATTAGGTTATTTTCTATGTTTCTTTTATCTAAGCTGAAGTTCCTATGCTGTTTTATTGTTATGATGATTTGGTCTTCCAAGCTTCCCCTCCAGYTCCTCACATCTCCTTTGTGACTAAACAACTCTGGGTAGCTGAGTGTCAGCAAGGAACACTGTCAATTCATTATTCACTCATTCTTCAGGCTGGTTTTTACATATGTGTTGGAGACCCTGAAACAAACTGACATAAATTGTATAGTTAATAATAGTTTGACCAGGCCCTTATCTCTTATTTTCTCTCCTCTCTTTCTGAATTATCTCTTCTGATTCTTGTCAAATACCCTTTCGTTGGCTGCTTTTTCTTTTATTTTGCTATTGTGATGTTGGTCTAGATAGGTCATAATACGTTCCCAAAATGTGACTTTTTAAATCAAAGCATTTGTTTATGTGAATGGAGAATTTGTGCTTACTGATGTTTTAGGAGCTTTGAGGAAATAAAAGGTTAGAGCATACTTCTCTTGTCACTATTTGTAGTGTTAACATTCTCACTGAGGGTGAATATATATATATATATATCAGAACCATTCTGAAAAAAATGTCCATTGCAGCACGATAATTTAGTTTTTGTTTGCCAAAAGGAAGCCCAAACTGCTTTTTTGTTTCTGCCCTAACAGAAAAGTGAATAGAAGAATTTTTAATAGCATTAACTTTCAGATGAAATGTTTTCAACCAGTCTGTATAATTCCAGAATTAGTGGAAACATTTATATCTTTAGATTCTTCCATCAAGGCACAGGGAAGCGAATTATCGAAAAGATAAAAATAAATTTGTTTGCTTTCTGTCAGAGTTCATATCTACAGCCAACCTTGATAGAAGACCAGAATGATTTAGACAAGTTTGCTTTGGAGATTCATAACATATGCTTGCTGGACAGAATTGAGTTATCTCTGCTCTGGAGAGTAAGTTATTGTAGCAGGAGCTGACAGAGATGAAGATAACTGAGGGAAATTCAATTACCTTTTAGTGTTTTCCTTCTAATAGGATTCTTAATGTGAAAAAGATCCTTAGATGATGCGCCTGTGTTGCTTTGTGAGATCTGCTTTGATACCTGCATCCAGAATAAAGTGAACTCTTCTTTTCAGGCCTTCATTAAGGATGAAATATGCATCTGATTGCTAAATGGGTGTTAGCTTTTGATTCAACGTATTATCATTTGCAGTCCAGATGTATTTGACACTCTTTTGGCAGTAGTCTTGAATAGAATTGTATTCTAAATACAATTTCATTTTCAAAAGTATTGTTTTTAGATAAAAAGCATGTTTATAACAGCAATTCAAGAAAGAGGTCACAAAATGGTAAAATAATTCCTTATTAGTGCTGTCTCTAGGGCTGTTGGGTTAAAGCCCAATTGTGGCTGGATTTCATGTAAAACCTTTTGAGTTCTGAAGTTACTGGGGTAGACTGGTGTGTACAAGTATTAGGATGTTTTTATTTGTGTTGTTCATAGAATTTTTTTTTAGTGTCTGGCAGTTGAAATTAAAATTGAGAAGTGACTTTTTGAAGGCAGCTCACTCTGCAGCTGTATGAACAAGAACAAACTATGGACAAGTTTATGTACCTGCAGTATGGTCTCATTTACTGATCCACTAAACTGCTGTCTATAGCTGAATGTAAAAAGAGGGGTTTTTTTTACAACTCTGAGCTTTTCCAGGGTTGCAAAGTGTGCTTTTTATCTGGATGACTTATCTAAGCACTTGCACACTGATATTTCTGAATGAGAATGAGTATCTTCATGTTATTTATTTGCAACCCCAAATGCCTAAAAGACACAGCATACCTGATTCTATAGGAGTAATGAATTGAAAGTCTAGCCCTTATTTTGAGTAGCTACTTCTCTTAACCAAAAAGCCATAGGTAATGTCAGCTGTGTTTACCCCTCATCATTCTCTTGTTTGGGCTAAAATCATAGTAGTAATACTCTCATTTTGTAGTTAAGGCAGTCTCTGATGGAGGCACGACAAAGTTGATACCTGTAAATTGATGTTTTGATGCTCATAAAGGTAACTGATGAAAATTAGCTTTGGGACAGCATATACATGAAGATACTGAGATGTTTAGAAAGTGTTTGAAGGTGTTTGTCAGTAAAACCTGAAAGCACTTGTGGTTAAGGTTTTTATTGTTACCTGTGTTTCTTCCATAACTCTTTTTCATCTATTTCTCTTTCATCTATTGCTTTATCATTGAGAAGGAAGTTGTACAAAATCTTGCATCCAGTGTAATAGTTTATCCTGAATGATTTAATTTCATTGAAAGCTTCAACCTTTCATTGAGAGTGCTCTGTTCTAAATGCAAAATATTGTGATGTGCAGAAATAAATACCTTCATGAGTGATGATTGAAAAAAGAGAGTAATTGCTTAAATAAGGATTTTACAATTAAATTGATAACATTTTAGTTTGTAGTGCATGGGGCTTGAAGGCAAATTCTGGGAGGGAAATGGTGRAAAATTGTAAAGCCACGTCTGTCCAAGGGTGACATTCCTAAGCTTTTGTAAAGATAGCCTTTTATTTCTAGATAGATCTATGCAGCTTTCCAGGGAAGGGAGCAAGACTGCACTAATCAGAATTCTTAACTTCTACCCGACTGTTTCGCAGTCCAGGTTTTTATCTTAACTTTCCTTTATTTACTTTTAAATAAGAATCACTGTAATAGATTATTCTGAATCTTTTTCTTCCTCCTTAATCTTATTATTTTATAGAAATGTTTACAGAATGAGTCTACTTACTGATTTTTCTGTCAGACCTAAGTAGGAGAAAACGAAGCCAATTCCTTTGAGATGGTGTTAGGTCATGAAAAGGAAGATGTGTCAGGCAGTTAAGTTGCTTTTCAAGTGATYATTGCTTCCAAGTGACTTAGAAACCTCTGGATTTCACTGTTGATCTAGAGTACAACTGGGAGTGGCAGAGTCAATATTAAAAAAGGCTTACCAATCAGAAAACCAAACTGTCCTCACTATTCTGCTTCACACGAGAAGWTGTTTCCTATTACTTTTCTCACCACTCCTTCCTCCCACCTGTTTCCTGCTCACATTTCTAAGTCCYTGTTATTAATTCACTATTTAGAAAATGCATCTTCAAAGATTTCCAAACATCTTAAAAGRAAAGATTTAGTTACCTGTTTGAAGGTGATAATAGTGACTGTGAGGATGCGCAGTGCAAATGCTCTGGTCATCATTCCTTGTTTTGGTTTTTTTTTATGTCCTAGTGCAAAGATACTGGGCTTTTTTTTGTCCAAAAATTTGCAGGAACAAATTCAGAGTYTTCAGCAGTAATGCCAAGATTATGGCCTAATGGATTTTGAGATGTTTGTGCTCCTTCAATCCTTCTCCGTGCCTGTCCTTGCAGAAACTTGAGATTTAAAGCTTATAGAACGGTCCTGGATTGTCTGTTGCCCTTAGTGCAGTTTGAGAATCCATCTTCTGTGGCTGATGCCAATTCTTGACACAAAAAGCAAAAAAAATTCTCAATTATTGGATGGGTTATTGTATTATAAAGAAGGTATGGAACTTGTGAAACAAAGCTTGTCATAAGAGGCCAGAGGCCTCTTTCCACTACCATCAGTAGGACTGGGTCATCCTCAGCTGTGCTGGCTCCATGCTGGCCCTTGGTCCCAAGGGAATATTTGCAAAAGAAAAATAAAAATGCGATATTCTAACTTCTAAAATATTGTTGATTATTTTTTCCTATGCTGCCTGTTAGTAACCACAAATATCTCCTTTCTAAGCAGTTGTTGAGAGCCCTGTAGCCAGCATCACTCATCTTGGCACTGCACCAATGCTGTTTTGCAAGGCAATTTCATATGGTCACCATGAGAAGAGGCAGGAATGTTTCCTGGGTTATTTTTGGAACAYAGTTGTTTGAAGCTGTTCAGAAATTTGGAATATTAGAAGTAGATTATTGGCTGKAGTGTAACTGAAGCTGTTAAAATGTGTGAGAGATGTTGTTACATGGCTCTTTGGTACATCCAATAACTGTCACTTACATGTGTTTTTTATAATGTTTTATGTAATTTCAGTAGTTTCTTCTGTGCACCCTTGGTGGAAGCTGCTGATTTTGATTAGTCATTGTTCTTTATTTCAAAACCTATGATTTTAACGAGTGAACTGTAATTCACACCAAAACTCTTATCTGTGTTTTAAGAATCTATGGATTATATGTTGTTTTTTTTTATCCTGCATGGCTATTGTGCTCTAAACATTAATCTAAATGTTAATTAGATTAAACAAGCTTAAAGTATTGAATTATTTTTTTACACTGAATTACTGTCAATTAGCAAAGTCTAGTTAAACAGGATTTTTCAAATTGGAATGTGTAATCTGTTTTGTGATCTTACASCATCATCCCTGAGTTCAGTTGTTTGCTGAAAAATGCTGGTAACTGTTATTGAGGGGTACTATGAAATCACTCTCATACTATTCAAAAAACCCAAAACAATCAGACAGAAAAGCCTTGCATGCTGAGCTGAAACAAAGCCAAAATCAAAACTCAGTCAGAACATCAGAACTTTGAAACAGGACATTTCACGAGTTCTGGTATTTAATATCAAAATGAGAAGTAAGCAGAACAGAATACTCATTTAATGGATCTCACATGTTCTTATGTAAAGGAAAGCGATTATGTTTAGGGATTATTCTCTCTTTTTTTCCTCTTGGTAATTAAAATTGACAGCATAAAAGATGATGCCAGTAGAAACTACTTGATGTTACACAGTTCTTCATTTCTCTGAAGGGGGCATCTATGGTAGTTGCACTACTGTCTCTTGCATCATTGCTTTACACCATGAAATCAAGAAAAATATAAATTTTAAATCCATATTGTTTGTCTGTATTCCATATTGCTCAATATGAGGATCTAGAGGTGTATGAATGATTGTTTTGAACTTAAGACTACTGTAAAAAAAAAACAAAACAGAGGCTGTCATCTTCTCATTCTTTCAATAATCAGAATATTTCAAATGCTTTTTTTTATGGATAGTAAAATCACACAGTTTWAAAAAGAAATTAAATTATTCTCCCCTCAACAATCTCTAGAGCCAAATGTCAACCTTTCAAGGGTGGTTAAACTTGCTTGGAATAAAAAACATTCCTTAAAAAACCCACCCTGTTCATACACATATCCTGCTGTTCTAAAATCCAAAAACTGTGTTACCTTAATGCGTGAGAACCAATCACAAATGAAAAAATCTCATACACTAGCTGGAACKAAACACAAAACATAGAATACTGGAAAAACAGAGGGGAAGAAACAAAGTTAAAATAGTTTGCTTTTCATAGTTTGATGCTATAGGAAGTCTGACAGGAGGCTTTAAAAAAAGAGGTTAATCCAAAACTGCGATTGTGACTCTTAACATGTTTCCAAACTAAGTGMCTAGGAATGATTTTAAAGAATAACTGTTACAGACGACCATACAGCCCATATTTTTTAAATCCCTCCCTTCTGGATTTTTTTTTTTTTCTATATCTTTGCCATTTTATTGTCATTTTGATCAGAATACCCTGCTTTTAAAATCTTGGTCCTGGAAAGGATAAGTCKCTCAAGAATCTTAGTTTACAAAAAGGTAAAGAACGAGTTAGGAGTGTAAGTTAGAAACTTGTAAATTGGCAGCACCGATCATGTTATTTTTGAATAGACTTTGGAATAAAATTCCATGTAATCCTTCTTTTTTCACAGATTCTCTTATAGTAATTTGAAATTTCTCTGCTAAGCAAAAACCCCTCAACAAACCAAAACCCACCCTTAGTACTTTTCCTTAATTATTCGTGTGTTTCTGCAGACACAGATGAAGGTGTGGTGACTTATTGGCAATAACAGAAGGATTTTTCTCCTGTGTCTGGGAAGGAAATACTTTGCCAGCAAACCTGTGTTTTCCCCATTAAACAGTGTTGCTCAAGGATATGTGGCCAGGCAAGGTGATCGCTCTCCCCTGTGGGAGGCTGGAAAGGTCCTGAAGTGTCAGACACCGATTCCACTGAATTTGCTTCTGGARCAACCATGATAGAAGCTGGTGAAGGACAGAGGAGTTATCTTTTGGGTAATGAGTTTGTGTTTGTAAGGAAAATGAAAAGTTTTTATTTTTAATTTTTTTTTCTTTCTATTTTTTACTACACATCGTAAGTGACATCTTTAGGAGCCCTTCATGTCTGAAAACAACTCAGTATCCCAAGTACTGATGTTTATTAGAGATGTGCTTGTCATTGGCATGCAGCCACTCGTGGCAAAATAGGAAACTCTTATGCYTCAATGCTTGTTATCTCAAATGAATGTGATCTCTCTGTTCTTTGTTCATGATTTGATAAAATTTGATACATTCTCCAAYTCCTGGATTAAAATTAGAGTTGTACTCTAAATCTGAGACACTAAACAGGGAAAGGTGAAAAGTGCTTGAGGGGAAGTATGTAGAAAATAGAAACAGAAACACAGACCCCAGACTGCAGGGAAATCTCAGGGGGCTGATCATTCTGCCTTTTGCAAATCTAGACCTTTGCATAAACTTGGAAACTGTTTATGAAGAGGTTTTTGGCTGGAAATGAATTTTCTTTGCATGTGTTTCACAAATTTAGAAGGAAATTTAGTGAGTGTGATATACCAGGAATATCAAACAATAAATAACAAGATCAACAGAGGTATGTTGATTATTTTTGCTTAGGATTCTACATATAAAAYGAATGTGAGTTTTTGTATAATAACAAATCCTATATAGAAACACACATTCCTCTAAGGTAAGTGTTGAGACCATTAATGTAAGTYAGGTGTTAAATACTGATATACCTCAGTATTTATAGCTGTTTCTTTGATAGCTGTAGAAGTTAAAGAATTTTGAGTCATTCAAATGTCTTTCACTTTTTTTTTTATACCTGGAGACTGAAGCCCATTATAAAATGACTTAATTTGGAACTTTATTATAAAATTCTGCATACCACTTACTAGCGGAAATAGTTGTACATGGTATTTTGTAATAAGATTCCAAATTATCCTTTGGTTTATCTGCTTGTCTGAATCATTCTGGCTACATTTTCCCACTCATTGACAATGTCCTTTTTCCCCATGTTTTAAGGTATTATAATTTTCCCAGCTTTTGCCCCTGTTCTCAAAGATGATTCAGAATTCATTGGATACAGGAATTGTGAAAAATTCCTTTTTATGCAGCACCTTTAAATGCAGCACATTTAAAGGCTTCTTAACCGGTAAATTTTGTTGTGCAAAAATCCTCACTGGTATTTGTGTTACCTGCTCTTAGAGACTTCATTTCAGGTTTAGCTGTGCCATCTGAACTGCCTGTGACTTTCAATCTGTTCAGGTGTCACTGCTGTGCCAAGTCTTGGTGCTGGGAGTTGTAAAAGAACTGTGCTGGCAGCGGGATGTCTGGAAATCTGAATCCTAGGGAAGCAATGATTTGGCTGCTGGGTCCAAAACTGCTGAATTACTTTGTACCCACCTTGCAGGCAATGGAAATCCTTACTGTGCCTCTATGGAACGAGGCAGTTGTAGAGATGATGGTCACAGTCAGTGAATGAGGACAGTCCAGAGCTTTGTATCTGGCCCACTTCAAGACTTGTGTATATGTTTCCAAAAGATTAGAAGGTATTTTCCCCACTTTTAAAAATGTAYGTTGCATAGAAAGGACAATATGAAAAGATAACAAAATCAGGAATCCAAACACTTGTCAAATRTCACATCAGTGTGACCTTAATTTGGCCCTCACTAAGAATGTGTAGTGAATCCTTGGATGTTTCCATTTTTGGACGGAGTGGATGTTCCTTATAAAATAAGGAAGTTTGTCAGTTCCAGTTGTTCATGGATTTGATTTGCTTGTTGCACTGGACTAGAAGTTCTWCAGTACTAATCTCTGGTGGTGTTGAAGCCACTGAATGTCACAAGTGTGGTTGAAAAATGGCTGAAAAGATCATCACTGGCTCCTTTGCTTAATATCTAATCTGAGAGCACAGAGCCACCTGAGCTTTGCATTTTCTAGAGGATAGAATTCTTTGTAGCCTGAAAAATGCCTTATACATGGAAGATTTGAACCCAAAAAATGTTAAATTTATTACCCAAGTGTGCTGTCTTTAGGCTCTTAGACTGTTTTGAACAAGACCAGCATGAAGGGACTGCTGACAAGCTGGATTTGCAAAAGAGGAAGGGAGGAAAGTTCCTGTCCTGGGGCGTGATTTGAATGCAAAATGTTTGGACATAAGTAGAGTAAAAGCACGTTCTTGGGTCCAAAAAAAACCCGCTTCTCTCTGCATATTGTTTATGGCAATGGTTAGCAGTGATGCTTAGAGAGTGAGAATATTGGAATAGTGTAGCAAATCCCAGTTTCTAGCAGAGAGTAACAAATCTTGCTTGTTTGTGGAAGGCTTTGTCTTTGATTGTGATTCAAGGGTGCTACTGTAGCACAAATAATGCCAATTAGATCAGCATCAAAGAAAAGGCTAGAAAAAAGTTTATGGTGCTAATAGACACTGCAGAATAAATCTGATGTTGTTTGTCTCTGCTCTTCACAATTTCTGTATTGGCAGCTGCTTTTTTTCCTGTTTTACTCAGGTTACTTTGTCTCACCTACTGTACTAAATTGGCTTAATCTGAAAGATGCAGTCTGCATAAAAGTGCTCTTGCCTGGTGTATATTTGGGTTTACTAAAGCTTAATTCTGTGAGACTTGAAGGTAAAACATAAAACTGTTCACTCAGTGYGGATTAAAACCAGATGTCTCTTGAGATCCTTGCATTTTTCTCTAATCACTAACCCAAATTGATTGTGGTAGATTTTTTTTCCTGGTCATGACCATAGTTTTACCAGTTTGTGTTTGGTATGATGTAAACCAACTGCATGCTTTTTTTCCTCCTCTTGTGATTTAAAATGTGCTCTTTTTTTTTCCCCTTAGGAAAGCCTGGCTATAAAGTGACTTTTTTCATTGCCCCCCCATGCCCCATTTGTATTACAAACAGCTGATTTAGATGCAGATTCTTTTTAATCTTGAAATCAGATAAAAGGCTGGAAAAGTGGATAAATGAGGATTGGAAAACCATGGGTTGGAGAGATGAGAAGCCATTGCATYGTGTTCAGTCCATTAAAACAAGAAGAAATAGAAGAGATACTTTGATAAGTGTTCTGCTGGTGTTAACCTTGATGGCTATTATCGGGGGGATGATGCTATATCTATTTCATTGGCTTAAGCTTTTTTCATGCTGAGAGAAATCAATACTTGGAGTCGTTGGATGACAGAGGCATCACTTYAGAATTGACGGTGGCTGTCAGACGTTGTCATTGGTTGACTTTTGTTCGCTGTTGAGGTTTTAAGCTTTCATTTTTCTAAGTCTTATTCAGGAGCCTTTGTAAGATTTCCCTGGGTAGCATTTTTAGTCCAGACTTTAAACTTCAGGTCAGAGGTCAAGTGCAAAGATCTGTGAAACCAGAGGACTGGGGAGCTCCTTCATTTACTGAAATATCCTTATTTGTAGGGAATTTGCATTAGTGGCAAGACTATGTGTTATCTTATGGATGACTTCTCTTAAGTGACATCCTCTGAGACCGGTTGTTCACAAAGCCAGTGGCTTTTAACTAAATTAGACAAAGGAACAGGCATATGTAGAAGTGTTTAGTGATCTCAGAGTTAAAGAATAAAAGTAAAAAGGTGCAACATTGCTTTTGAAAACCCTACGCTATTCAAATTTTGAATTTCTTTTAGAAAAATTTACATTGTAATTTTGGSACTGCAGAGGTGCATGATGCTGATGGTAGTGTACAGAGAAAATCTTCTACTTGRCATTTTCATAAAGATCAAAGATAAAATAGTTCTGAAAACTGGRTTAATCCTCCTCTTCACTGAAATGTGGACAGGCAGAGTAGACTAACCCTGTCAGTATTTTGCATCAGTATTTCTGGAATATTTCCTGCATACAGAATATTAGTGTTTTCATATGTATAACTTGCCTTTTGGAAGACCTTKTGCCCCTTTAGAATTACAGTTCTTTAAAAATGAATCTTCAGATGTGTTCAAATAGCTTGCAGTCTTGTCCAGGCAGAGAATGGGAGAGAGGAAACAACCCTGTTCTGTGATAATGGCAAAGAGAGGGATTTTRTCCTATCCTGGATGACAGGCTGGAAAACAAGAGTCTGTCTTCTATTCCATGCTGTGTCAAAAGGTTCTGCTTAATACACATACCTTTGGTAAAACTTTTAACAGTCACCGAATTCAAGACTTTTTGGAGATAACACGGGAGGTGTTTATATTAAAATGCATTTTTTAATCTCCTTTCAACACTTTGTTTCATCATAAATGTGACTCCACTACTTTTGTAGTTATAGTTTTGTTGCACTTTTGCCCAAATAGATARCAAGAATTACGTAGGCCAAAACAGTATTGGAGGGAAGGTTTGACAACCCCGTTTGCCTGCAACTGTTTATCTTAATTGTAAAACCGTATTCAGGCATGACAGGGTGCACATTGCAGGTGCAAGAGATCAAATGCTGAAGAAGAATTGAAACTGTAAAAACGTATTTTTGAGGTTGTGCACAAACAGAAATCAAGCTGTGTTTCTGTTTTACACAAATTGAATGATTGGGATTTAGTGTGAAGTATTAACTGTACCACTCTACTGTGGTGTTGTCTCTTTGGAGCCACTGGATCTGGTGAACCTGGCATCTGGAAAATGGAAAGTGTAGAGAAATTGGGAGTTTTAGTGCTTTCCAAATAGTCTGTTGGTGATGGGCTACTTTAGGATGGGTCTTTTTCTGATTCTTTTGGTGGAACCAGTCTTCTTTCACTCCTGTGTTCAAAGTATTTTGAGAGAGGGAGGTGGAGGAATAACTTCTATTTTGCTGTATATTTGGCATATATGGAGGGTAGAAACTCAACCACTGAACAACTGATGAGACACTTGTATGATCAAAGAGATAATTCTTGTAGAACTTTCTTAGGATTAGTAACTATTCATGCATGTGGCAGATACCTGGCAAAACTGTYGCTTCTTGCTGTTTTTGTTTGTAAAATATATATTGTAAAGAGTGTGCAATGGTTAAAAAATTCCTCCTAGGGTGCTGCTGAAATTTTATGGGATTGCTGCCTGTGGGAGTCTCTCAGTTTTGGTGTATAATTGCAAATTTCTCCTTATATTAAATGCTGAATATCCTGAAAAGTGGAGTTCTATTTCCCGTTTATAACAGGATGGGTATGTTTTTGTGGAAGCTGTCAGGACAATAAAATACCATTTTTTCCTTCGTTTATCATAGCTACATTTTGAAAATCCTTGTTGGTATTTAATGAAGGATGTGTTCAAAATCACATCATAAAGAGACTTTTTTAAAAGAGGTACAAGTTCATTATATCTTTTACAAAACATTCTAGTTTGATTTCCATTTTATCATGTTTTAAGGTCAAATGTGACTTTAATGTTCCATAAAGAGACAGAGATTGATAATGGGGAAAGAATAACCCTCTAATGTGATTTATATCTATGGATTTTATGTCAGATATGAAAAGTTGCTGTTCAAATTGTAAAGGAGGATCCATTAAAGAGCACTTTAAAACATTTTACTACTTAGCTTACCTTGTTCACTTGTTTTTAGAATTCTGCCCWTTCAGGCAACTTAAAAATAACAGCTTATGAAACATTTACAAAGTGCTGAAAAGAAATCAGAATCATCATGGGTGCAAAATAGATCAATGTATTGGAAAAGACAGCTGTGTTTAGAAAGAGCTAGGGAAATCCTGTTTAGTGTTGGTTAAGATTTAGTCTTTTTATATTTTTGTGAAGAGGRGTGGCAGAATGCTTTTTGTAGGAATACAAAAGACAATTTTTGATGTCTCATTGAGTTGGAAAGTCAGCTGCTTATTCTTCAGTCCTCCTGGATGTCTGCTCATCAGGTGAGCATTGCTGAAAAGTGTGGGAAAATGATGAGGAGATATCTAAATATATTAAAATTGTTAAAATAGTTCTTTAAAATTTATGAATCTGTTCGTACATTTTTGTCATCTCATTGTCTGTGAAAATGTACACAAACCCAAATTTTATTTTGTGGGTTTWAAAAAAAATTTCCTTCCATTTTGTCACTTTATATGACATATATATTATATTTATACATATATTAGTAGCGTTCATAGCCTGTTTTTTTATTTGCAGCAAGTATCTAGGTCTTGTACATATATCTAGAAAAAGCAATGCTGCTGTTTTCAACATTAAAAGCATCCGATATTGAGCTGATATCTAAGCTCTAAGAAATAATTGTACTAGTGTCTGCATCAGCTGTGCTTGACAAAGAAAAAGCAATTTTTTTTTGTTGTTAGGCAGACATTTGTGTCCATTCCACTAACTAGATCATAGAATAATCCAATCATCGACAAAGGCTGAAATGCTTTGTCTGGCATATGTGATCTGTGGAATTGCCAGATGAAAACTGAAATTAGAAACAGGGAGTGCTGAAGTGGGGAAAAGCCTTTATTGTTTCTAGCAGAATTTGAATTCATTGTGGGTTTTCATGTACAGCAAAATGAGGCTTTACTGGGCAGCGGSGGTGTGGTAGAAATTTGGTGCCTGTTTTTTGAGTTCTGTATTAAGAGGTTAATTTTCAGGTCAACCAACCCCAAAATTCTGAGACAGTGTTGTAACTGTAACAACGAATCTTTCGTAGTTTTGAGTGCAGTTTGAAGGCATGATTTACAATTCTTATTTGCTAGAATTTGTTTTTGAGTAGGYTGGCAAGCAGAAGATTTTTATACAGCAGGTGTGGTACTGCTAGGAAAGTTACTGACTTTCCCATGCTGGCCTGTACCTGTGCTCAACTTCAAGGAGCAACCTGGTAAAGATTGATTTAGTCCGTAGATGTGTTTTGTTTTCTGTCTATCTGGAAAAATGTGGATTTTTCCCTTTAACTTTTATAGATATTTATTTATATAAGCAACAGCAAGCAGTTGGCTGTGCCAGTCTAACGAAGAGTCATGGGAGTGGAGTGGTCATTGTCATTCACTGTTGTGAAATTTGCCTTTTTTATAATGCTGTTCACTTTGTCATGGGCACAACCATTTCTATTTTATATGTTTTATTGTGCAGTCTGGCCACCAGCATGTTGGCATTTGCTAAATTTGGAGTGTGTGTGATGTGGTTGAAGAATTCATGGCAAGCCCAGACCCACTGCTTGGCTCTCTGGATGGATTTACTGTGGGCAGCTGTGCAGGGCCTCTATTCTTAAATCTGGAAAATGGGGTTAATTCTTCTCTCTCTCGAGTTTTGTAGAAATAATTAATTATGAAGTGCTTCAAACTTCCTTTGGAGGTGTAATTAAAATGCAGAGTAATAAAGTGTTTATTTTCTTCCAGTCGCTGTGTGCCCAGTACTCTGCAGACAAACGGGAAGAAGAAAAAATGTGTCATCATTTGATCACAGCAGCCAAGTACCGGGACCAGGTGACTGCAACACAACTAATACAGAAAATTATCAACATTCTGACAGACAAGCATGGAGCCTGGGGAAGCTCTGCCCCAAGGTAAGGCATTTTTTGGGGTGTTCTAAAATATTTTTGTGCAGCAGTGCTCTGATGATTTGGGTATGGGTAAATGTCAGAGAACTGGTGTTTTGTTAGAACAGTGAAAAACAGGCTGAGTCTCTTGTGACTTGCAGCTTTACTGTAACAGTGATATAATTTATTTTGAATGTTCTAGCCATATCATTTATTTGGAAAATAATTTTTWCAATTAAATGCATTCTTACCACTAGTTTCCTTCTTGGTGTATTATGTGATTCAAGAGTGAACCACAGTCCAGTAACTTGTCGTCTTTTCTGCCAAACTTTAAACAAACAAACATCTTTCTGAGTTACAGGAAAATGGTGAGGTTTGTATTAGTAATTTTGAAGTAGAAACAGTACTGCCAGATTAATTAAAAATTAATTCCTTTTGGAATTCTCAGCATGTACCTTCATTACAATTGTACTTCCATAACTTCTTTAGCAGTGACTTGTGCTTAAGTTTCACTTCCAAATCTGAAATGCAAGTTCAAGTCCTTRTAGTACTTCCCTAATTAATGCTTCTGAATAGATAACATATTTAGGAACATATTTGGGCTAGAACATAACTGAA
>NW_026623337.1:1176668-1216668 GCF_030028575.1 Malurus melanocephalus | reverse complement strand
GAGATAGTGGGTGTTGTTTTCATCTCAAAGCAAAGACTTAAAGAATTTTGTTTTCATCTTGCACAGCCCATATTCRTGCTCAGACAGAAACGTGACTTGCATATGCAAACAGACATTGAAAAGTTTTTAGTGGGGAAAGAACACAACAATGTACCTGGGTTCTGTAAGGATTAAAATGAATTCCAGATGAAAATAGGAAAATGGAAATTCTTTACTTGTTGTGTGCGAATAGTTTTCCTTTTTTTGWCTCATTTCTTTTCTGGGCTTAGAGAAAGATAAAAAGCTTACTTATGGTTGTTGTGCAAATATAGAAATAGTTTCTATTTGTAACTTCAAAATTATGCAATAATATATTTAGAGATAAAGCAGGAAAAATGATGAGTGGACCATGTTGGGATTGAAATCAGATGTCCATTTTGATGTGTGTGGTAGTTGAGGACAAAATGCACTTAATTCAGGACTGTATCATGAGAAGTAACTAATTTTGACAGTGGTGAAAGAGTTGTAAATGACAAAGAAGGGGAGGTAGAGAATTTGGTTTCAGAAAAGTTTGCCAGCATTTTAAAGTTGTGGTGCTTGGGAAGAAAAATTGAATTGGGTGTCAGGAGARTTGCAACTTAGTAGAGGCATGCTGAAGTAATTGCCCAGGTGAGGGGCATAATAGGGAGAAATACAGTCAAATCTGAGGTCTTTGAAGCCACTGGAGAGTGAGGAGAGGAAGACAGAAAGTGAAGCCTTTCTTGACCAAGAAAAGGTYTTTCAATCTAGTGTTAGTATTGAATCCTCAAAATGGGAAGGGGAGGAAGGGAGGTCGAATCTCTTCCCACACATACAATAAAATATACTTTTCAAATGGGATGGATCATGTCTAGAGATGTTTTTTTCTTCCCCTTGAATTGTATTCAACCCAATTCACTTGTATTCTGCTAGCTATCATTGTAGAAATGACAATAAAACAAACAAGCCCTCCCTTCTCCCTTAGTATACTCAGTATTGCTATTATACTGTCAAAAAACCTCATCTTGCATCAGTAAAAATGAATTTGCTGATTTGCTCAAACTGGCCTTGGWAAATTACCAGATGCTTTGCTTTCTATGTGTAGACACAATATAATTAACCAAAATCTTCGAAAAGAGTATTATGCTAAATTATTAAAGTGTAAGTGGAGGAGATGAAACTTGTATTGGGAAAGAACATTGTGGTGATAGTTAAATTACTCCTTCTTTARTAGCTTAACAGAGAAAAATCATATTATCTTATTTTTGCAGATAAGTCTAGCAATGTATTTTTCTATATTTTGAGCAGACAATTGCTCATTCAATAGGCTTTTATCAGGAAGAGAAAGCAAAGTTTGGTGTGGGCTTTATGTATTGTAACATGGTAAAGCCAGGTTGTGTTGTAGTTTCCCTTCAGAAGCYTTGTGCCTTCATCTGCTTGATAGTTTTATAAGGATAATTTTATTTCATGAACCTCTGTGTAGGTTATATCAGAAATAAGGAGTTTTGTTGCTTTCATTTAAGGCAGGTCCCTATATAAATTCTAAAACCTCTGCAGAAGGTCAGTCTTTACAGTGTAATTGCATCAACAACCCAGGCTGTTGCCAGTTTTATCAAAAGTCTTCTCATCCTCTTGCCTGATGTAGATCATCAGAAGCATGCAAGGTTGGACTGTTCAGTACCCAAAATCCCAGTCTGGTGTCTCTGTATCCATGCTGGGCTTCTGGCAGACACTGGTTCACTGGTGCATCTTTTCAGTGTGATCTGTAAGGCTCATACGAGGTAACAGCTGAGTGTGAATAAGGTTTTCAGAAAAGAAAGTCAGAATCTCTCTATTAGTATAAGGAGGTGTTTAATTTTTACTGTTTCTGGAGTTTGCTGTTTAATGGTTTAGAATGATTACTTAGAAATCACATCCTGTGGGTTTTTTTATTCCTGCTTTAACTAAAGATTTACTSAGAAATAAACTGAAAATAATTGGATCTAGGAAAGCATGACAGATTATAATGATGAAAAAATATTTCTGAATTTAAATTAAAAAGATTTAATTTTGTTAATGTTTTATTTGATGTAGAAGTAATCCTCCTGCTGAACTATTGCCTGATATAGGCAAGTCCAGTACTGCAGAGAGGATCTAAAGTGATGAATCTGAAAGCAAATTGAAGTGTTGTGCAAAACAGAAGTGAGAGGAATCATTAAAAAGTCATTCTATGGCAACATTTACTTTTCAAAGGCTAAACATTGTTATTGAGATTTACAAGAATAACAGTAATATGACATGTRTATGAATAGCTGAATGTATAGTAGAGTTGGTAAAGTTTTCCATATGCTGTGGCAAAACTTGGCTTTGTGACCTTTCAAATGCTACTGAAGTTGAAGGTTTTGGAGTTCYGTTAAAATATAACACWCACACATATATATACACATTTTTTTCCATCAATGGCAAAACAATTTAAAAATCTCTTCAGGGCTGTAATCTGATACCAGTAATTTCCATATGAAATGTTAGAAAAATCTGTCTAGTTACTGAAGTGGAGAAGTAAAAAGAATCTAAGATTTTATTTTTTTTACACATTTGCATTTTAGCATTCCTCTCCATATGCCTGGTGATTTYCTGCTTCAACCTCAGACATCCTAAAACACAAATTTTAAAAGAAGAACAAAACAAACAGACACATTATTTCAAGGCATGAAAGTTTTTAATGGTCCCTGATAATTTTAAATATATTTAAAAGTGTGGGGGTTTTGTAATTGCTGAATTAAATKAATGTTATAGTGCTGCAGATTCTTTTAATTCCTGCTTCTGAGTTASCTAGTGGCTGTCAGGGTGCTACAAACATAACTTTCAGATTTTGTTACTTTAGGTAGTACAGGATTTTACTAATTCTAATAATTTGGTGAAATTATTTATTATTTTCTAAGAAGAGGAAAATCTTAAAAATTATTCCTGATGTCTGATCTTTCCAGGAGGTCCAGCTGATATTTGAAAATAAATATAGGGGGTTATCAAGAGCTGGGTTTTCTTTTTCTTACTATTGTTTGGCAGTCTTATTATATCCCAAAATCCTTAATCATCACAAAAAATGAGAGGTTGGTCCACACAGTGAATTACAACAAGCAGAAGTTTAGCTATAAAAACAAGCAGACATGGAAACTTTAAACATACACCTATAGCAGTTGTTTCGTTAGTGTCAGGTTATGCCTGAATTATAAAATCATTTTTATTTATGCAGTATGAATGCTACAGTGCTTTATCATTAGTATTAAGGTGTTAGATAATTGTGTACCTTGAGCAACCAATTTACCCTGTGCAAAGAGGTACTCTGGCTCTAACACACCACTCAGAATCTTCATTGTTTCTTTATCTTTTACCTTGATGTTCTAACAAAGTTCAAAACATGGAGTGGAAACAGAGAGGTTTTATTTGGTAGTATTTCAGCATCCCTTTTCCCCRAGGAGTTCAGACAGCGGGGAAGAGGGGAGGTGTTTGAGCTCTGTCAGCGCAGGTCAGATGTTCTGGTTCAAGTTCAGGACTAGAATTTTTTGCTGTCTTAAGATTTGTGATGTTTATTATGTAGCTGGTACAGATCTGTTAGCTGTTCTGATTTATCCTAGCTCAAGTTTAAATGTAGACAGAATCTTTTCAGTGGAGCATTGGAGAAGTTTAAAGAGGACAGAAAAGTAGCTGAAATAGTTTTTTAATATCCTTAGCTCCATAGCAGTCTGTGTTTTCTGGTGTATAGAAAAGTAAAATATCCTAGAATTCAATCCATACSCTCTTCTTAACCAAAGGAGATGATTTTCAGAATATTCTTTTTGCATGAGCATATTCTCTTTGTGTGTTCTTAGCAGTGTGTTTGGTGCYGTCTGCCTTTTTATTTGCTATAATATAAACTTCTGGTTTCATGCTAATACACATTTCCTGCTATGTGAACATGGCTTCATTTGAGGTTGTCTTTCTGATATTTATCTACATAATTGATTATATTTAGTTCAAAGTTAGGTTGTTCTTTTCAGTTATAATTCAAGTCTTTAATCACCCTWTTATGACAATTTGTTTAAAAATAAACCCACCTATTTTGGATTCAAGAGGAAAGTGTGTCCCATACCTTTCCAGCCTTGCTAAGCCTGGATAGGTCTTTAGGGGTATTTTTCAGAATTGCTGACCAGTGTAATTCTGGCAGGTGAGGGCTCTGCMTCACACACAGACAACACTTTTTTGTTTGTTTTTGAAGCCAATTTTGTTTTTATTTCTACCTACCTGGACATATATGAGGTAAGAAGCGTCTAGTATATTCATAAATCATCTCATGTGGAGCAACATGGCCMGGAGTGACTAAAGGAGGGGGACCTRCTTGGAAGCAGCAAGTTAGGGGAAAACAGAAGTGTTTCTTGCTGATGATCTGCTTTTCTACAGCTCTGTCTATACTAGAGGAAAGATATTAATACAAAGCAGAAAAATTAGCATTAGCTGTATATTTTACTGGTAAATCCTAGGCAAAACAAAATCAGCATCTCTGTTTGCAAGAATGTAGACATCTGTGACTGATGTCCCAGTTTAACCCCTCCTAGTGAAACAACAGCACATCTTCCATATGATAGATGCATCCAGTSCTGCTTCATTTACATCAACTTCTGCATCAGGTGTTCCCTAATGGGGATTTTGTGGGTCCCCCTCACCAGTAGCTTTAGGGGCTAGAGGAATCATAAAGATGGACAGAAGGCAGAGTTTGCCTCCATTCTCAAATGTTGGGWTTTTTCAAAATAGCAGCTATTTAAATTTTTTTTGTGTTCAGTGTTTTTTTCTAATTCCTGCAGCATGCTTTGCTAGCAAACAACAACTACACAGATTGCACCTCAGTAGATTTTCTTCTTTGGCTTTTCTGTTCTTCCCTCATACTTCCCATTTACAACCTGGAAATGTGAGCTCCAGTTGCTGTTCCTCTAAATTACTAATTACAGTCTCTTGAAAAAAGAGCATGTAATTGGAACCAGTGTATTCTTTAYTGTTGCACTATCACTGTTGCATTTGAGTAAATTTTGTGACTATATTCTTAAATCCCCAAATTGTCACTTCCTTTGTTACCAGAAGGCTTATAGTCTAGTTTGGTTCAAAATGTTGATTTCTTTTTCCCTCAAAAAATACTTTCTGTATTAAAATWCCTAATAATAAAAATAATAGAATAATTCAGATTGGAAAGGACTCAGGAAGTGGCCTAACAGAGCCAGGATCAGCTAGGCAATCCAGTCAGGCATTATCCAGTTAGGTGGATAGAGCCTTTATGGGTGGCCCACCCCACTGCCTGACTCTTCCAATAGCTAACAAAAATTAAAATAAATACAATACTGCTGGAACTACTCTGTCTCAGTTCATGTCTATTGTTTCTCACCTTSCCATCACAAGCCACTCTAAAGACCCTGACTCCCTCTTCTTGATGGTATTGGCAGGTGCTATCAGGTCTCCCTAAAATCTTCAGAACTGAGAGTGTGCTCCCTGGGGTTCTCATGGTTTGAAAGTCTCTGTTCTCCCAGCTAATAAATTAATAAATAAATGTCTCTTTTAACTTGAGTACTGCAAAATCGTATTTAGTGTAAGCTGCAGCATATTCATCACAATAGGGTGTGAGTAGTGGCTGTTAGCCCAGTGAAACTCCGTGATTGCTGACATCTCACAGTCTAAGCTCCCTGCCTTCCTGTTCTTATTGGATTTCTTTATGCTGKTAATGAGAGGTGCAAAGCATGTAATGGCAGGCTCATTCTCAGTGAATATGTGCTTTCTGATTTGCTGATTAGCAGAGCTCTTCCAAACAAACAAACAAAAACAGCTGAAAATTATCACAGAGCAGAACTCCTGTCTTTAAAAAATGCTTTTCATGATACTGAAGGATTTATTTGTTCCATATACCTGTTTAAGAAAGCATTGCTTTTCCAGAATAAGGTCAAGATGAGTCTCTGATCAGTATCTGGGAGGAGAGGAGGAATCTATTTTCAAACTTTTTTTTAGAACTCGATTGTTTTTTTGAGAGAACAATATCTGTGGAGTATCGATCGCCTGTGTCCAGTAGTTAGTCAAAGGCTATCTCCTTTGACTAACCCCTTAGCGTGGTGTCATCCTCCTTCATGTGATAGATTGTTACAATCTCAGCCAGTGTAATTACACACTAGCCAAGTGGGTCATTTATTTCTGTACCTTCACCATTTACCAAAAATCTCCTTTATCTTTGGGAGCCAGCTCTTCCTTTTGCAGTAAAAGCAAAATAACGGCACATAAAACATTAGAGTCGAAAACTGGGGGCTTGAAAAATAACTGTAGGACTAACTTTAAAAAACTGTTCTACCTTTTATGAACACCTAGTATACTTTTTATCTATCTTTTTTCCTGGTGTCCTAGAGAACAAAACACACAAAGCCAATTCATTGTTTTTCATGTGCCTGGCAAACACTATTTTTTATTTGTGAATGTTTTAGCTCTCTCTTTTCTTTTTTCTTTTTTTTTTATCTGTTAACACTAGATGCTTTCACTTGCATGAGAACTGTCTCCCAACCCTCCCCCACATCAGCTCTTAATTTATGAAGTGCAAAAGCTCCTGGAARCACTGCTACTTTTTACTGATGAYAATGAGTGAAAGTATTAGATATGTCTTTTTGAACACAGTTGGCATGTAAAGAAAAGTRTGTTGTTTAAACTTACATGAAATTGTGGATTAAATTTGAAGCCCATGATTGTRTATTTACATGCCAGGAAACTTCTGTAACCACTTCCATTATAATTCCTTAAGATTGTTTTTAAGAGGAAGATCAGTTGTCCAATATTGTTAGTATCTATTTCTATTTAGAAAGGGCACGTATTCTTGCTAAGGTGAGCATAAAGTAAAAGTACTCTGATCTTGACATGTTACTTTGTTGTCTCAGTGTGAATGATTTCTCCTTGGGGCCAGCCTAAAGCTATGTGACAGTCAAAGACTTGACTGAACACCACACACATTCATTTTCACTGGCTCTGGATACACATTGCCCCCAGTTTTTCCTATTGTTACCATATATCCTGAACTGCCATAATATAAACAAAATAATCGTTAAGTAGTAAAGGAATTGAGAAGTTTTTTTTGGTTTTTTTTTTTTTTTTCCTGTTGTAACTTAGCAAGTTTCAACAAAATGGAATCTGGGTTTTAAACTGAGGGAAAAGCATGTATAAATTTTAGATTCTTCTATTAATATTAAACTCTCAGGACTTCATATGATTGCCACTTTTTGGTTTATATTTATTGCTTTTGGTGTCTCTATATATTTTTCAGAACATGTCAAGGTACTAAATCTCTCCAGTCTGGCATGGAAGCCAGTTTATGTATGTTTATATTTGAACCCTGTGCTGAGACAGCTTTGTGACCTACAACCTCATTCTAATCTCAGATGTATAACTTGCATCTCAAACTCCAGCATATTAGCTAGGGGGTTTTTTTTTAAGGGTGATTGCAAATGGATTTCAAATACCTGAGTTTATCCTGTAGTTCAGTGAGTTTCCTTTTTTTTTTTTTAATTAAATTATGGTTTTTAGAAAAGGATTTTCTCGCTTCTGTTTAGTTAGTGATGGAGCCCTTTTCCATTTGCCCTCAACAGAGCTCTGCTCTGGGATTTAGGATAATCTTACAGTTTTGTGCATATTTGCTATATTTTTGAACCATCTGTAGTAGGAAACAAATGTAAAACTAAATACCTCACCTCTTGCTTCACACATCAGAATTAGCAGCAGTGTGCATGCAAATATGTGCAGGAAAGTTTTTTATTTCAGACCCATCTTTTGCTCTTGGCCTCCCTCTCTCTAATCCCTTTTCTATTCTGCTGTGGGTCGCCCAGAAGGTTCTCTGTCTCTGTGTGCTGCAGGTTATCTAAGAGCCTTCCCCAGGGGAATTGTAACAGCAATTTTAAGAGTGTGTTGGGTAGGTTACACRTATGAAAATATGCTAATAATGACAGGTGTGACTGCTTGCTTTATTCTACACCCCTGATGTCTAGACTGTTTAAGGTCTGAAGTGTTAAAAGGAAAATGGATTGTCATAAAAGAACAAAGAGACGTTGCTAGACTAGTGTTTTTGTTCTCTTCTGAAACTCATCCTCAATAGTTCTCTTTAAAGTTTTTAYGTTAATGCTTAAGGGAGAACTTTTTTCATCCATGAGATTGTGGATGAAATTCCAAAGTATTAGTTTCAAAATACTGTAGCCAGTACTACAGAAATAGGAGGTGGTGCAACATTTAGGGCAGAAATGGGAGAAAGATGGGTCCCAGTCAGGAAAACACCAAGAGACAGTTCTTCCTAATTAATCGTTAAGGTAATATTATCTTATTTTTTAAACGACATTGAGGACTGACAAACATACARTCTTGGTGGTGTTTCAGGGTATAAAAACCTACAGGATTTAGTAGAGGGGCAACGTGAGGCAGTTCAGTGACATTGAAGAAGTTCTCAGTTATCAGTGATCTTGTTCTAGGGTGATATTCTGATTTACACTTYTCTGGTTAAATCACTTACTCAGTGTTTTCTCAGGATGTAGACTAAAGGGTTATGTAGGTACTAATTTAAAATKTGGGTTCCTAAATGTCAAACCATCTTTGATTCTTGTGGAGAAACTGAAAACATTTTCTTCAAGGAGAAAGAAATTCCAAAATGCCCCCCCCAAATATGTTTATTGTTTGGGTAAACAGAGAGCGTTTTTAGCATAGATGGAGGCGAAATTATTTATGGTCTAAATACTAATTTCTTTATTTAGACTTTGTTATACTGTTTAGTGTATTCTGATAACCTTGCAATAGGATAACACTGACAACCGCTATTTCTTATATGACTCTTTAATAAGGTTTAATGAGTGTTTTGAGGATTTTTGCAATATGAAATCAGCATGTTGCATTTTTAAGTTGAGCTTCAAGTTACACTGCGTACAATATTCTGTTATTTATTGTGTCTGTAGTCAGAATACACACTATGCATGTGCATTACAGTGCAATAATTAGCATATAATTTTCAACGTTTCAATGAACTTTTGTCATAAAATTTAAGGAGATTTTAATTGCTAGTAATCAGGATTGCATGTTAATAGGCTGTAGATAATTAGGAAACCATTTGCATTTCTCTTCTCACAAATTTTCTTAGTGTTTAGACACTCACTCAATACGTAACTTTATCTCTGGAGGTTTGAGTAATCCTATTTAGGCATAGTGATAATAGATACAATTTTTTCTCCTGAAGGTGGTTCTTTCAATTTTAGTTATTTGGACAGGTTATACCTTTGGTTGGTCAGATTTACTGATCCTGTATGTACAGCATTTTCCCTCTGATTCTCATAGGATAGATCAAACTCAGCTGTCACAGTAATAGTAACATTGTAAAATTTGCATCTCTGCTAATGAAGATTGTTCTATTTCAACAGTGCCAAATGTTGGGGATGATATTTAGCAAATTAGTATCTGTCCAGGAGAATTCTATTCCTGACACATTTCTGGATGTAGTGTCAAAAGCCAGCCTGTCCACACCTTCTTTCATATCTGGGATACACAAAGGAAATAACTTCTTTGTCTTCCATGTCTGAAATGGTTTAAATAGTGGAAAGAGCGTGTAATGTTGCCACCACTTGATTTATTGAGGTGTTTTGGACACAGATGTATTGGTAGAAGTTGTGTGTATTCATGAAGCCAAAGATGCAAAATTGGAATAATTAAGGCAGCTGTTTGTTTGATGTAAGGCAAACAGAGAGAGATRTAATGGTTTTCATGTTCCTGAAGGAAAAAAGTAATCGACCATTACAAGGTTGGCAATTACAATAGCACCTGAATTCATTAGCAGTAGGTGGGGCAGCTGCCACCTCTTGAGGTTTTATATGAACTGTTTAAAGRGGCTATGGAAAATGGATCATACAAGGAGAAAAGTACAGTAAATTATTAAAAAAGGTTACTTTGTGCACAATATCAAGAAYTTTGAATGAAGGAATGAAGTAGCTCATACGTGATGGTGGCTGTCAGAGTGTTGTACTGCATCATTGTGTGTTGCACAAGTCAGACTGGGATAAAAATTAAAAGGCTGATAAAGGAGGTGTGTGAAATTTTAGCATTGGGCTTCCAGAGCAATTATATATAATTCCTCTGTTGTATGAATCAATTGCTTCTATTAYTCTGTTTAAAAATTTCTGATTAGCTGCCATAATGGTGTGTGTATGTAGTTTGATTGGACAATGGCAAAAATATTTTGGAGTAAAAATGATAATCAAGTGAAATCAGATAGCTTTCCCTTTYATGTTACAGATGTGTCCTTTTATTTTTTGTCAAATAAGCAGAAAGTCTGTGTTAGTTTTGCTACAGTGTACTTTTTGGGCAACTGAAGTTTGAGATGGAAGGAACATTTCTGCATGTGTGTGTATCTCATTTTGCCTTGTAAAACCAGACCAAGTATCTGTCTGGTGAGACTTGTGTGAAGGATTAAAAAAAAAGCAAAGAAAAAGAAAAGCTTGGAAGGAGAAATGCTGAGCCTATCTTATCAGCACTGAATTGACTTTCTTTCCAGGTTTTCTTCTGTTCCCCTTTATCTGTCTGTTCAGGTCAGTGGAAGAGGTGGTTCTTTGTCTTAAAATATTTCCAATGTGGGATTTATTCTGATCATTTCCTACCATTCTCTCCTTAGGACAGAACACTAGGAAATTTGGTTTTACTTGAAGTAAGTCAACATTCTGAACACCTTGCAGTGCTACCATGTTTTACGGAGAAATTGAAATTGATCTAAATGCACTACAGTTGTATTATTGGTTACTTCAAAGCATTATTTTATCAGTACATAGTTTATTCCAAAAGACAATAATTTGCTCATTGGTATCATCACAGTCTGGAAAGATCAACTATAAGCCTCAGTGGATGTAGCAAAGCCATTTCTACAGGTTGCAGGGTATTTTTTGGTGCTAAAGACAAAAAAGAAGCATCTTGCTGATATAATTAAGCATGCAGTTTTTGTACTTTTGGAATGGAATGTTTCTTTCCAGTTGGAAAAAGTTTTAATTTTTTTTTTCATTAGCATGTCAAGGAGGATTGATTTCACTGTTTTGAATTATTTTAAATGATATTTTATTTTCCAGGAAGTGTTAATTTTTTAAAAGTCTGATTCTGTTCCAGAAATTTTTGGAATTTTTGAAATGAAAAAAAAAATTGATTTGGTTTCTGCCAATTTTAAGTAATGACTGGTTCCAAAAGAGAATTCTTTCCAGTCATTTATTGATCATTTAAGTTAACCTTGTTGTGAAAATGAGCAAAATATGGAGATCTATTTTGTATCCCAAACARCTTGCAAGTGAAGTTAAAATAGATMRGAGAATAATTAGGCCCACTTTAAGTACACAGTTCATGCAACTATGTTATTTTAAAAGCATTAACCCTTTTTCCCTCCCCTTTTTTCCTTTGGTCAATTGTTCTTGCTGGTTTATGAAAGCATGAAAAGCAGTCATGGTTATAGATGAATTGCTCAATAAAATTATGTCTGTGTTTTGTGCCAGTCTTGAGAGGAATGTCTAAAGATAACTTAAAAGTAAATAAAATTTTAAAATATGTTTTACAGTATTAATCAAAGGATGTGTTTATGTCCATTGTTACTTCAAGCTTTTTATTAAAAATGTTTGGTACTTGTGAGTATTCTTTTGAACTCGTCACAAATTGACCTGAAAGCTTATATTTCTGGCAAATCTCAAATATTGTCTCCCCYGCTTGCCCTGAGGGTTTTTTTTTATTACTTGTGAACAGTCTGGTGGAAGAGCAGGATTTACACTTAATTTCTCTTCAGTAGATCTATGTATTCCATCTATACRTAGGCTGTGCCATGACCACTGAAATGTTTTGCCAAACTATTAAATATTATTCTCAGAAATGCTGCCTGTGTGTAACCCCTTAGCTCCAGGGCYGTGCCCGTCACACGGTGCCATTGCCAGGGTGAGACAGTGATTAGAGGAGAGATAATTGAGCCTCTCCAGGCAGTGATGGCAGCTGTTGCTGATGTTCTTGTCCTTTGCCCATCATACCTTTCCCCTGCCTGAGCAGAGGTGGTCTGCTGCATGCTGAGCAGATGTTTCTCCTTTGCACAGTTATCTTTGGAGTGCCTTTATATACAGAAATCAGATTGCACTGCTACTGTCACTTTTATCTGATGAGAGGAAATCCCAGACGAATGAAGCTGGTTTTCTTTTCAGGCAGCTAAGMGATGTTGCTCAGGGGCATGTTCTCTTTCCTTGCTTCTGTTGCTGCTCACTGTAAACGTTTTCTTTCTGGCATGTTTCTTCTTTAATCCCTCTTTCCCTCTTTGACCCATATCCTTAATCCCATTGGGTTTCTTTTGAACTTGGTTATTTCTTAGTCTTCTGATACATCTGTCTGCTGTAGCTATGAATCGTTTGCCAACACCACATTTTCGTCATATTCCCTGAATGTCTTTTTCCTCCCACAGTTCGTGTTAGAGTGCTTGAAGAGGTACAGGGAAACTTTCTGGGACTGGTCATTCTTCAAACTTTGTGATACTGTGTCACTCTTTGATTCATTTCTCCTTTTACTCCTTATCTTCTCCTATTTTTAGTGTTCTCTTTCCTTTTTTATTTGTTCMACTTTCTTGCACAATTAATCATAATTCTCTCAACAAGTAGAAAACTGTAACTAAGAATATCTGAGATGATATAGATACRTTTCTGTATGTTAAAATCACCAAATACACTAGTTTAATATGTCCATTTTCTATCTGTCTGAAATGATTTATTWTTCTRTTTTAGTACAATAAACAAGATTTCTTTCTTCYCTGATTTTCCTGGTAAGCTTTMATAAAAGCAATAGTTTGTTATATCYTGTAAAATTTTTCWATGCAAATAGCCATAATTTCTTTTTTTCCGCCACCTCCTGTTTTGACTTGAAAAATATGTATTGCACRTGTGTAATTAGAGGAGGAAAACTTTGGGAAAAAAATGCAAGCATGATATTTTTGAGATTATCTTTGTGATATAGGAGCTTGCTCACTGGTGCCATTTTTAGCTGACTTTTCCTACTGAGTGTTTTTAAAGGTAACTGTAAACAGTGTGGTGCTCTGAATTAGAAATRAATCCATTTGAAGAATAGTATTTTTGTTATTGAAAATTACAATATTGTTTCAATGTTGTTTGATATTCAAAAATTTTCAATGATTTAATAATACTGAATTTTGGCCGAAAGCTCTCTTATTACCCACACATGTGAATGACTGATCAAACTACAAATAGACAATCAGGATAAAAGCTTGAATACCAGGTAAAACGTGAGTTTCACCTTTGTAAAGCATCACCAGAGTGGCTCCTTTGTTCATGTAAGGTAGAATACAGTGGAGTTCCGCAGAAGAGTATTCAGGAGCTGAGTGCTGCATTCAGGAGAGYGGGGAGCTGAGTGATGTGTGGGCTTCTGCTGTGCCTTTGCACAACATAAATGCCCTTGAATTTTCTCTTCCTGAGTGAATACAAAGTGCTTTGAATGTGGAATAGAGGCTGATTAGTGTTCTCCCTACAGATATGGAGAGGTTTAATACTTCTCTGTTGTGTCAGTCTCCTTAGTRTTGCTACTTATTTTTAGAAATATTTTCCTATTCTCATGCCCACACACATTTTTCCTTTCATTTCCACCTTTGAACCTGCAAACATTTAAACATTCTCCATAGATTTTCTTTTTAATAAACTTGAGGATGAAATACTAGATCAAGTGCCACTGATTTTCTACTTGCATACCTTCAACTAACCAACCACCAGTCATTAAAAGTACCCCAACAGTTTGAAATAGAGTAGCCTCTTTGCACTCCCAGGATGTATTATCACAGTTTTAATTGATTTTATCTTGCTTTTTTAATTCTCCATTGTACATATAGCTAATCTTTCTAAAATTATGCTGAAWTTTTAACTGATGGACAGCAGTATGAAGAGGTGGATGTTACAATGCTGAGGACAGAACTAAAAGTGGTCAGAAATTGAGAATGGCAGTAGAGTTTTGCAAGAAAAGTCAGAAATATCTTGGGGTTTAGGTGAGCTCATGCTGGCTTCCTTATTTCTTCACTTGTTTATATGCTGTGAAAAGGTATCAGAAGCATATTTTRGAGAGCTTGTATTAAAAAGAGAATATTCTAATTTTGGGGTTTTTTGTAACTGAGTTTGTCACAAAACTTTGTGGGAGAAAAAGACTGCAATCAGTAGTTGCTTAAGGTTATTTTTTAATAATGTGGGCTAGGACTTGTTACTTTGAAAGATCAACTATGTTAGATGGTTTGGGATGGTAATCCTGAAAGAACAACATGTATTACTTATGTTCCACTGTTTTAAATAGTGACAGTGTCAGGGTTTCTTTAAATGAATGAAGTTTATACAGGACATGCCATCTATAGTATGACTGAATAAACACGGATTCCAACCTTTATTCATGAAAGGCGGTAATCTCGGACTAATGCCGCACTTAACTCTGTACTTTCAAAATGATTTGCCTGATCTGATAAATTATGCAGTCTTTTATTTTGACCTTGTAACCTTGTAGAGTTTACTCAAACTGACTCCACAGTATTTGCCACATTAGCAGTATAATGGCTGTAAGCAGGGCTTGTACTACAGTTCATTCTGCAGCAAAAGGTAAACACTGGGCCATGAAAATTTATTGATTCAATTACAAGATATACACATAGTACCATTTGAGAAGTGTTTTCAGGATTAAGTCATTACATGTCTTCTGTTTGGTCAAAAATCTGAAATATATAAACAAGGAAGCAAGCAAGCACTGAGAAATATAAACTGCTGTTTTTACTGTATGTAGAATGTGCTGTTAGACATCAATCTAAAAGTTGTTTAGTCAAAGAACAAGTCAGATATTGAACTCCCATGCCTTTCTTCCTGACCAAGGTAACTTTTGCCTTTGGTTGATTCTACAAGCATGTTATAATTTACTATGTAAATTATTTTTGTGGGTCATTTTTTGTGTGTAAAAATCTAGGCTTTGMAGTTTTTTGTTTGAACAGAACTGATGACAGTACAAATTTTTCTTCTTTAAACAGTAGAAGGCAAGCCTTCAAAATGAAAAAAAAGTAGTGAATTGGCTGGAGCATACTGTCATTACATGACATCATTAATTTGTTTCATACTGTGTGGCCAATTTTGTTTCAGATAACTMTGTTTTTGAATCTGACATGTTTTTGTCTAATTTTGGAATATCTGATCCTTATATCTCCTCAGGCTGAGGAGGAGGGATATATTGATGCAATTTAAAGAAAAAAACACAGAAATAATTATCTTTAGTTTATCTCTTCTTGTAGTGACTTTGACTTTATAATATAAGCAGAGTAAATACCTGCTCTGTTAGGTAAATGACCAGTGACACAACAGTATTAAATATATGTATAATTATGAATATTGAATATATTAAGAATTTATCTAAGAGACGACTAAAAATCTGGGATGCTAGTGAAAAGGAGAGTATGAAGAAATTGTTAAGAAAGAAGAAACATAGTTCAAAAGTAAAACAGACTGTTTTRTACTTCATTTGTCTTTTGCACGCCAACTTTTGTTTTAGTTTCCTTTTTTTTTTTTGAGGTGTATGTATTAGAAAATGATTCATAACTCCATCTTTGAGGAGATATTTGCATTTGTTRTATCTAATGCAGACAGGACAGTTTCTTGGAATTGCATGTGAGAAATGGAGGAAAAATACCCAATTTCTGTTAGTGCTTTGTGCATTGAAGRCATGAATTCAGAACATGGAGAAGGAAAACAAAAACAAGTTCCTTTTTTCTCAGCAGTTGAATGAAAATATATTTACTCTACATAATGGAGTTCTCACTATCTGGTCTGTAATTGGAGCCTGCTTTTTAGCTCTGAAGAGTTTTTTATTCTTTCCTTGGGTTTGTTCTTAAGGTGCTGTTGGTCAAGGTAAATGCTGTTGCCATGAGTTCCACTGCATCTCTGAATGGCCCAAGTTGCTTTATGGAGAAACATGACAGCCATGACTAATTAGAACAATAATATTTCTGAGGTAATTAAGGAACTGGAGAGGGGTAAAGGAGTGGTATGTGGGACTTCTGGTGTCTGATTAGCACATGTATTGGTATCAAATGACCTAGTAAARCACAAACAGAAAAGTAGTCAATGACAACATAAATACCATGTTTCTGCACTCCATTGCCTCTGCTACTCACCTTTACAGTGCAATTTGAGAGCTTGAAAAGAAATTGCAAGAGAAGTGGGAAGAAGTGTTTAAAGGCATTCCCTTCTGGGTGGAAAGGGACATGGAGATGGCCAAAAAGTCTCTTGACCAAGAGGGGAATGAGTGATATGAAATGGGGATGACGATAACAGAGAGCTCTAGAAATCGAGCTGCAGCTGATGGAAGCAATGGCTTCAGAGAAAGGTGCAGGGAGGATTACCTATGTCCAACTGCTCAGGAAGGAAAGGGAGAAAGGATAACTGTCTCCATTTGGACATAGAATAYAAATACTAATATGCATACTGAGATTGTTCTAGTCATGAAGGTATAAATGGTGTGTACCAGCCTGAAGATGCAGCTGTAAGCTCTCCTGTGGTAAGGCTAGAGAGCACTTTGTTGCAAGTGTGCTTTTACTGGAGAAGCAGTACCAGAGTGTGAAATAAATCAGGGGTGAACCTCAGTCTCTGGTTGTTATATAAAGCATGGTGTGTGATCAGTATCTGAAGCTGTGCTGTGATCCAGTAGATCAGCAGAGGCTACTGAACCTCTGTGTCAGAAGATGTGACTGTTAAGATTAGGTGAAAGGAGAGAAGKTTTGAAAGTGAGAAAGATACTGGGAGTTAAGAACCTGTAAATTCTGTGCCAYAGTGTTCTTCCTTATATAAGGATGGTGAGTCAGTTTGAATTTTTCACTTTATTGCTTGCTGATACCAAAGACCTAATGTTTTGACTTCAGGAATTTCTTTGATGGCTATTTGAGATTTCAATGTCTATAAATAAAAACAATTATATATAATTTTGTGTAAATAGATTTATTTAGATATTATTGATAGAGGCCTTAACATACTTAAGTAGCTGTGTAACCCTCAAAATTTAAAACACATTTCATGCTCTTTTTGTTCCTCATTGGTGCAGAAAAGAGGAGTCTGGAGCAATGCAGTCTGAGGGTTTCTTGGTTTGCTAGATCTTTCCTAGAATTCATCATTGATTCCATATGTGTATCAACTGTCCAGCCTTCACAGTGAATAGTACCTTTTATCTTTAGGAAATCTTTAAGCAATTTMACTTTGCTCAGCTTATTGTTCAGTAATAAGGAAGTAATGTAAGGAAAGTGATTTAAAATATTGTTTTCTGTAAAAAAAATTAATTACTTATTAATTCATTATATAAATAATAGCTGTACATATTACTATTTATTCAATATCATCGACTTTGACATAAATGGTTATTAGCATAGTTTAGTCTTGATAAATGTTTTTATCAAGAAACAAAATACTAATTTTCTTTGTAAGAAACAAGGTGGGTAAACTTCATTTTTGTTATTTGTAGTATGCTTAGASCTCRTAAGTAACAGGTTCAGAGGAGAAGTAGTTCAAAATATCACAAGTGCTTCATATCATTTTCTTGCAACCTTAGCACTTCACCGTGARCATTATAAATGACTGATTCTCCTTTAGGTTCTGACTTACTTTAGAATGATGTATGAAATAATATGTGTTTTGCATGTCCTGTTTGTAATGATAAAGGTCATATAGTATCATTTACATAATCTCCAGCCAGAAATGAACTCCAGCAATATCTTCAGTATAACATATACATTATCTGAGGTTTAAAACTCTCATTATTCATGAAAGTTAATTTTACAGTGGGTGTGAATGATCTATCTTATGGCTGCTTTTTTGATCATTCTATAAAATAATATGAAGCAAAGCCTGCACAAATAGCAGGAAAACCAGTAAAGAGTGATGCATTTGCTTGACTCTGTGTATACCCGATTGGATCTTGATTGATGGCAATCATTTGTCTTTGTCAAAAAAAGGAGAAAGATTCAGACATTGAAATAAGAGTGCTATCAAACTTTCTACAATGGCAGAAAGATTCTATTAATGTAGCCTGAGAGTATTAACTGTCTCTGCTAGAAAATGATAAAGAATGTTAATTTTTTTTCTTGAGCATGTTTAAGTGTAAACTGCATWATTTTGTCAATGTGGGAGGACTGAAAGGGGCGTGCTACAGATTTATGACATGCTGGAATTGGAATTTTTTTTTAAAAAAAGAGTAAATTACAAAAAAAAGAGAGAAACAAAAAGCCAAATACAAGAGCCTAATCCTTCTGATTATGATTTTGCAACAAAACAATAAAAGTTTAAGTAGCACAGTGTCGTAAAATCCTTAATGCTGCATTCCTATTGATATTGAAGCTTTGAAGACTAACTTCAAAGGAGGGTGAACAAGAGCAAAAAATAGATATAAAATAAACAAAAAAAAATTGACAAGCTTGGTTTTAGAAGYCCTTTTGTATGTCAGATCTGGGAATATTGACCCGTTACTTGAATGGGCTTTAAGGCAACTTCCTTATTAATGATACTTAGAAACACAAAGCATATGGCTGTGGGTAATAGTGTATTAAAGGGGGGAAATGCTGTTTTGCTGTACAGTAATGCTTGCAGTGCAAGAATACTTTTAAAATAAATGAATGTATATTTTTTTATGTATATATACACAAACAAAAAAATGAGAACACTGCAACCCCAAAGAGTTAATCACTGGATTTATTATGCCATTAGTGTCTGTGGGGTTTGTTATACATCTGTTATGTTCTCTGGTTCTAAATAGCTGTGTTAAAATTTGATTACTGAAACAATATTTTCTAAATTACAAGCACAACAAATAACCTCCATGAGCACTCTGTCTCCCCTAGGAAAGCAAATATTTTTTGTTCCTAAACTTCTAAAGAATAAGAAAATGGTAGGATTCAACTTTGATGTTTACAAGTCCTTGATGCACCCTTAAAAATAAATATTTGAGAGACTGTCATTYTAAGGACAGATGAAAGAAAGGCCATATGAAAACTGTGAACCAGGGCCTGCAGTTCTATCTAATACCCACACTAATGTGCTTTGTGGCCCTCATCAGTCAATTTAAAGGGGTTTTTTTTATGTTTGGGTGGTTTGGGGTTTTTCCTATTTCTGCATTGTGCTCCTAAAAACACTCAGGCTTTGCCATATGTGGTGTGTATCAGATGAAGGCAGTAGGCTCCTGATTCAAGCATTAAAAGGCAACGTAAGCAGTGTTGCCTGTCCTTTTCTTCAAGAACCGTGTGGTGATATAATTAAGAAGTTCATTCTGTATGAATTAATTTGTTAACTTTCATGAAGCCTTTGCTGGTGCTGCTGAAGATGCTAAGATGTGATTGTAGCTGAGTGATGGTGTATTTATTTTAAATATTTTTTTAGTGATAGGATAGGTGAGACAACTTGTATGATTGAGATCTTTGCTGTTTAAAAAAAAAAAAAAAAACCAGCTACAAGATTACTTCATGACTGAAATTTTGGATGTGGAAACACTGTGTTCAGTATACACATACACGCACTATTTACCCTTTCTTTTCTGAAAAATGGTGAAGGAGTGTCAGACTGTAGGACAGGATTAAGATTATMGGGTCACATTTTCAGGGAGCAATTGAAACAGAATCACTTATATAGTCCAGCAATAGAAACAGGATCACTTATGTTGTCCTAATACAGACATTGTAGAAGAAATATTCTCCCTCCCTTCCCAGCCTTCTTTCTGCTCTTGCATATCTTCATTTTCTGTCCTCATTAATTCTTCATCAGATTTCTTTTCTGACCTTCTGTTATTTTTTCCAGGTTTTTATCCAACCAAACCTGGGTTTTGCCCCCCTTTCTCTACTCTGACTCATGTCCAGYTGATTTCCAACTCTGTCCTCTTTTCTCTGCTTGATCCCCAGCAGATGCATAATCCCTCCCCTCTCACATTTTTATCTTCCATGACTTCCACATCAAGATGCYTTCTTTCGTGCCTCATAGGCTCTTTGTCTCTCCCATTTCTGGTTAAATAATTTTCTTTGTGCTGCTGATATTCTTGTGGAGATAGAGAGCACTGATGGAAGATAGCCTCTACTTTCTTTGTCCATTGTCTCTTGATCTTTCTGGAGTAGCCACTTCAGAGAAATTTTTTTACAGAGAGAGAATACCTTTCATAGAGAGATTTAAAAAAAAAATACTATTACTATATATTTGTAGTGGATAAAATTCTGGATGAGAGGAGTTGTTCTTTGTTGGTCTTTGGGATTAATGCATGTTTGTCATGGACAGAACCCAAGACTGTTCTCAGTGGGTTTGGTGCACATGAGGTCACAGTCATGGTGCCATGGTCACCCCCCTGTGGTGTGGTGGGGGCAGTCTGAGAGGCACAACCCTGGGAAAGATGGGCWGCACCTTCAAAGGTGTTTCACCATCAGAAGACACCTATTGATTGTACTGATGTGCAACATACTGATTGTGTACAGGCTATGGGCTTCCAAAGCCTTTAGCAGGGCCATCTTTGGCAACTTTGTACAGAAATAACCAATGAAATACTTTGGGCAACAGCCTATGTGAAAAAAAATGACGTTCTCTTAACATAGCTGACTTTTGACTTAACGACTAAAACATTTTACGACTAAAATTTTTTTTACAAATTTTTAAAATACAGTCAAGAGAAATTAAATTTTCTCCCCCAAATCCAATACATTGTGCTGTAATCTCTGTGATGATTGCAAGTCTGTCTCTGTTCCTCTCACTGCCCCCTTCCCTCATGGGAAATTGTTTTGGAAAATACCATCTTGCAGCGATTAGTATCAAAGATTGGTTACTTCTATCATATGGTTTGGTAAGTAATCCGTAGCTATTGCTGTGATTTGCTGCTTGCCCATATAGCTTCACACATGTATTTCATTTCCAAAGTTTAGCAAAGATATTCCCTATAAAGAGGGTGAAAGTCTAGATGAAAGCCATCCCTTTTGTGAAAACCATTTTCTCTATCCCTCTTAGTGACTGGTACAACAAAGTAAATTTTAATGGTGCATGATACTGAAAATGAATCCTATGACCTTGAGAAGCTGTAGCAAAAGATCAGGTTTTATTTGAGTCCTTTTGCCATGATTTTCATTACCGTGTTTTTAATTTTTAGTTGCAAACTGTAGTACAAATAGCTGTGTGTATACTCTGTACTTAAGTGCACTCTCCCCTTAAGGGAGTCCAAATTAAAATTCATAAGCCACTTTAAAAAAGCCAAACAGGTTTGTGTGTAAATTAATGTTTTTTATTCTTTCTTGGGCCCTGTTCATGAAAACATTAGTGTTTTTACAGCARTGGAAAACATTTCATCTTATCCTTGAAATCTCTTACAAAATATATGGGCTTTTTAYTTTGAGAAAGGAAGTGAAGACATTCAATTTCCATGATGAAGTGAAATAGTCTTTTCTTGATTTTGAGTGTCAGTCTGAACTGACTCTTCTGTCAGGAGGGAAGCTAATTGCAAAAAAAACCCCATGCCTTTCAATTCTGTTACTGCAACTTCTCAAACTTTCTCTGAGTGTTTTCTGTGGTGGATTTAACATGCTTGGTAAACAAGAGAAGAAAATTTGTGGAGAATTTGTGTTATAAACTGTATTAAAATGTTTGACTTCTTTTACTTTTTCATCATTGTCTRCTAAGAAGAAGAAGTTAACTTTGTTTAGCAGAGATAATACATTAATATTTCTAAAGCTGAATAATAGAGAAAGGTATGACTMGAGATAATTACAGATACAGTTTATATATGCAGGAGGGAGATTATGTTCAAGCAAGAAAATGTGCATTATAGTGTAGTACACTTAAATTATGCATCTAAGTATATGTGCCATAATTTAACAGTGGTGTGGTCTTAAATAATCTTCTCCGAAGAATTTACATAAAACAAGAATTAACATCTCCAGCAAAAAATGTGGAGAAYTGCATGGTTATTACAGAGAATTGTTCTGCTCTCATTTGCATTCCAGATTTTAAATAGGAAGAATTTAGTTTTSTTAGGAGTTGCTTTAGTACCTAAAGGATTTTTCTCTTCAGTGTCCCAACTGTTGTTTTTTGTGAACATTAGCAGTAYCACATGTTATACAGATCATTGGTTTATAACCACACAGATGGAATTCTGTGGTCCAGAAGCTACAGAAGTCCACTTGCACCACTGAGAACTCTTTACCTGGGTGCTGAAGTGACACATTAGAACAGAAATGCCCAGAAATTTTCACAGTTCCAGATTGTTGTTTTTCATTGCAGTAATTCTTCCCAAGCTTGGGGGTTGAGGGCACTGATGCTTGGATTTGTTTGAAGTCTCTTTCTCTCTGGATGAGTACTTGGAAGAGAAATACATTAGGAGGAAGGAGTATAAATAGACAAACCACATTAGACWCAGGAAATCCCCTGAGCTGAAAATAGTTGGAAACTGGCAGAGTGCTTGGGGAGAAGTTGTACATGATCAGATCGATCTTGCTCTTCCTTAAGCCACCACTGACATTTTGGGATGCAGAATTTCAGGTTAGACTTTCACTGAGAAAAGGTACAGACATTCCTGTGCTCTTTCTATCCTCTGGGTGCATTCATGTCCCTCCTCCACAGGGACAGGGAGCTTCTGGAGTGGTTGGTGGCCCTACTGGAGTGATGGGTTTTGCCTGCAGCCCCCTGTGAGTTCTCCAGAGCCCTCAGTTCTCCTGTCTGATGGGGATGTTTCTWAGTGGTGCTGAACAGCTGTGGGACAGGGATTCTTTGCTCCATASGACTTGCTATTTCCAAKTGGGAGTGACAGTCCTGTGTCCAATTGATTCCCCTCTGTGAAGGGATTGCTGTGCTGAGAGGAACTGCTTAATACTGAGGAAGTTGTTTCAATGTTAGGAAAGAGCCTAAAGAGGTATGTTGGTTTTCCTGTTGTTTTGGTGGTTTGAGTGTGTGGTTGCTTGGTTGGTTATTTTGGTGAATTTGTCTTATATAAAGGAGTAAATAGATGAAGAGAGGGRAGCTGGAAGCTTTGTCAAGAGAGGTAATGCTCCCCTGAAGAAGAAATTTCATTGCCTTTTAAACGTGCGTCTATGGCTGCAAACGCACAGGGGAAAGAAGATGTGGATGTTGTGCTGAATCACTGAAATCAAAAGGAAACATTTCCTGGTTTGTTGCTTCCTAAACTTKCATTTTACAGTTTTTGTTACCAATGCTGTTCCATAGTGTTGGATTTAACATTCCATATTAGTCTTGAGGATAAAGTAAGAATACGAGGAGGAAATAATACTACTATATTTCTTGTGTTGATCAGTCCAAGTGTTCGCTGTTGCTACTTTCGTTAACCAACTAAATAATCAACTAGATAACCAAGTTATCRGTTGCTTCATATTTCTCTTGGCAAAACTGTAAAAAAGCTGCATCTTCTCAGTTAGCAGCTTCTGATGTGTCACTGTGCAAGGTTTTATCCTGGGCTAAGCCCTTGGATTACTCTATCAAAGGAACCTTGGCTGGTTTAGCACTCTCAAGGTTGCTTCTGCTTTACAGCAAGTAGTCCTTTGGTAGGTTTTGTAACATCAGTAAYGATGGCTTCTGCACTTCTGTTTTGTTAATGTCATGAAGGCTTTGGAACCTTCATTGGGGCATCAGTGGATCTGAGGAGGCAKTTCAGTACCTTAAATAGTATTGATAGGAGGGGTGATTAAAGCTGCAGATATTTAGGTGAACGTAAGTTAGCATTCAGTAATCAGGTATGAAAGTGCCATATTTATCCAATATAGAGAAATCAGCTATGAAGTGACTCCCTGTCTCTTGACCTGGGCCCCAAATACACACCTGTACTTTTCCAAATGTAGACTCCAGCTTCCTATTAACTTATTCTCCCACATCAGCTCCCCATCTTGTGAGCATTTTGCCTACCTAGGCCTTGTTGGTCACATAGAACAGAAGAGAAGGTGTGTTTTCAGGCTACTTTTTCCTTTAAACCTTCCATAAATGCAGAATTCTCTGTGTTTTCCAGGTAATGGTGCTTCATCATAATTCAGTGCTGTGTTTTTATTTTTAGAGACAGTTYGCAAGGCTTTCAAAGGAGAAATATATTTCATAATTTAGGCCTTTTAAAATAGATTTCAGTCCTGTTGTCGTTCCCCTGTGTGCTGTGCTAGTACAGTAACAGGAGTCTTGCTCCATGTGCTTCTTAGTGGTCTCGCTGTCTTGTGCTTATTATTTCCTGTCTCASAGCACAGTACAATGTTTGCAGTTGCTTCAACTCTTTCTTACATGTGTTCCTGCAATCATCACACAATGAAGTAATTTCCCAGATTTTGCTGGCCTTAGACTTTAAATCCTGAATTAAATTTCAGACAGAAGTGTTAACCTTTAAATCAAATTATACTTGATTTTATTTGATTTTGGTTGGGATTTTTTTTTGTTAGCTTTGATTTTAGCTATGTCAGAGAGTAAGAGAATGCAGGTGATGTTCAAGTTGGGTGTCTCTAAGGCTTCAGTATCCTAGTCTGAAATCTGAATTGATAATTCCATATGAGATGCTGTTTAACAGTAGCCAAACCTTAGAGAGTTCCCCCTTATGRAATATCAAGCAGAGGTACAAGAATGTTCAAATCTATTTGTGATTAAACAAGAGGTTGAAGGAGGAATTTTCTTGTGTCCCCAGATGTACTTAGATTCTGTGCAYAGTAAAAAAGATAAAATGTATATATTTTTGATATGTAGGCATTTAGAGACCTCAGGGAGTCTGATCTTCTCTTTAGTATTCTATGTTAAAAACAAAAGTTGTACCTAAGTCTCAGTCATCTTTGTTGTTCCTCTCTGTGGTGGTTGTTGAATTGCTGAGTTAATTTAGGTTAATAGATAGTAATTTTAACTTCAAAAAAACCAAACAAAACCCAACCAAACAATCAAAAGAAAAAAAAAAAAAGAACCCTCAAAAAATCAAAACCCCCCAGTTGCTTTAAACTATTCTGGCAGAGGGCTCTGAAAAAGATATATACAAAAGAGAAAAAAAAATAACTTCCTGTAGAAGAACATAGAGCAGAAAAGTATTTATTGAATCAGAGGGGTGCACTATTACATTTTTATGGAAGCAAGAAAAGTATCCAGCTGTTAAGAGAGCTATAAAAAAAAGATACAGGTTAGCCACGGCTCTTAAAGAGTAGATATATGAGAGTGTGATTTCATCCTGTTTCTTCTAGAAAAGGTGAAATGTTTGGGGCAGGTCAAATCTAAGATTTTTGGAAAAAGCTTTACTGTTATTCCTGTGTTTAATACTTTTGGGGTCAGTACAACGTACAAACAAAATAACATAACTGACCAGATTTTCATGTTTTGGTCAAAAGTTGATCTATATTATGTCCACAAATGCTGAAAGATTATTATGTCRAATTCCAAGCTACTGGAAAGAATTAATCTGAGTTGTAATATTTCAATGTACATTATTCMTCATGGAAAATCTGCTGTTGCTCTAACTAGTAAGAAAATATATGGTGTTTTCTATGCATGTGCTCAAAGTGAAAGCATCAGAACTAACAGGAATGGCTAAGGAGATAAGATTGAGCTGGCTTCTTTATTGTATTGTATCCTCCAACCCTTATTCTTCTAATCCATTGTTCATATTGGCAAGGAAGGGGTGACCAAGTATTGCATACTAAAATTGCCCATTATCAGACAAACAGCAAAAAACCTTCAGCAAGATGGAGTGTGCCTCCAAATCAGTGTACCTATTTTTTTTATATTAAGGGAATTTTTGTTACTTTTGACATGAAGTGCAGTTTATGGGGTCTCTATGAGCTGTGGTACTTTGCAAAACAAATGTTGTTGACTGCAATCAGGTGTAGGACGTGTGAGATTTGCAAAAATTTACGAACAACTAAGACAAAGCATCCGGCTGCAAATTTCCTATATGTTCATTCTTCCATGTCTAAATCATATCTGAATTAATTTTGCTGAAAGTCAGAAGAAAGTTTTCTTATTAACTTCTGGTAGAAAAGTGGAGTAGTTTTAATTTCAGTTAATTTATAATTAATCCTGACAGAAATGCAGCACGGATTGAACTGTGTCTCGTGGTGACATCTTTGAAAGTTCAGCTTTATTTTAGACTCATCAAAATAAGATCAGCCTGAGATAAGGCAGTGATTGCAGAATACATGATTRGTACTGTACCATGTACTTAAGTGAGCCCTCTTTGAAGTATCAGTGTGCACTGGAATGCCAGCACTTCAAAGAATGCTCCAAAAAGCCGGGACTGTGGTTAGCTACCAAGGGGTTAATAAAGATCAAAGAAGAGCATACATAAACTCATACATAAACAGAACTGTTTTTAAACTGAAGGTTAATAACACCATTATCTAGGACAGCAACACCTTAAAGGCAGGCTTGTCTTTTCCCTGACATCGTGCTTTGTAATGCGTAAAGGGAGACTGAAACATTTATAGTCAACATTTTTTCTGGGTTGCTTTTTAAATGAGGAATTCAAAGCTTGTCAGTGCAGAAAAGAGTCTCTGTGATAGCTGAAATTGGCATTGTTCCTCTAGTTTTGTTTGCATGCTGGTTAGGTGGGAATGGAGTTTTGGTATAGTTCCATGAAARCATGGAGATCAGGAGGCCTGGGCAGGGAGTATTAGCTGCAATATTTAATAGGTGAGACAAACAGCTGATATCCTATTTACTGTGTTGAAGCATACTAACAGCGTTTCTGCTATTTTTTAATGCAAAATCTAGGAATTACAGATCTGTTCTGTTYGTTCTGTCTTGTTTATGTGGGGAAATAGCATGAAGCATCTGTTAAGACATGCTTCCCTTGCTGACATTCACTTCTTTTCCTCTACACTGGAGGCACCTGAGGTTTAAAGTGTACAAAAGTACAACTGTGCCGAGTCCTCGGAGTTCTGTGCTGATTCCATGCATGTCTTGTGCCTGAAGTTCACAGGCTGCTTTTCTCATATTTCTTCTGATAGGTATAAAGAAGAACAACGCTACTCTCTTCAGCAAGTCCAGGAAACCYCCCACCACACACACCTTTTAAAGCATAGGTAAAGGCCAAAGTCCTTTAAAGGAAAAAAAAAAATTTTCTAGAGAAAAGCAAGTGTTTTCTTGGAGAAGAGTTGGAAGAAGTAAATAGGCTATGCTGATTTAATGGATTACATTAGTGTTTGCATAATTGATATTATGCCAAAGAGGTTGCACTCAGTGGCCTTGGGTCTTTATTAAGACCAGTTCATATTACTAGAGCAATCACTGTGGAGATTAAGAGCCTGCTTACACATGATGACTTTTTCCTAAGGATTCCCAGTTATTTMTATTTGTGGAAGTCTGTGTCCTGAAACTATGGAATATGAATGTGTGAAGAAAATGAAGATAACATGAGAAGGCAGAGATTCTCTTAATATTAGAGCAGGATTGCATGATATGTCATTTTGATATTCTTTCCCCATCTTTTCCTTCCTTTCTCTCAACTGCRTATCTCTTTCCCTTATTTTTAGTTWCATAGTTGCTGGTGAGGCTGCAGGGTGAATAGGTTGCTGATATAAAACAGAATAAAAACAATTCTAGTAATTCCAGCTAGTTATTGTGATTTGGTTTAGTGTGCCACACAAATGCTTACATGAATGCAGCTGAGAGAGGGAGAGAGAGTAGAACTGTAACAGGTTTTGCCATTGAAKAAAGTGTAGGTAATGCAGGCAGCATTTCCAAAGATCTCAGTGCACTTATCATGATTTAATTAATCTTTAATGTTCTGAAGTAGATACATTATCAGTGAAGTGCTGTGAAATACATGAGTGTGGATGGCCAACTAATATTTTAGCTGCAACTTTGACTTAAAACTAATCAGATCTTTTCCTGTGTGCCTTGGTAATACAGGCAAAGTGGGAATCAGGTCAGGAAACTGATTTACTGAAAAAGACATTTTATCTACTGCATGAGTGCTCTGGTTTAGGTTTACCACATGGCAAACACTTGTGCATGGGATCTCTGCGTGAAATGTGGAACTTAGTAGTGCTACTGAGAACTTGCTTGTTAACATCTTCARTGTTTGCTTTGCCATCATTAAGGTCAATGTTTTATTTTCCAAAGTGTGTTAGATGTTTTTGATCATGTTGCCAGTCAGTAATACATCTAGAGATGTACGAGATATTTTTTAGATAAATGTTTATTGACATGTATACTAATTGTGTGCTCTGGTRTAAGTTGCTTTTTTGGGTCACAGTTTGTGAATGCTCATTACAAGAATATTGAAGTGCTTCAGAAAATGTTTTACTTGTTTTTGGAAATTGCATTTTATCAAGTCAGTTAGTGGAACATACCTTGCATTTTACTCTTATATGCAAAATATGTGAGATTTTATTTAATATTCTGGACATCCAGCTGAATGGAAATTCAGTGGATTTCAATTTTCAAGATCAGGCAGCCTCTTACATTATATGATGCCCTGCAGTCTGCTGGGGGTACTCAACCAATGGTTTTGCAGTATTTTCCAGAACTTTGGCACTTTTATCGTTGGATTGACAATGAATTCCATGCTGAGGGATGAATGGATTGARAGCAGTCCTACTGAGAAAAACTTGAGGATGCTGGTGGATGGGAGGCTTGACATGAGCTGTCAGTGTGCACTGTCAGAAAACCCAGAAAGCCAAATGTGTCCTGGGCTCATCCAAAGCACTGTGGGCATCAGGGAAGGGAGGGGATTCTGCCCCTCTGCTCTGGTGAGACCCCACCTGCAGTGCTSCATCAGCTCTGGGGTCCCCAGCACGGGAAGGACATGGACCTGTTGGAGTGAGTCCAGAGGAGGTCACCAAGTTCATCAGAGGGATGGACACCTCTGAGGAAACACTGAGAAAATTGGGATTATTCAGCCTGGAGAAAAGAAGGCTTTGTAGAGACCTTAGAGCACCTTCCAGTACCTAAAGAGACTACAAGAGAGCTGAAGAGGGACTTTTTACAAGAGCATAGGACAAGGGGGAATGGCTTAAAATTGACAGAGGGCAGGTTTAGATTAGATACTGAGAAGAAATTCTTTCCTGTGAGGGTGAGACACTGGAATAGGTTGACTGTAGATGTTGTGGATACCCCATCCCTAGAATTGTTCAAGGCCAGGCTGGACACGGCCTTGAGCAGTCTGGTCTAGAGGAAGGTGTCCCTGCTCATGGCAGGCAGATTGGAACTCAGTGAGCTCTAGAGAACTCAATGATCCCTTTTAACCGAAACCATTCTGTGATTCTGTGATTCAAATGCAAATGTTTATTATTGGAGGTTTTGTAGGGTTTTATTTTTTATATTTTGGGTTTCTTTTGMGAAAAATATTTGTTTCTATTGCAGAAGATACCTGGTTTGAGTTCTTGAAGCATTTTACATAGAAGCAAAAGTTTCCTAGAAATAGCCCAAGTAGTGTTCCTGAACAGCATTAAAATAATCTGGCTGAYCCATTTTTTAAAATTGGACACCACTCTTTGTGTTCTATGATTCCTCTTTCATGTGATTTAAAAGGAGCACCTGATAGTCTGCATTTGATGAGCCATTGCGACCAAAATGCATAATGAATTATAACCAAAAGTTGTAGTAGACATGCAGCTGGTGATGAAGAAATTATGGAGTTGTCTTCTTTTAGATTTCCTTTCAGATCTGTGTGGTGCTGTTGTTTCTGATGCATAAGTGGTGTTGCCACTCTGGTTTTTGCTGTCTGTGAAACTAATTTAGCCTAAGTCTCTGTGTTTGAGCATCTACACCTTGGGAATTGTCATCACTGATTGATTGTCTTGTTGATGGTCTTAGTGAAGAGACCAAGGATTGATTGGGTTTGGAGATTGACTCACYTGCTTAACTCTACACTTTGAGTTCTGACAAGGACTGTGTAATCTCAAAATTTTTCTTGGATATCTTCACATAGGCTTCTCAGCTTTTAAGTTTGTTGTGATTGCCTTTTGTGTGAGTGGGTTTTCTTGCCTTTAAAGCTACATAGCCTTCTAGACAGGAAGAGCTCTAGCCATCCTCCATCTCTTCAAATGATTTCTATAATTCTATAACTGTGCTCTTTTACCTTTCTTTTAATTTGTCTCTTTTTTGTATTGTATTTGTGTACTGGCTACTTCACTAATCTRAGGATCTGAATGGGGGCTTTTGTGGTGTGTTAAAATCCATTCTCGATAACAGCCCTAAGATCTCTCAAACTATTGCTTTTGTAGGTTTGCATTTTCTTTCCTCTTCCCTACTTCACGCGGTCCCTTTGCAACTCACAGTGGTGTTTTGACTGTTTCTTCTGGGGTCTTAGAGATGGCAGAGTATCTTGAAATACACAATGGATAACCCATTACAAGAAATAATTTTTCAGCAATTGCATGATCCTCTTGTTCTCTGGTATGGCTTAGATTCAATTGAAATCTATAAGAGTTAATTTGCATGCCTAAAATGCGTTTGCTATAACGATGGTATAAAACCAGTATAGCAGCTSGTATGTTTTATCTCCAATTGTCTTAATCTTTGAAACTGGTAGGGAATACAGGTTTCTTGTTCTTTGAGTGAAGATAAATGAGCATTTAGACTTTTCCTCACTGYCCACAGTGAAGTGACATCTTTTTTTTGTGACACAAAGTCCTGTGGAAATGGGTTATATGGGTCATTCTAAATTTGATCTCATCTATATACAATTTTAACAATTAAGTTAGTTGCATGGGAATGAGAGGAAGKTTTTCTCTTAACTCTGGGTACATAGCCTGGTAATTCAGAGAACTGTTGGAAAAATAAAGCAATATAATAGTTATGCTATTTGAATGAAACACTTAATATAAAAGCTTTGTTTCTTTTCAGTCAATAWTGTTACTAAGGAACCACTAATTACTGTGTATCATGTTAGAGGGCGCCCTGACAAATCCATGCAAATCATATGATTTATAATTCATAAATCCCTGATCCCCTGAGCAATGTTGCTCTTGCACTTAGACTAATTGAGTACTTATGTTCATCGATCCAGTCYATATAGCACCTTTAGTCCATATGGCAGCCTTTACTGTGGGGCTGGGACCTCCTGTTGTCAAGTGTCCCTGTAGATGCYATACTGTCCCCAAAATCTGCCTCCTTGGCCCTTTGCTGCATAGTCCTTCAGTCTGCCAGCAGTCAGATCTGCCCAAATCAGAGCAATATTTCTCCCTGTGGTTGCAGTGGTACAAAGTCAGTGWGGTACAGCACTGCCTTTTGGGGATGGGACTGCCATGATTAATTGCTCTTACTAGTAAGCCAGTGTTGTGGAGTAGCTGTGCAGTGTACTGGYTTATACTGGTCCTAATATAAACCGGTTTATATTGGTTCTAATATGCATTTCTCCCAGTAACTCCTCTCAAAAATAGCTCACTTGTAACCATTAGTCAAYACAGATGTTTGTTTTTGACTTTGCAGGGTTTTGTTGRGTGTTTTTTGTTTGATGTGTGAAGAGTAGATAATTATATTTGCCCCCTCATAATGCAGTGGTTGCCAATACCTACAAGTRCTCAGTATGCAGTCTAATAGTGCTTATGTAGTTGTGTGTGAATAATTAAGGAAATAGAATCCTATGCAAATTTCATATGCAGAACTGAAARTAAAAGTAAGGGACTAAAGATATATTATGTTTCAGGATAATACTTCATGCCTGTTCATTGTTACCTATTTTCCTAATAATTTTAACATAGTTTTGTAATGTGCTATAATTGTAATTGTTATCCAGAAGAATGGCATCACTTAATTCTATCAAAACTGTGGCAAGATAGATGAATGACAAATTAATAATTTACCATCTTTGCATAATACTGTAGCCCAGAACACCAGAAGGATTGATGGCAGAAGAGGTTAACAAATTTTAGCGGCTTCCATTAGCTTTTCATTGTCATATGTTTGTGGTGCCGACTGAAATAAGCTTTGTAGGAGATCCCAGTCTAGGGAACTAATTACTCGTGCCGATTGCCACCCTGATGAATAGACCCTCATTGTATCATTCCCCTGAAGACGAGGAGCAGGCTGTGATTCACGACTGCATCCTGGCTGATATTTGATAATAATTTTAACAGATAAATGTAGGAAGGCAGAATGATGAAGTGCCTATCCATGCTCTACGACTATCAAAGGCATGCACATAGCCAGCTGTGTTCTGCCTTTTTTCTACAGTCATTAATGGAGAATCCTAAGTTATTAATCGACCTTTGAATAAACCCATATCTTCCTGTATTTTGTAGTTTTCCTTTGGTCAATTGTTTTAAAATCACTGGATCTTATAATCGGTGCATCCCAATTTTAGCATGACCGTAATACAGACAAGTATGAAAATTAGATACTGGGGAATTTGATTCCAATACTTCAGCATTTTTCTGAAATTGAGCAATTAGGATGATGAAGACTAACCCTGCCTTTCCTTCGGTATTAGAAATAGGCATAGAATTTCAATGAATAATGCCAAGATAGTCTCCATTTTTATAAAATTATTTCCAGTTGGAATTTTTAATGTCTAGGAATTGTGTTTCAGAGTAGTGTTATGCAAATCATTCTGGCTTTTGTTACTATGTTTGCTTGCAACCTTGATTTACCTTAAATAAAACTAAATTCTGCCTTTAAACCTCAGAACTACGAACGTAGACACCAAGTATTTTTAACATTGTGTAGACTAGTCATATCTATTCATTTGTCAGTGTTGACAGGTATACTTTCTATTAGCTCCTRGATCAGAAATGGAAGATATATCTGCATTTTCATCTATTGTTTTAATACTGGCTCTGTAAACAAACAAAGTCAATGTTTTTTAATTTGAACGTACACATTTTCAGGATATCATAGCTATTCTATGCCTCAGGCATTTTCTGTTTGTTTATTTGCCATACCTAAAATTTTTGTACATTYTCTGGGCTAAAAGATTGTTTTACAGTGGCATTCATTCATGATCATCTAAGCCGATAGTAACTGGCACTTACATATGACCGTATTAAAAAGATCTATGTATATTTGAAGTGTAAAATGGAAAATAATGAATTTGATATAACCTTTTCTAGATGTTATTTTTTAAAAGTATGCTTACTGTGTAGCAATTATTACACATCATAACATGTAGTTTTTAATTAAATGTAAAAACACAACTACATAAACCAGAAATGCAATCTGATTTGCTCGAAAATAGATTGCTGTTTCACTCTCCTGGAATGGTTTATTTAAAAACAGTAAATGGAAAAGAAATGCATTTTCTCGTGTTGTTCTAAGCCTCAGGGGCTAAATGTAATGAATATTTTAAGAGATTATTTTAATTAAATTCCTGCACATCTAAACAGAGTAATATTTTATTATCACATACATAACCATGTAACTGAGGTATTCATTAAAGTTAACACTTTCTGGACCAAGAATTCATGGCATGATTTACTGACCTTGTGCAAAAAGGCACAAATTAGGAAGAAAAATGAAGGGGGACAGACTTTGATTAATATAGGTAATGCTATACCATATTTATAATAGCCTTTTCCCTATTCTGGTTTATAAATGCAGTCACTGAGAAAGGTGCCCTGCTGAGGCTGAAATGAGGCTGAAATCGGAGCACATGCCACTAGAGTGTGGGGAAACTGATCACACTGTCAGCAATTCATTTCAAAATGATGTATTTAGTGCTCATTTCACCTTCCAAGAAAAAAGGGAAAGGAGTTCCTTAGACTGGAAGGTGATATTGTTATTTTCAAGGACATACCTAAGTAAAAGATTGCAGAAAGGGGGGGTGGTTGGAAAAAAAAGGCAAAAGCAGCGCAAACAAGGAGAGCTTTATGCAGAAATTCAGCGCTACCATGCTGGTTGATAATTGCTAACATATGTGGCTCCTCTGTTTCATTGTAGTCGTCCTCGTGAGTTCTGGCGCCTCGACTACTGGGAAGATGACTTGCGGCGCCGGCGACGATTTGTGCGTAACCCCCTCGGATCGACACATCCTGAAGCGACACTCAGGGCAGCCGGAGAGCATGGTCAGTGTAAACTCTGCCTCCTGCCACCAGCAGCAGGTTACAGGATGTGGTGGGAAAGGCTTCCTCCTTGTAGGATGGTAGGAAACGGTCCCAAAGCAAAGGCTTTTGTCCTTGCRTTTCAGGCGTGTTTTCCATACGAGGTAACCTGGCCGTTCCTTCACATYAGCAATGCTGGTGTTTGCTGAGCCCCTTCTTTCCACCTTAGCTGGCACCTTGTGCATACTTTGCATACAACAATTACAGTCCTCAGAAGCAGAAGAAAAGGGGATGCAGTTTGCCGTTAATCCCTGGAGTTCYGTGTAAATTACCTGCTTATACTTTAGTAACTTCAGAAAATCTTTTTTCTGTTCAGAAATCCACAAAAATTATTTCAGTTAGCACTTACCTGCCTATTGTTACAGATACATTAAAAGAAAAATAACATTTCCACAAGCTAAACTGAATCTTTACATTTGGGTAAGTCCTCAAGTTTTTCTACAAGAATTTGATATGGAATAAATACTAGCAAATGCTGACACGTGAAGTATTGCTCAAGCAGCAAAATGGTAATGATGATTTCTATCTGGTGATTTTAAAAAGGAGATTTTTTTAAAACAGTTTTTATTCCTCGTTTCATAACCAGGGATCATTCAGTTATAGGATGCTATGTCCATTCTAGAGGAGAATGTATTTAACAAACTAATACAAGAGTCAGCTTGAGAATTCTGTAGTAAATCAAAACATAAACAAGCAAACAAAACCACACCCCAAGCCAGTGAAGTTTAGGGTTTAGGACAGAATTCTAGGTCTTTGCTATCTAATAAGGATACACTGATAAGGTAGAAAAATCTTGTATTTAAAACTAATTTGCTTATAATTAAAGCTGAGTATCCTTCACATTGAAGGCACATGCCATAGTGCAAATAATTTAAATTTAGTTGTGATTTTTATTTTTTAGTTTGTGAATTACTGTATACATATGTGCATACATATTCACACGCAAATTATGTGTGGAGGGATACATTTTATGCTAAGTTTAGATTGTTAAGACTGTTGTATGAATATAGAAGAACATCACTGTTGTAAAGTTGGTTTCAGTCAGGCATCTTAACCTCTTGCACTCAGCCTTAAAGAGCCATTTCTGGAAGAAAATGTCTACAATATGTCAGCTGATATAATGCCAAATGTGACATCAGTCCTCTGAAATAAATGACCATACAGAGAAYAGTCAATAAAGTGATCTGAAAGCAATGTTTGTAGAGCCCTACATCTTTAACTATAGAAAGAGGAACAAGATGTAGAATTAATTAACCCACTTTTTGCTTTGGGGCTTGTTGTTCCTAGTGTTCTTACAYCGTGGACTTTAGGGCATCAGGGTTTTTTTTCTGTTTAATATTCCRTGGATAAACAACTGCCCCCCTTGAATACTATTACTGTAAGTTAAATAGATCTTGTCACTGTTTGATGTATTCTACTCATGTTTTCATGTTTAATCTTTCTACTCGCTATCAAAATTTTAAAAATATCTTTATTTTTACTGAAAAATATTTAGAGCAACCATTTATATTTGTGTAACTAATTATTCCGTAAGTAAACACACCCTAATGTGATTATTCATATTTCATATCAGTGTGGTATTTTCCCTAATCCATGTTATATTTTAGGGGCTATGGCTTATAATCACTTTGTAATTGACAGGACAATAATTTTTGTCAGTACAAAGGAAAGAGTGAATAAAAGTAGCCCTATTTCACAGGTAGCTAATAGGCATAGTTGGTAACTAAACCTGGAAATTTAAAGAGATCTAATTGTTTTCTGTCTGCCTTTCTGTTCAGATTTTGACATCCTTAACAGTCCTTTATTGTACTTAATTTCCTGATGCTGTTTTTTTTCTGAATTTGCATACTGCCTTTGTTATCTGTTGTCATTCTGTTTCTTTATCTATCCAATGAAAATTTTAGGTTACACTAAGTTATTATTCAATATGATTTCTGAAAGTGTAGRTAATTGCTGTCTGCCTGAGTGTCTGTACCCATGCAACTATCTTGTTCCAATATCTTCCACTGGCAAGGTGTAAAACAGACGATCAGAGTACAAATTCAAGTTCAACTGCAAACTACATATATATAATATATAGGAGTGCAAAGATAGTTGGGATTTTTATTGTTTCATTGTGGGTTGTTTTTGCTTTGGATATTTTTTTTCTGGAGTTTTAGAAGATACAGTTGGAGTAGCCACTTGTTCTATTTCTTTCTGAATTGTGTTTATAAACTTCTAATATTAAGTAATTTCATCTCAGAAATGCCATTTGTTCTCACTTTTTTGGAACCAGACTTTCAGGCCCTGATTTTATGATGTAGATATTCATAGAATTTGCAGTGTATTTGCCCCAGTATGTTACGATTTCATATCAATAATTTATCATTAATTATTCCATTTCAATTAATTTTACATGTCTCTGAAGCAAAAGCATTTTTAGATAATGTATAAAAGGTTCCCTACTGCCTATTTAAGGTTTTTTCAAAACATCACAGACCAAAACCTGAAATTGGACATAGGGGATTTTGCCAAGAGRGAGGCAGGGGAAAATAATGCATAAATAATGGAACACTACAAGCAGCCACCATTCTTGATAACATGGATTTTAGCTCACTTTCATTAGAAGATACACATTATCAGGCACTTGGTGTCTTTCAAATGCGACCAGATGTATTCTTCAGCCCAGAGTACTCACAGTGTAAGAATAATCCAAATTTGCAACTGTGAAAATTATTCAGAAACCATTGGAAGCCTAGATATTGTTCAGTAAAACCTAGAGAGAACAACAGCAATCAGCTCTGTTGCAGCCTAGTTGTGTGTCTTAGTAGCAAGAGCCAATCTTTTCCAAGGATTGATTTGATTTGAAAGAGAACCTCTGGTGCAGAGGTGGCAGAATAAATACCTGAAGACTAATGTTCTCTGTTCAGACAATCAATACCAGCCCCATGACTATACTTCTGGCTACCTTCTAGTTAAAAACAAATTTTTTAATTCTGACAATTTAATTGCCATTCCCAAGTTCACATTAACTTGCTTGGGAAAAAAAGGCTTTAGGTAATTTTTCAAAGGCAAAAGGGAAAAAAAAAAAGATCCTTCCAAACTGGCTATTTATAAAAGTCAGTCTAATAGTGCATTGTGAGGAAAGAGAGGTGAAGGTGCTGTGGCAGAAAGTTTGGGATGGAAAGAGTTAACTCTTTTCTGTTTTYCCTGTCACCTACTGTTTAGAAATGGAACCAAAATGCTTGTTTAAATGGTGGTGGGGGGAAGTATGATCCTGTTGGTATTTTGGACTTGACCCCAAAATGCAGTATTTTGTGAGAGAATCTTTAGCTGCTAGAAAGTACCTCATCAAGCTTTTTAACAAGTGATTTATTGTGTTTTTTAATTGATGCTTGTTAAAAATTTAGGGAAAGGGGGATTAAAACAGTCTTGTCGCATTTCCATCAAGGCAATAGGTGGAGTTCAGGGCTTTGTGGCTGCAAGRGACCAGCAGCTGATCATCTACAATATTGCAGTCGACTGGTTAGTTTGCTTTGCCTCAACTAGAAGGATGAAAAAGAAGTTTTAAAAATAATATTTAAAAACCTTGGTTTGAAARTCAGTGGTTTTCCCATTTTTATATCTTTGAACAATTAGGGAATCTTCTGTAAAAGAAATACATAGAAAGGGATTTKTAATGCACCTTTTCCTCAAATTGTTTTCCCTGGTATAATTGCCAGTTTAAAAAAAAAAACCCAGTATCATGGTTTCTGATACTTTATTTCTCAAATGACTTTTAAAAGCTGTATTTTGCATGTAAGTTTAAGTTGTAGGTAAACAATTTAAAATAATCTCTCATTCTAGGAATGCCTTAAGCTCGGTCAGCAATGTAAGACAAACCGTTATTTTTACACCCAAGTGTTACAGAGATTTAACTGGAATAAATACAATTCACTGCAGATGCAGAGACYCATTTGCAAAAATGTGTGTGAGTCTCACAGAGTGGGTTGGGAAGGATTGCATGGAATTACATGAATGAGTTATAATAATGAAGTTGTGTGCCAGCAGCCTGTGGGGTTCAGAGCCATACATGGGCCATGCCTGGAGATCTTGATCTTGGAAAGATGTGTGGGACTGTGTGCTTAGAGCTGCAGGGCTGGAGCCAGAGGATCTGGTCACACCAACATAGGCAGGCCTGGCAGAGTGGTTAGAGAAGGYAGAGCAGGGTCTGTGACCTGAAATATGACATCCAGTCTTACACACCTCTGTGCATATGTGGGAATGGACTTTGTCCCGTGATGTCATGCTCCATCGTATGTATCTTTAATAATTAAATACATAAAGAGAACTAGACCATGGCCTACCTGCATAAGTGCATTTATCTTAGAGACAAATAGGCGAATCCATGTGGAATATATTCTGTTCTATGCAGATACTCACRTGAGCAAGGGTGTGTTGGTTGCAGATGTAATGCTTTATTCATGTCAGTACAGAAAAAGCAGATTCTGGTCCAGAGTGTGATGTTTCATTGCCTTCCAGTAGCTGATACCTGCAGGTGTGTAGACAGGCTCTGCATCTCCCTGTGCCTGTGTCTGCACACATTTCATGAATGTCAGGAAATACTGGTGGCTAACATCATATGCAAAGAGATGACAAGCATTTACAAAAATGGATTAAAATAATTTATGGTCTCAAATCTCCTATTGAAAAAGGCAGTTACATAAAATGTATGGTTTTGAATCAGCAAAATATCAGTAGCTGGGGAAAGAATTAAAATCTGAGTAAGTGAAAAAGGTGGGGCAAGAGGTGTATATTTTTTGTATCCAGTCATGCTTGGTTTGGAAGCTGCCATACTGATTTTATTTTTTCTTAAAGATTGAATGACATAGCAGCATTTTGGACTAGTTGTGCTAAATATGAAAGTATTAAGCTTTGATCTTGTCTCTAAATTCAATCTTAAATAAGAATAGGTAGGGAGCTAGTTTGAAATCAGTGTAACACAGATTCTAGTAGAGCAAGCTTCTTCTACATACCTAGATTCTAGGTATGTACAGTGCAGATGGGATTTTTGAAGCAGCAAATATAGTTTACCTTCATTAAAAGAAGAAAACTGAAAGGACAAAAAAAAAGTAAAATAATTTATTGTCTTGGACTTCATCCTGAGGTGGTTTTGTTCTATTTTACTTTTTTGATCTTCAAGAGAGTGCTGGTRGGGCAGTGAGTAAGAGTGCATGTGGTGTGTGTTAGTACACTGATGGTAATTTTACTGCTGCTAACTGAAAATCCTCAAGGGGGAGTTAATTACAGGAAAACCTTCCTAAATATCAGCTGCATATTTTCCRTGACAGAAGGTTTTTTAACTCACATTGAACAACTCCAGAATCTGAGTTATCATTATTTACATGAGCATATTTTGCAAGAAAGTAAAATTTGTGTTTGTACAATACAGTTAAAACTTTGCAGTAATTTTTTAAGGCTTTCTTACAAATGGCAGATATTGCTAGGGCAAAAAGATCGTGTTTAAATTGCATTTTATTTTGGATGGCAAGTTAAATTTCCTTTTATTTGTGTTTTTGGTTGGTTGGTTTGAGGTGGGGGTTTGTGTTTGCTCGTTTTTGTTTGGGTTTTTTTGCAAGGTCAAGGGCTAAACCAAAACCAGTATTTGGTCACTTGGAGTTTTTTTGTTGTTGTTGTGATGCAGTTTTTATAGTTTGGGTTTGTTTTTTTTCTTTTTGGTGAATGGATTTCTTTTTCACTTTCTCACTGAATTACGAAGTTTTATTGTTTGCAATTTACGTGCATGTATTTATTTAAACAATTTAAACTTTATATATTGCCACCGGGGAGTCGCTGCCTTCTGTAAATGTTTGCAGATTAGCATATTTTTAGAGGAAGCCCGTGGAACTTCAAGTGTGGCAGCAATCAGAGGGAGCAACCACCAGTGTGTTGAAGTTAGTTAGTCCTGATATGTTTGCTGAATGTTTTTCAAACACGGCTGTGCCAAGGGTATTCTCA
>NW_026623337.1:1148106-1176400 GCF_030028575.1 Malurus melanocephalus | reverse complement strand
TGAAGCAGATTTCGCGCGGGCAATGCCGGGGGGCGATGGGAGCGCTCCCGGGGCCGTGCGGGGCGGGAATGTCGCTGCCGGGGCACGACAGGGACACAATTACCGGCCCGGTGACCGTGTGCGGGGCGGWACACGCKCTCCGAGCAAAACGAGCTGCTTGGYCGCTTCCCTTCCATCSCGMAAATCCCGGCGGGAGCGCAGAAATGCCCCTTGTGAGGCCGGGTCCCGGGTGGCCGTGCCCCTTGGAAGCAGGTGCAGGYTGTTCGCCTCCAGCCGCGATCCCGGGGCACACTCGCCCCCCTCGCCCCTTGGCATGGAGGGCTGGAGGCTTTTCTCCCTCACGGGATCGGCGGGGATGCGGGGCTGCGGCTCCTCCGCCTTCTCCCCGCTGGCGGGACTGTTCCTGCGGGATGCGGCGGGAGCGTTCCCCGGTGCCGAGGGTGAGGGCAGGGGCCGCCTGTGGCGCTGTCCCCGGGCGGGTCCCGCCGCTCCCGGCCCCGTCCTGCCCCGTCCGGTGCTCGGTGCCGCGGCGGCGGCGGYCCCGTGTCCTCGGAGCGTGGGTTTGGGGGTCGGGGGAACCCACCGGGCAGTCGGGTCCTGCCTCCAGCTCGACTTCCCAAGGAGGGCTGCAGGGGAAGGGAGTCTGATGGATCCTTTTCCCCTCTGTCATAAACGCTTGGAATAGAGTTAAACGCTGCAGAGAGCACTGGATAATTTTGAGCAGGCTTAATAAGATTAAWACTAGATGTGTCCTAACATTAGAGGATTAAGACAGGTATTTCCCACAGCTATTCCTAAACAGTTTTCTTCCTGAATCTACACTAAAAAAAGCCCCCAAAAAATTACACTCCTTTGTCACTGAGACCTGACGGACAGCACTGTGTCTCATTTCAGCTCCCGATGAGGATATACTTGTCAAAGGAAAGCAGTCCATCAAGAGTCAAGCTTTAGGAAACCAGAACTCAGAAAGCGAGATTCTCTTGGAAGGTGATGATGATATCATGTCATTCATGGAGGAAAGAGAAGTGGAGAACTTGACAGGTAACGTCACCTATCTAATTTTCTCCTCAGCTTCTTTACTGTTGAAGTTCTGATCTCCCCATCTCTCCAGTGAATCATGGTTTGGGATACACATTGACAATAAACTCACTTACCACAACTGAGTCATTAAGATCATTTTCTGTTCATCTTAGATACTGGAAGTTTATTTGAGAAGAGTTGTGGATTTTGTTTCTCTGCCTTTTACACTYGTGTTGCTTCTGCAGTAGATATCTATTCTAGAAAATGTTCCTTATAGAAAATAGCGCTACCTTGGAAAGGGTTTCCTTTGTTTTCTTGACCTCATTCCACTCAGATCATTAGACCTAGTGGACAATTAGGCAAGTTGTCTGTAATTTAAGGCTTTGGAGACCTTTATTTTTTTTCTAAGTCTATAAAATTGTCCATACTGGTTATTTGCTTGCATGTAAAGGATTTTTACACTTGCTGGGTTTAACTCCTTCAAACCCCTTGACATGCCCCCACTGAAGTTCTTTCTCCACAGACCACAGTCTTACAAGACTTCATTTTTTTTTTTCTGAAGAAGTAGTACTTCAGATCATTGAACTTAATTAATTTTACATAGTCACCTCATGCAACCTTTGCTGATGTTGCAATCTCAGGGAGTGGGTCCCATTTCTGTACAGTTCAAAATGTAATACCAGAGTAACCAGTGATTCAGAGAGTGGGAGTTATAAAGTGTCTCTGTTGTTATTTGAGAAACATGGGTTTTACTGGGAAAATGAAAACTTCTCTGTGTTCTTTTGCTTCTCATCTGGTATCCCATGTACACCTAATTCTGAGAAAAATGTCATTTATTGGATAATCCTGATTCCCTGAGAAGCTAGTAGTACACTTGTACATTGATATGGATCATGCATATGATAATTCAGTGAAAGTGCTGGAAGTGGCATTTTGCTTATCCCTGAAGTGCATTCGGCTTCTTTTTTTTTAAAAAAAAACCAAAACAACAAAAAAACAGCAAAGCTGAAAATGCATCATAAGGAAAAAGAAAACCTGCATAGGAAGAGTAAAGTAAAATGAAGTAATRGGAGAATGATGCAATGGCATTTCTCTATATGAATTTTTTTCCCTTTTCTACCGCAAACCTCCTTCTCAACAGCCCTCTCCATGTTTCTTTCTATTATTCATTCATTGGTTCGAGTAATACATTCATACTGTAATAGAGGTGAAAGGGGAGTTTAATTATATAATCTTGACAATGGCAATAGGATTAAGAAGTAATCCTTACTAATAAAGTGGTGYGGGTTAGAAATGAAGTGGAAATTGTCAGGGGTCTTCTACAGGACCTGGACTGCCCTAGCTTCTGCAGCTGTCTGCTTGCCCTGTAATTGAATGTCTGCGAGTGATTGAAAAAATGTTATTTCTCCTCTGGATTACATGCTAATGTACAGGGGGCAAAGGGAGACAGCAAAAGAACACATAGCTGCTTATTTCATCCATTTGTGGGGGTGAGCTTTGGGAAATCATGGCAGTTCCGCAGCTATYTCATGCCCATCTGCAGACACAATGTATTTGTACATTGGGAATAGAGGGCAGAGCTGCTCTGATCTCAGCAGAGCATCTCTTCTTTTGTCCTAGTGGCACACATTGAGATTGATGCGAGATTAAGGACCATCACCCTCCTAACAATCGATGGAAATGACAATTCATCTGAATTTTTTGTCAGYTATTCTCACGTTGATTACCTGAACGTGTGTACCTCATTTATAGATGCTTTATTAAAACAAAATTGTCTATGTCACTTTAATATCTTCCACTGTTTCACAGAAGTCAGATAACACTGCAGCCGAGTAACTTCATTTCCTTGCCTCTTAATCAGCTGGATGACAAACCTAACCTTTTTCTTTCTGTATATGTTAGTTTATATTATAGGTTCTKCATTGTCAGATCTGTGCTGAACCTATTGTTTTCAGTAGTAGTCTGATTTGTCCCTGTGATAAGCCCTGTGGAGATGTGATTATTCCAATAAAAATTCATTCAATTGGAAACCAACCCTCCAGCTGTTTACTCCCACAGTCCCCGAGCTRCACTGACACTGTGTGGAATCCTTGAACAGTATTTAACATGGAATCAAAAGCATCTTTAAAACACTTTACTTTAGGTTCTATAACCTTAACAATAGGTTTCTAGCATCTGTGAAGGAACAATTTTCAGTCAGACAACTTTGAGCCTTGACTGCTGTGTTCATCTTTGTGAAATGCTATCAAAACTTTACAGCATTGAAGAACACATCAGACAGTAAGATTTCAAATGTTCATGTGTGCACTCYCTATATTTCATGTTACAGAAGGTGCGCAGCTCTTGGAGTTTGTCGGACAGAAAATGTGTCTGAGTAAAAGCTAAAGACTGCCATGCTAAAGCCAGTTCTCTGTAATGTATGCAGCAGTTTGCAATTGCAGCTGTTTCAGTGTTCAGCAGCACAGAGACTCTGCAAATCTGTTACATATGTTCTTTTCCGGGACAAAAAGGAGTTTGCTCTTTAAGGAAAAGCTGTGCTCTTTTATTTATTTTAATGTTCTTGGCCTGAAAAGCAAGTAATTTTTACTCGCATTCTTTTGGGTTTGAGCATTGTTGGTGTTTTCTCGCTTTGGCAGGTCCGGTGGCCCTCAGCACACCAGCTCAGCTTGTGGCACCCTCAGTAGTAGTGAAAGGCACTCTTTCTATCACTCAATCTGAGCTCTACTTCGAGGTGGATGAAGAAGATCCTAGTTTTAAGAAAATCGACCCAAAGGTAAGAGATCATTGACCCTGAGCTCTGAGAGATGATGACAAATTATCCAAGGCCTTTAATTCTTCACTTGACTTCCTTTACCTCTATTGGTCCGCAGTGGTGCTGCTTTAATAACTTTGTGACTGACCATATATGTTACTGAACTTCACAAAGGTGACACCTCCTTTCCTGTTTCTTTTTCGCCCCCTCCCACAATTCGACCCTACTTGAATGTTAATTAGCTTGCTGCGAATAAGGCTCCAGGGAGACACGTCTTTAATAAAGACATCTTGAATTGCAGGCCTGTGTGAATACAGGCAAGTTCAACGAGGCTCTTAGCCCAAATACTTCATTTTACTTTCCTGTTTTTAGCTAAAGTCAATTTAACGTGGCACCAAACTTCCCATACTCCTAAGTTTGCAATGCTTCTGGCATGTTATTCAATAACACATTTTACGGGGCCTGTTATTATTTATTGTGCCTAAGCATAAAACCTAATTGCCCTCTTAAAAGGTGTTTCTGAGCTGACTTGCTAATTTCCACAAACTTTATTTGCTCCAAGTTCCTTAATTACTYGTCTTTTGCTTAAAATTAGTAACCTTCAGTAGAATTCTAGTTTCAAAGGGGGTATGTTGTGCAATTTAGCTTAATAACATTGCACTTGAATGTTTTCTACTGTACTACAGGAACATTTYGAAAGTATGAACAAATTGGTAAATACTCTCACAACTTAAGCATAGTCATGGCTCTTGGGTTTTTAAATATCTGTGTCATGGTAAACAGAGTAATAATTTCTTTGTGAAGGATACTCCTGGAAGAAGTAGTGGTTTTCTGCTTGTCTGTAGAGAGAATACCTTGTGTGTTAAACACCAGTTCAGTTATTTGTTCCTATTGAGTAAATTGTTCTTGTCTGTATTAAAAATGGCATCGGAGGGTTTGAAAGCTGGGATTATCAAATCCTATCAAAGAGTAAATTTATTTTGAAAAGCARTGCTCTCAGATTGCTAGAGCTAGATTTCAATATAAGCAATTAACTAGAATTGTGATTTTATGCCGTGTCATAAATGAAATTTAACTTTTCTTTTGGTTCTGAAGAATTTTTTTAATATATTGGAAATTATTTTAAGTATGAGATAGTGCTTAAAATTTTTACATGCCWATTCTTTCCACTCTGTTTCACTAAARCCCACCACATTTTAAAGAAATKATGAAAAGCATATAAATGCAAAATGTAAAGTTAGTTTGATATGTTACTGTATTGCATTTTCCATCTAAAAYGTTCTGCTTTATATTGTGTTAGCATGAGAAAAAGTCTTACAGATCTGCATTATTCTGCATTTTTGTTTTCCTTGTTTAGGACATAGGGTCTTTGAGTGCAGTTACTAATTCTTACCATTCCAGTTACGTGTCTTATGGGAACACTGACATATAACATTCAGTTAGCCTCCTTCTCTCCTGTTTTCCYGTATTTGGTAGAGGTTATTTCCTTAACTGTGAGCAGGCATTCTGGTTTGGTTTGACTCTATCTTTTATTCTGTATCTGAGAGATTTTCTCTGAATTCTTGTAATGGAGGAGTTGGTTACATGAAATACTGGCTACACCTCTTAAGTTCTGCTTGTGATGTTGCTTCAGTTGGAGGTCTTAAAATTAAAAAAAAAGGACGTTTTGTAATGTCTCAGTGATGGGGGACASATGAAATTCAGATCTGAATAATTTTATTTTAAAAACTAAATGAGCTTAAAAACCAGTTTCTTTTGAAGCATTAACGCCTCTCTGCCCCACCCTTTGCTGAAGTCAATGTGCCTTGATAGCGATGACGAGCTGCTGTAGAAAATGCCCCTTGGAAAAAAAAAAAAAGCCCCAACAACTAATCCGCTGTAAGCTCAGCAGGCCTGTTTAATTAATGAGGCTTCATCTGTTTGATAAATTTAAGTTCCCTGTATATTTGTCTAAACTACTGAAAGGAAAACATTGTGACAAGTTCCTGAAGGAAAACCTGCCTAAGGTAGCGATAGCATCGGCAGCGATACCATCAGAGTTTATCCGCGGGCTSCGGGCTGTTTTGGGAAGGAAAGGGTTGCCCCTCGGGCTAAGCCCGTTCTACCRGGTGATCAGGGAAAGCACTTAGATGGCTCCACAAAAGACTTTTGGAGCTCAGCCGGGGCTGGAGGGGCCGCGGATGCAGCGGCGGGGCCGGGACCGGGGTGTGCCGCTCCGCCGGGCAGGGTGGCCCCGCGCACCCCGCTCCATCGCCCCGGCTGCTGCCGCGATAGAGAATTTAGTTTTTAACTTAAAGGCAAAAGCAAGTGAAGTTTGAATGGTTATTCTTTCCGTCTCCGTCCAAACAGAAACGAAAATAGTCCTTCGGGGCAAGAACTTACATTTCTTTACCTCCTCCCCCGCCTACGAAAGGACATGAAAACTTGCTCGAAATGCTCCGAGCCGGCATTGCAATCTTTTGGGCAGCTCGAGCGGGTAATGCTAACGTTTTTAAAGCTTAGGAACGCGTTCCCGATAAAAGTGCTGCCAGTATTTTTAAGTCGTCGCGAGCAAGCTAAAAGCGAAATCTTTAAGGAAATCAGGCAGAGCTTCGCTYTGGGAGAGGGGGCTCGGGCAGGGAAGGACATCGGCAGAGAGTGCCCGGTGCCGGTGTAGGATCGGGTGGTTTCCTGACGGTTCCTGCTTATCTCCCCTTCTGACTATACTGTGCTGCGATTTTATGCTGTACTTAAAAATCTGGACAAAACCAAATGTTTGTTTAAAAAAAAATCGACCAGTTGGTCTAAATCGCATTAATTATTCAGGGTAAATCTATACTTCCTTCGTGTCAAAGTCAAATGGATAGCGCGTTCGTGCTGGGAAGTGAAAGCAAACAGCGATGGATTTTAAAAACAGAATGCAACGCTCGAGATTTACCGGGGGAAAATAAAAGGGAGGAATACCATAAGGAAAAAAAAAATTAAAACAAAGAGGAAAAAAGAGTCTGTTGGGTAGAAAATGGCATGCTGTAATTCTGACTAAACTGTGGCAAGCTGCTGGACAATACTCCATATATTCCAAGATTTAGAACAGAAGCTCAAGGTAATAGAAATATAGCAGATGTTGTCACATGCTGAACTACAGAATATATAAGATTTTTTTCGTAGATGCACTTTTTTTTTAAATGGAAGCTAGAGGGAGGTTTAAAAAACGTCAGTCAATATACTGAGCTAAGGCTTGGGCTAGGTGTTGCATTTAGTCTAACTTACATCTCGTGGTTTTGTTTCTTTTAAAAAAATTCCTTCTGAGGTTCAGAAAGAATCTATTTGCCTGAATTTAAGAACCATTCACAAAAAGTCAGCGTAAAGTTAAAGTAGTATTTTTATTACTATTTGCAACAAGTCAGTTGTGGGGCACATTATCTGACCTTGGCACCGAAATACATTTAACATCAGTAAAACTTCTTTAAAGGGAGATTTGTACATATAGTTAAATAATTTTTCACTTGGTGACAACATCCAGGCAAACAAGAGAGCATAAGAAAAGGACTATACATGGATTGGAAAATGTACCTTTAGGGTTTCGTTTWGAAGTTGCAAAAGTCCGATCGCTTCTTTTTGTGACTTTTTAAAAATTCACATTGGAGGACAGGAGGAGACAGGCTCTTCCCTTCTTCCGTGCAAGGCGGTGAGAGTTTATGCCGGGAAAACCGTCGGCAAGTTTTTAAAGGCCGAGCTGCAGGTGGCTGGGGGGTTGTCGGGGGCGCGTATCTTTCGCCGCCTCTTTCYGTCGTCGTTCGCGTTAAATAAAAAGTTTTTTTTAGGCGCTGTTGTTGTTTACGGAGGGCGAGTTTTTGTGCGCGGGGGTGTTAACCCTATAGCTTGTCGAGGCTTTTGGGATTGGTGAGGATTTCTCTGGCTAGCCTCCAGGTCTGTTTGGCAGCGCTTTCCAGGGCCGAGTGGGGTTTGCCCTGAAAGAGGTCTAGGTTGGGCAGGAAGTAGTGGGGGCAGCGCCGGCACTGCAGGCAGGAGATGAGCTGCAGGAGGATGCCGTTCAGCCGGTCGCCCAGGCACGCCTCGTCCCAGTCGGTCTCCCGCGGGTGCTTCTCGCACTCGTACAGCAGCAGCGTCTTCATGTGGTAGTTGTTGAGGGGCTGCCCGGGCAGCTCCAAGTGCCGGTCGCGCAGCGTCTTCAGCACCGAGAGGCACTTGTTCCGGCAGCCGCCCATCAGCAGCCGGTTCTCGGCCTCGCCGAACTGCAGCACCCACGCGTCGCTCTCGGCCGAGCTCTGCTTGCCCGTCAGCGAGTAGCACTCTTTGGAGAGCAGGTTGAAGCCCTCCGCCTTCACCTCCGCCACCCGGTTGGGGCCCGGCCAGGGGATGTGGGGCATGGGCCACTGCGCCGCGCTGCGCGGCCAGATCCCGGTGCACTTGAAGGCGGGCGTGATCTGCACCACGTACCGCTCCCGGATCCGGAGCTTCACCTCGCTCGTGTCCGCGATCATCTTCACCACGTCCCGGTAGCTGCACTTGTCCACGGCCTGGGCCACCAGYGTCTGGAAGCGGGAGCGGATCTTGCGGGCGGACAGGTAGCCCGAGGCGGTGATGAACTCCACCCAGAGGGACATGCTGCGCTTGCGGCCGTCGCTCAGCTTGAGCACGGCGCAGCCCGGCAGGGAGCCGTCGTCCACGAAGTTGAAGACGCCCATCTGGTTGAGGTAGAGCACCACCTCGAACTCGGTGGGCGAGATCACCTCCAGCCCCTCGTAGCGGGCGTCGATCTCGCTTAGGGAGCTGATGAAGCGCGGTTCCTGCACCTCCACCTCCTTCAACACGTCCGACACGACCTTGCACACCTCCCGGATGGTCTTGGCGATGGCCGCCTTGCGCGCCTGGCAGCGCTCCGTGTAGTATTTGTTGAGCTGGTAGACCAGCTTGGCCTGCGCGGCGATCATGTTGGGGCACAGGTCCGGGCTGTACACCGGGCTCTCGCAGTACGTTGAGGGATCCAATGCTTTAGCGGTGGCTGCAGCTTTGCGGAGGGCACCGGCCAAATCGCAGACCCCCGCCGCCTCCGGGAAGAAGGCGGCAGCGGCGCGCCAGTGAGAGCAATTAAAGAAATCGGGGAGGGCGGCGAAGCACAAAGGAGCGAAGCCCAGCGCTGCCCCGGCGAGGAGAAGGAGGTGGAGGCGGACGGTGCGGGCTGGGCGGCGGCGGTGGTGATGCCGGAGCCGGTGCTGGTGCCGGAGCGGCGGGCAGTTTCCGCGGGCTCCCGGAGCGCAAAGTTTTGGATGGCGATGGGGGCAGGGAGGTCTGGGCTGCCTCTGCGCTCAGGCGCCCACCCCCCGCGCAGCGACAAAAATGCTGTTTCAATAGTTCATGGAAAAAAAACCCAAAACAACAAAGTTCCCCAGGACTCGCTGAAGGTCCCCGCAGAAAAGCCGGTCGGCGGCGAAGTTTAAAACCGCACACGGTACGAGAGGAGGAGAAGAATGCGAGCAATGCCCACAGCGGAAGAGTGAACTCTGTGTCTGTCTGTCTGTCTGCCTCTCTCTCTCTTTCAGTCCGTGGCACCGCCAGAGATGTGCATGAGTTTGGCTGCCGCTCGCTCAGACTGTCAGGGGGTGTTGTTGATTTCCCTTTTCCTGCTGGAGGCGTTGGCCGAACCCGGCTCTGTGGCTGTCTCTATCTTTACGCGCAGATGGGTGCACTCGGTCTGTGATCTCTCATTCCTGTCCTGCAGCTCTACATAGATTGTTGTGAGAGAGATTTTATAGAGCGGAGTTGGTTTTTTTTGTTTGTTTGTTTTCTTTGCACAGACTGTGTTTTATCCTGAGCRGGAGGAGGGCGTAGCTGCCGTGCCCGGGATGGCTTCTCCTCCCCCTCCCCACCCCTGGAAGTGCGCGCCGAGGCTCTCGCTTTCCGCGCCTCTCGCTCCGCTCCTCCTGCGCCGTGTGCCCGCGTCTCTCTCGCGGCGGTGCCGCCGGGCGCTGTAGTTTATGAATGGGGCCGCGCGCGGGCGCGGGGCGGGGCCGCGCCGCCAATCGCCGCCGAGCTGTCAGCGCCGCGGCCAATCACGGCACGGCCAACGCGGGGGCGCGCACACGCGCGCGCTCCCGCCCCGGCCCCGGCCCCGGCCCCTGCTCCGTGCCCGGCGGGGAAAGGGGCGCCTYGTCCGCTCCCCACCGGGGCTTGGAGCTGGGATGGGGTGCAGGGGAGCCGGGAGGGAGGCTCGGAGCGTTCCGGCGCGGGACGGGGGGGAAAAAACTAAAAATGTCTGCAACTTGGCCGTGGCGGCGGGTGCAGGGCGAGGTGAGCTCGCTGCTCCCTCCGCTCCCTGCTCCCTCCGGTCGCTGCGAGGGGACCCGGCGGCAGTGCCAGTGTGTGCGGGGAAAGGGGAGAGGCGGGCCGGGGCTTCACCGCAGGCATAAATCTTATTTCGCTTAATGCCGGGYTGCAGCAGTGAAAGTGAGACCGTCACCGGAGCAGAGTGGCACACCTTGTTTTACTGCCCCCAGTCACCTTAATTTAGATAAATCTTGTGTCATAAAGTTCTTTTTATCCTCCTAAAGAGCAGGATTGAGTTATTCGAAATGAAACGATATTTTATGCAAGTTTTTATTAATAAGAATATTGAGCGATTTGGRCATAAAGCCGTAGCTCCGTGATGTCAGGTCGGAGGGAGCCCGCAGCCAGAACTGCTTCTCCTGCGGGAACTTAGGCTGGAAGGGAGGGCAGTTTCCACATCTCCAGTGCTCTCTCACTCGCTACGGTGCGTGTGACCGTAGCTGCTTTGCCCACCCTGGGTCGTGCAGTCCCGCGGACTGGGGCCGGGGCCGTGACCGAGCGGAGACGCGGTGCGCTTCTCCATGCAGAGCTCCCGGTAACCCGCTCGCAGCGGTTGGGCTCCGTTCCTTACGCTTTCCTCCTTTCGCCGCAGCTGGCTGATTTTAATAAAGAAAATACCGCCGTCTGTTTTTTGTGTGTGTTTAAATTAGAAACATGTCCTGTGCCGACCGTACCGCTGGAAGAAGTGAGTATGGACGTGMCCGGCGCCGGTGCGGCTCCGTCCTCCTGGAGGAGAGGATCGGCTCCGGGCTTCCCTGCCTCTGCCGGGGCAGCCGCGCCCGGGGATGGGGGGCTGGCCCGGCGGGCCGCGGTGCCCGGTGCTGGCGGCGGTGTCAGGTGTCTCCGCCGGGCCCGGCCCCGTCGGGAGGGAGAAGAGCCCTGGGAACGCTCCGAGGAGAGCAGCTTCCGAGGGGTGGGAGAGAGGGGGCAGGCTGCCACGAGGGCAGAGTCTCTGGCTCGCCAAGGCGCTTGGCGCCGCTGCTCGCCCGGTCTCTGGGCGTCCCGGGGATGCGCGGGCTGGAGCGGRGCTCTGCCCCGGGGCGCGGGTAAGTGCCTGCGGAGCTGCCCTCTCCCCGGGGCCGCGCCCGCACACGCCAGGGGCGCTCGGAGGCTCCGTCGGCGCGGGCGGCAGCACCGGGCGGGCATCGCTGCGCTTCGCTTGTGCGGAGCTTCTCTGCGCGCACGGATGGCCGGGCGGAGCAGCCGGGGTCCTACGCCTCGCCTCCGGCAAAGGGAAGACTWAGTTAGGGCTGGGGGTCCCTTTCACACCCCTCCGTCAAAGCTGCCGGGCCGGCGCGTACTCGCTGCCGGGCTGGCACCGCTCCCCGCGCCGGCGAGGGGTCTGCTCATCCRGGCAGAGATGGGCAGGAGGGCTCCGCGGGCTTTCACTTCCCGCAGAGAGCGCCCAGCCCGGGGGTTGCCGAGTCCTGGGCATAGAGGAGATGCCGGAGCCGACAGGCGGCCCGGCGGGGACGGCGACGACACGCGTTCCTTTTTTCAGGGTAAATGCAGAAGGAGGGGGCGATTCCGCTCCCACCCCCCCGATAAGATGCCTAATGGTGTAGCGTTACCAGTGTTCAGATTTAAAACAATTCATTACCAATTTTCCTGCCTGAGGTTGAAGCTCTAGTAAATAATAAATCAGCTAAACAAAAGCTGACTTTAATTTATTGCCCCAGCGCTAATTAGAAACATCATTTGAGCAATAAACTTAAACACTTCCAGCAAATAATGCACGTGAAACCCTTCTCTCCCGTGTCTGGGCGTTTGTGGCCGCACTGCATTAAGACCGGCTTCATCTGTGGCGGAATTCGCTCTCGCCGGGATGAATAATTGAAGGGGGAACAGGATCCGAGGAGGCTATAATTGAAGAGCCCTTGTCACCTCTGCTTTTATGTATGTTAGTGTAGAAGTCCATCAGCAGCTCCTTGATGGTGTATAAAACGAAGTGGCATCCCCTCCAGCAGCAGGAGATACTGTATTCCATTAAAAAAGACCGTGTGCGTGTGTGTGCCGCAGAGAGGGAAACTCAGGGCTAAAAGCCACTTGAAGTCTTCAGACCGATTGATCTGTATTCTCTCGTTATAATCCGTCTCATCATACTTGAGTTAATGAGGCAGGGGCGGGGGTGATCTGATGGTCCTTGACAAATTCATTAGGGAGGCTGCGGGACATTTTATTTGACTGTTAAACATCGTGTTTGTTTGGTTTAAGCAGTGCCAACATCAGCATGCCGCTGCCTGGAGCTATAGTGTTTTGTTAGCAAGGGCTTCTGTAAAAAGATACTGGAAAGGGGACGCGGTGTGCAGTGTTTGCTCTTGCCTTGGCTCCTCCTGCCCCCTCCTGCTCGGTACGGCAGGGAGCTCGGGCTGGTGTAAATCCAGCCGTGCAGGCATGGGGTGTGCCGCGGTATTTTCTTCACACTAAAGATGGCAAAGTAGCAGCGAAGAGCTGCCATTAAGAATTTTTTTTTCTTTCAAGAGTATGCTATGTATTTGTGTTAAATCCTAAAGCAACAAAAGAAAAAAGCTGGAAAACAGCTCTGAGTTTTAGCAATAAGCATGGAAGTTTCTTGCTGTGTTATGATAYAGCATACTTGGATTTGATTGCTAACCAGCTTATCAGCGTGGCAAATGTTACATATTTCAGAGCCTTTTAATSACAACCAGGGTATTTTAAAGTTTCTCTAACATGCTACTTAGATATACAGTGTAATTTTTAAGGTAAATCAAAGTTTAATCAAATTGATTTAAGGCTATTAAAGGTTTTCTGCCAAGCCTGTCCTTTTTCTTTCCTTTGCTGAGAAGGGAGCAGGTGCTCCCAAAAGAGCTAAGAAGTATTTTTAAGAATAGCATATGAAATATGTATGTGTTTGTATATGCTTTGTTCGTGGCAGCTTTGCAGATGAGACCCAGCTAGTATTCCATTATTTTCTAGTAGGTTTCTTCTCTGTCCTTTCATTTAGTGGAAACAGTTTTGCAGAAAACGGAATAATTAATCTGCTCGTGAAACCTGGCGTTGTATTATTTTTTTCCTGGAGATCATTCTTTCAACATTCTCAGCTTTAAGTGCTTTGTAGGACTCTGCTTCCATTTATAGAAGAACAGTATGGGAAAAGAGCTAGTGCCCTTTGCCTGTCATTTTCATACATTCCTGCACTGCTGATGAAGCTTGAACTGCTGCAGGGAATGTATGGATTTGAAAAGAAATGATTCAGTAATGCACGTTGTGTTTCTCCACGGCAGAACCGGGTTAATAGTTACAGCCAATGCACTGGGTGTGAGGAATAAAATTCCTTTTACATTCAGTGGTGTACAGTGTGTATCTCTTTTTTGGGAGTCATGGCATGGCTTTAGTATCTGCTGATCTGTTCTGAGGTGTGTKTGTATGAAGTTAGTTGATGGCACATACCGGAGGAGAAAAGATGGTTTCATTTTTACAAATGTCCTTAATGTATCTCATCAGCTTAAAGCATTGTATAAATCTTGTACTTTTTTTCCTGTGAAGATTGAGTGGTATGGTAACTAAATAATTTATATGTGTTTCTAAGTCTCCCCTAGCTTTTGTTCCTTCAGCAGGAAAGTGGATGGTTTCAACTACTCCTTTAAGTAGCTTATTTCTGCTTTCCTATTCGGTCTTAAAATGTGAATGTGTTCATAATCTGGTGTTTGACCATAAACAATCTGATGCTGAGGGGCTTTCTCTAATGCTTTGAACTTTGTATTAAAAGTAGCATCTTCTTTTTTCTCATGGTGACTAATGGTGCCTTCTTTTAGCTGTAGACTGCTTCGAATACTAAATACTGTTTTGTAAGTTTGCCTTTAATAAGTTGGCAATCAGGGGAGATCAGACATGTACTAAAAAAGGACAATTTTACTGCTGTTGTAGAATATTATTCTCGTTAAAACTTCATGTGGGCCTTTTGTTTGGATGCAGTTGGGGTGGGTGCATGCTGTTTTATCCATTCGAAGTAACCAAATTCATGTATGTTGGCTGGTCTTTATTTATATTAAGTGATTATTTACATTAATAACGTATTTTTAAAAAGTGAGAGCTTGCAACATGCTGGGATTTTCTCAGCTTGACCTCCAGTTGAATGTATTAACAGTTATTTTCTTGAGAAAAAATGTAAGTTGGGCTACAGAGATAATGCCTTGTTCTTAAAAATGCCGAAAGGCTGAATCAGCACTTCTTTTAAAAGTATGAAAAATACAAAGGTGTTATAAGCAAAAGTTTTGGAAATGGAAAAAGAGATTAATTTGCAGGATATTGGCTTTTTTTGTCAATAGCAGCAGATGATTGCACTGTTTATTGCCTTCGATGTTGACATCTCTGTGCATATGCMTAATGATGCCAACAAACAATAGCCTGTTTGATTTTACTGGTTAGATAGCTATTTTGCAGACAGAATCTTCACGCAGCCTTGTCAAAAGCATATGTGTAAGTTAACCTAAAATTGTCTTAAGTCATACTCTCTTAAAATGTCTTTTTCTAGACCCAGAGGTGAAAGCTCCTCCTTTAGWAGCTTGTGTTTTAAGAAGTGTTTTTTTCACATATAACATGTAGCAGTGTGAAATCCTTTGCTCCTCACCAGCCACTGTACAGGTTATAACCTTTCAGTGAGTTTCTATGAGGGCAATTTATAAAGGAAAAGGGTGTTGGGGGAGGACAGAAGAGAGGCGGCTCAATCTTCTCAATAGCTCTGGTGACCAGCATGGAATATATTGAGTCTCTCCCTCACTCTCCTCCCAGTATTTTAAGATGATTTTGTTTTTACTTTAGATGTGATAGAAAAAGCATGCAATTTTTATTTAATTCTTAAGAAGTCCTGTTTGAGCAGTCTTMTAACTGTTCCCTCATTCAAATTAAATGCACAGTTACAACCATCTACTTTTCTGTGTATTGTACTTCATAGTATTGAATTTTTATCCTTTGAAAGTACTACGTTGACATAAAAGTAGTAAACTACAAGTTGTAAAATCATTGCAGGGGTTTTGTTGCTACWTCTAATGAGAGAACCAAGTCATAGCTATTCCTATTTTATATCTTGCTGTGCATATCTTATTYCAAAATAACATCTTCATGTTAATATGCTGTTCTTTTTTTAAAATCTTCTTACGAATTAGGTAAAACCGGTGTGTAAAATAGTTCAGGGTACCATCTCCTGCTGCTGGAAAGAGGAAACTGAATTGGCTCGAATAATGTATAGAAGCCATCTGCATAGCTTAATTGAAATAATATTTAGTGATCTAAGAGATGGAAATTGTTCCTTTTTTTTAACCATCTGAAATAAAACTAGGATGTAAACCAGCTGTCTTGGCCTATGGAAATCAAGATTCTGCCAGTCTGTTTCTTTTCTTAATTTTCTACTTCTATCTTCCTTTATTATCTTTGTATCCCAAGGAGTCTTTCTTATTTTCTAACTGGTTTTGTCTGCAACAAGGGGCTGGGTTGGTGTGTTTAAATAGACTCTGGATAGAGTGAAAAATCTTTGATCTATGGCTATGACTGCTTCCAAATGATTTGCTTGCTGGGACTGGACACTGTCCATGCCCTTTCACTTCACTATCAGATAGGCACACAAAAAGGACTTGACATGCTACCAGATGCATAGTTAATCATTGCATTAGGTCTGTAAAGGGGACCATCCAGACTCAATTAGGTCTACCATTTTTAACTAGCGTTTGCTCTGTAGTTTGTTTGGAGTACAATATTAATTCTAACTGCCATTCTGTTTATCTAAAAGGGCTTTAACGCCGTTCTGTGCTCTTATTTTCGAAGCGTTTTCTCTGCATTTGTGCTATTTTATGTATATTTAGAACATTTTGTATTCATTAAAATATAACAAATTTTTGCAGTGTAACATTATCTGAAGTTTTAATGAAGAAAGTTTTTCTCTTTTGTAATTCAGCAGTTTTCCTTTCTCAATTCCAATTTCAAAAAGTGTATTTGAAAATGCAGCCGCTGGCATGTATATTGAGGCAGCATTCAAAAATAAAGCTTTCTGGAGTATCTGGAGTTTTGGAACTGAGTCTTAAAATGCTGAAAACCAAACGACAGCATTTTTCCTATCACTTATTTACCAAGAGCTCATTCTTGTATCTGGCACTGCATGGTTTTGTGTGAGAAGGATATTAAGGGTGTATGAGYTAAAAAGGTCCAGCTGTAGAGTAAAAAGTATTTGTAATTTTTTTTTTTCTGAATCTTGCTTGGGATTTCTAGGAGTAGTTTGTATATTTACATTAACAGTTGTTAGCTGTATGCACTGAATAGAATCCATAGAGAATTCTYAGCTTTCTCTGAGTTTCAAAAAAATTAATATTAATTACTGTTTGTGGATGTGGCCRGTCCTTTCATGGTATGAAGAAGCTCAGATGTGCAAATTGTATGAATTCTTTGGATTGCTCATGCTGTATTTTCCAGTAATGCTTGTATTGGGTAAAGCAGGCCCATGGAAGCAGGAGCATAAAAGGACATAAAATAATTTTAGATTGAAAATAAATATATAAGAAAGAAGAACTAATTTGAGACTTTAAAAATATTTTCATGTGGTTTTAATATTTATTTATTTTGGAAAAAAGGTGGAGCAAGGTATTCAGCTATTAATTAAAGAAAAATATATATATATAGTTACTAAAACTTTTGTATTAAGCTTCAGATTGTAGTTCAGCCTTTGCTTTAGATCTGAGATTTCTTGCTTTAGCTCTTTGCTTCACGGTTGTYAGTGTTCTTTGGAGGAGGGCACATGCATTAAAATGTAGCATTTATCATTTAGTTGTAGTCACAGGCATATTTAGAAGTTGCTAATGGACTTCCAAGATGCAGGATGTACAAGTGGATACTACTCAGAAGTGCCAGTTAGGGCTCTCTGGGGACTTTTAAATAATTTATGGCTACCTGCTGCTCCGAAATACAGGTGTGCGCCTGTGTATTTTCCATTAATGTTTCGTATTGATGAATATAAATACTCAACAGAGAATAAACCTAATACAGGGGTGTTTTAGAGGCACAGACAGGTGGCTTTTCCCCATCCATCATCTGTCCTGGAGGTTCATTCTGACTGGCATCTGCATGCCAGCGTAACTCCAAAGGGGAATTGTTTGTGTACTTTGCGGGCTTCCAGAGTGCGAACTTGAAAGAAAGTGGGGCTTGAAATGTGCGGTCATTTGTGAATTTATGTTTTATCTCCCTTCACTTGAAAATTTATGAGGAGACTGACTTAGGGTGCTTGCGTTGTGTGTTCCAGGGCTTGCCCCCACTGATAACACCCTTGTTGGCGTGAAAGTGCAATGCAAATTATGACAGTTACAACCTTCTGTTTTGTTTAACCTGTCAGTGGATTTCCTGGCTCAGTGCTGAGGGCAATGGCGTGTTCAGCTAGTTCCATATTCACCTAAACTTAAAAGGTCAGGTTTCTACAGGCAAGCCTAGTCAAAGCCTAATTGATGAGGAGGGCAGGGGGACAGAATTTACTGTTCTGTTGGCTAGTTTCATATCGTTAGGTTGTCCTGAAAGCATCAGGCAGTCACAGCCCCTTTCATGTAAGTGCTGACCCTAGACAGGAGCTGACAATCAAAGGAGGCAGCCACAGGAACCGGTGCAAGTAGGCTATTGATTTTTCAGTTAGGTCTAAGTAGTTTGTAGTATGGGTAATGGGTGACAGAGGCAGGTATGTCATTATCAATGAGCTCCAGAACGGTAGCGACAGCCCCCTCTCATATTTCCTTCAGCACTGACAGTAGGCATCCCGGCTGGTCAATAAATCGCCCAACCTTTTACTGACAAGTGACTTGGGGGGGAGGGGGGGGGAGTCAAAGAGCTAAACTTCCCGTACTTGAACTTGACATGGATGCAGAGCAAGGATCTCCACATCTGCGTTCCTGGCTCRTCAGGCAAGGAGCCGAGGAGAACGYGGGGAACAAAACAATGGGAGATATGTGACTTTATTTTATGGTCTCTGGAAAGTCAAAGATTTTGTCGAGTTCAGGTGAAATAGCTTAAAACACCAGCTTTCTGTATCAGCATGATCTGGTTCAGTAGTTAATTTAGGTTGCCATGGCAGGGCTTTGTTTTTTCTTTAGTATTGCTCTGCATTTAATCAAGGTTATACTGCCATAGCAGTACAACAATCACAGTCTGCCATTCAAAATCCGCTTTTAATTCCTAGTTTCCTCTTCTTAAATTTCATATATGGAGACTATTTAAAGATATTGGAGGTTTCTTATAAATCCAAAGTGTTAGCAATACAGTTTCTGTTCTGACTACCAGTGCTGTTTTGGGTCAGTAGCAGAGGACCAATACTTTAGGAAGCTGAATAAAGTTTTTATGACTTGGATTTTACTAGCTGTGGTTTCTGAATTTAATAGAGGTAGGTCCAGATTTTAGCTTTACACTTAATTAAATTCTGAAAGATATTGGGAGAACATAAAAATTGTAATAAGTGGTGGTTTGTTTTGTTTTAAAAGTATACCTGTATGGAAAATCAGTTAAATGAACTCACGCATCTTAATCTGAATTTCATGAAGTTTTCTAATATYGTTACTTTATATGAGGGATGTAAGTTATCTGCATTTTTTCAGAAGTTGGAATTCAGTCAGGTTTTATGCTGTGCACAGATGTTAGAAAAATAGCATATGCTTATAATTAAAAAAATCTTTAGACAAATTGAAATAAAGCAGAAGAGTAAATGTTTTGAAAAACTTCCTTAAAATAACTCATTGCTATGGTATCTTGTTCAACAATGTTTGTAATGTTACACAGAGCAGGAATCTGAGACTGTGTATGTTGAATAGCTGCARAGTATCATCTGTGGCCGAAACTTTCATCTGTCTGCAGCAGCTAAAGCTTTTTTCTTCATGGCTGCCTTTTTAACTGCAAGGGCAGTGTTGACACAGACTCAAGAAGTGAGGTTGAAATTTATCACTGGATTATGAAATCCTTCAATAAATATTTATATAAGCTAGAAACCTGAATACCTGTATGTTTGGAACAGTTAGGAAATTAATTAGTTTTAAAAATCTGTTTAGATATTACATTTATCTATTTGCCTCTTGAACAAAGCTTTTGAAGAGGGGCTGACTTAGCTGTCTTCCAGAGGAAAAAAATTTCAGTTAGTTGGATCAAAGGTGTGTCAGGTTGTTAGAGTTSTTCAGTATTTAATGGGAGTTTTCCTCCTGTCAGTTGTTTCCTTCATCCTGCAGGGCCTTTTAAAAWTTTTTTTCAAACTAGGTAAAAAGTACAGCCATGCAGTCTGAATCTTACCTTTTSTTATAGGCAGGTACAGTCTCTTTTACTGTATTTTTRGTGTTGCTGGCATGCTGTGTTATTGCAGAAATGTAAAAAGGAGCTGTAGAAARGCGACAAATTAAATTTTCATGAAAGAGCCCCCTAATCAGCAGTGACAGGGTAAGAGAAAGATGATTGCCACTTGGTCATTGTGGAGAGGCACTTAGACTTGGTGTCAGGGCTTCTGTTAATGATGACTAATGTCTTTCTTGGAGAAAACGCATGCTCAAACATGCTACAGTCCAGAAAAAGAATGGGGGGTTAGGCATATTAAGGAAAAAGGCTGTGAATCCTAAAACAAAAGCTTAGGTCTTCAGATGAAAAGGATACAGTGTTTTTGCAATGTCAGAAAGCACAGCTATGAAACTGTTCTTGTTGTGCTCTTTAAGCAAAATAATAATATTAAAATATGTATACAGACATTCGCTATTGTGGKCTATGTGGTATCTGCAGCTTTAATTAAAAAGGGAGATAGTGATGGCACAGATGTGTAAGCACATTGGTCAGAAATAAACTGTCACATTAGCTCCTCTTCTGTTGGTAAAGCTTGCTTTTTTGGAAGAGCAAAATCTCCGGCAATGTATTCCTTCCTAAGCATGGTTCTCTGTTCTAAATAAACCTTCCGCAGTCAAATGTAAAATGACTCAAAAGGCCTTTTTAAAATCTTCAAGCTTTGGCTGTTAGGTATATTGGCAAAAAAGAGGTGGCACGTGTCATTCCTCCAGCTTTTCCCAGAGTGAGACCTTTCAGAAGGGCATTTGCAATGCTTGTCATATTTTTTCATATACATCTTATTGGCCTGACAAGTCTAGAGGACCATGAGAAAACAGATGTCATTGCATTCAGACAACACTAATTACTCTGGGATTTTTGCAGCCTCAGTGCCTGCGTGTAGCTGTCGATTATGACTGTTTATGTGGCCTATCATGGGTACACGTTGCACATTCAGATGGTGCCACCAGCCTTTGTGTTCCCTGTTATCACACAATAAGATGGGAAAATCAGCAACAAGCATCACAGCAAGGAAATGCCTTAATGTGAGACTTTTACATGCATTTTGTTAAATATTGCATTCACAGTCCTTATTAGATTTAAGTGTTTTAGCATCTGTTTGCTAACTGGAGTGCGTCRCGGTGGCTGACAGTTTTCACCGTGGTTCTTTATGTTGCAGGCTTTTGTTTACTGCAATTGTATGAACACTACCTGAAAAATGCTGATTGACCCAGCAGTTGTCAGAAATTTCCTGTCTCTAACCTTCATACCAAGCTGAGAGATTTTTCCAACATGTCACAGTTCACTTTAGAARCTAACTGCATTATTATTTTATTCTCTTACAAGCTGCGTCGTTGGTACTTCCTTGGTTAAATTTTCTTAGCGACTGTGTCATTTCAGAGTGTATTCTTCCTCTGCAGCAATAAGTGCTGCAGGATTTCTAACACGAGGTTCAAACCGTGGTCACGCCGTGGCCTTACTTTGTGTGTTATCTTGAATTTTGGTGCACGTTTTGTAAGCAGAACAACCGATGTTAATCACAGATTGGAAAATGAAAGCTCCAATAATGTAACTCCACATGCTGATGAAGCAGAAATAGAAGCAGCTTTATCAAAGATGTATGATGAGATAAAACTGCAGTCTCTGCTGTACAGTTATAGTAATTATGACTAATGAACCGTCCAGTCTGGATGAAATGGCATGCCCACAGGGACTGTGGCCAATCAGTTGTGACTTATGCAAGCTGAACAAAACATTGATGGTGTTCCAGATTCCCTGTAAGAACAGGAAGTGTGGTCTTTGTTTGGAACATAAGCTTTGTCAACTTATTTTCAAGCAGTCCAGCAATAAACAGCATTAATAAATAAAAGTCTTAAGGGTTCGAGTTTGTTGGGTTTTAAATGGCCATAAAGAATTACAATTTGCCATGTCAAATATACCTGAATAAAACCCTGTGTGAGGATAGCACATATACTGCAAATATTCTTCAAAGTTGTTCTGATCATCTTGCTAATCTGAGTCATTGGAAGCACATGTTACAGTGTAATATGCTGAGTGCAATGAAAGCCAAAGGTGCAAAATGTGAATATAGGCTTGTATCTATTCAGGTTTTACTGTGGTAATTTCAGCTTTTGACAAATTTGCTTGAGAGAGACCTGATACTTTCATTTTAATTTTGAAGCACTCTGCATTTAAAACCAGTTTATAATTTGTAAGTGGAAGAAGACGGGTGTAGAACCTAAAAGGCAATTTCTTGTAGTAAGAAGTTAAATTCACAGAGACAACATCCAGTGGAGCTTCAGTAAGTTTTCACAAAGTATAGACTAGCAGAGTAGTAATTTTAAACCAGCTTATTTTTATGAAGACATTGTGTGTAGCTSTAAAGAAGGAAAAGAAATACTCAAAATTCTGAATTCTTAATTGCAGAAATGCAGACTATGTGGGGACTTCTGAATTTAACTGTACGATAATAGCAAAGCACATAAAATACTTTTCTAAACATAATTTTGTGCTAAGCTCTTCAGGCCCAGTCTGGAAGCAGTTGTGGATYAGCAAGTGTTTGAAGGATTTGGGAGTAAAATGATCAATATGTTACAGATGTTAATGATACATTACAATCAGTTTAGCATTTTCCCTGAACCCCTCCAGGAGGCTACAGAGAAATATTTCAAAAATTAATTGCGAACACACTAAAGTAAGAAACTTCCCTCCACCCACTTACCCCTTAAACCATTTGGAACAAAATTAAAGCATCATTTGACAAAAAAAAACGTGCATTAGACTGTTGTGTTGTTTAAGAATGGTTTACCCATTCACACTAGAAATCTCAAATATTTTAACGCTTCTGTTATTTCTATTTTAGAAGCATTAAAAGACACTGCAAGGGGCCTGCTAAGAATCAGAACCCTTTTCTTTTGTCTCTTGCAACAAAGCATATTGCGTTAAACACTGCAAATATTAAAATATTGTATACAATTTAGAGTATAATATTAATGTAAAGAATATTGATAAGTAAATTCTGAAAATGACTGCATTTTGGCTCTGCTAAATAATTAAGGGTAAGATCTTCTGAAGACTGTGGCACACTTAAGTATGAGTCTCTTCCACAATGTCGTTTCAGAATCAATAGCGTGCAATGCATTATGTACATTATCTAATTCTACTGCACAGAAATTTGCATTATGATCACTTTAATGATTSTGTCAGGATTGTGCCAGTCAAAGTCAGGACTGAATTTTTTAGATGATGTACAAATGTACAAACCTAATTCTCATTTTTCCAAAGAGTTACTAATGTGTGGATATATAGATATATGTTGATRTATGTGTTGTAGCAATATTTGGAARGAGTAGTCATCTRTATTAAGATGAAGCTATAACATTTTGATTGCATTTTGTAGGAAGCCTCAGTGTATAGYKCTGCCATTTTTTTATGAAATCACGGGTAAAATTCGTATAAAACTATGCCAGTGTGGATCAGCTTCTGTGTTTTTGTTGCATCCATTTCTAAAACTTTGTTACCCTTTATAGATCTGAACGTATTATTGACGTTTCTACATAAAATACCACATGGAGCTGTAGTGACTTGGAGCTTGTTTTATGATGTAAATAAAAACTCAGGAGCATAGGATCTCAGGGATTGAATTTTATCTTCCTGTTGCTATGTGTATTTGAATACATGTGTAAGATACTTTGTATGTTGTCAGTTATGTTTGGGAGCCATCTCTTAAAGTGAGAGGTGCTGTGTTTGGGATTCCAGAATTAGRAATGTTGCTGATTTGTCCATAGGTTTTCATTTTAGAGTGTGCATGTTGACTGGTCCTTATGACTGCAGGTATTAATCAGTCTTCTGATTTGGGAGACAGATTGAAATARGAAATTACTCTTCAGTGCAGGAACCTTAGAATTCAGTGCAAGTGAGAGCAACTGCTTTAACTTTCCTGGCTTTTGCTGGCTTTTGTAATGACTATTATAAAATAGAGTTGGTCTGGCCAGCTTGTGCTACTTGCCTTATCCACCCCCAAAATACCCCAAATTAGTGTTGTGCTTGAGGCAGGTGTAGGAAAAGCTGGTGAAAGTGTGATTGTGTTGGCTTTTTCTAAGATTTTCCTGTATCAAGGTGTCCTCAGTTGCCCATTTAGGGAGAACTTGTCTTACTTGCAAGGTTCTGGCAATCAGAAGGAACCTTGAAAGGATTAAAGATTTGCCTCCTGTTACTCTTGGTCTTGCTTCTAAGCATACCTGTGCTGATCTAAGTCCACCATAACTCATTTAACTGATTTGTATGGCATTGTTAGACAATTTTTTTTCCTATTTTGCTGTAAGTAGCAGTCACCTAGCACTGTTGGAGGGGATGATAATGATAGAAAGCAATAATCAATAGCTTCCAGAATTTAACTAAGTTGTCAAAACCAGARCATTTTTTGAATCAAAATACTTGTTTTGTTTGAAGACATAAACTTTTCATTCTTTTTGAAAATTGATTATAAACCTTTGCTCTACACAGTTTGATTAATAAAATAACAGTAATATTTGTCATGAGCAATTTCTACATGAGTTGATATACAAAAAATTGATATAAAACTCCAGCAGTGAATGGAGATATATATATATACATCTCAATGAAAATCATATTTCAAGAATTTTTTACTCTGTCTACACTTTAGCACTTGTGTATTGTGTCAAAGTTATTTGTTTTTCAAGCTACTTGCAAACAAATACCATTGTGTTGCTTGTTGGAGTCTGGATTTTAGATATTTTTGTTGTTCTGCCTCCTAGCTATCATTATTTAGTAGCATTATATTTAACCTTAAATGTTTTTTTATTTCTCTTTCATGTGAAACAAATGCTCAGATCCCAGGTTCTCTGTTASTTCTGGAGTTGCTTTTCTTTTTTTAGCAATCCTAAACTAATAAAGCAAATATCACTCCTGATGTATAGTATTAATCTTTCAGRAGTTTGTCCTGTGCTGAAGAAAATAAATAATTAGAGATAGGTAAGAGGTGAATGATGTGTAGGTGTAAATACTCTGTAGATTTAAACACACTGCATGGCAACTCTAGGTCTCTTTTGAGGTAGTCATGAAAACTTAAATTGTGTGCCTCATATATTTAAGGCCAGTGAGCCTATATGATTTTATTAATGTGCTATAAATCTTATATTCACGAGCAGTGTTTACTACTGTGCAGTATATTTAAAAGAAAATTTATGCCTCACTGCAGAAGAAAGGTAGGCTAGTGAAGAAATGCAAGGGTGGATCTCAAACATTTATCCAAATCTGACAAGTATTTGCAAGGAATTTACTCCTGTAAATTTCTGCTGGGAGCAAATGGTATGTATTCTAGCCTCAATTTTAATAAAATCCATAAATACTTACTTATCCATACACGGGTGGAGTAAGGGCATGTCTTTTGTCACTGTCTGTACACAGGAACTCTGTGTGTGTTCACACACGACACACTGTGGATGATAGGATGAGCTTCTAATTCTGTTTTAAATCAGACTGTTCTCCAATTTAGAGTTGTACCTGGAAGATTTCACTGGCTACTGTGGACACTTGTGTGAAGGAATAGTGATTTTCTTTGTGTGGCGTGTCTTGGCAGTCTTGGGCCACATCTTTCCCTTCATATCCCCTTTCTTCTAGACCCAAGAGCATTCCGTAGGCACAATGGCTGGATTGTTACACTGTGTCAGTGTGTGAGTTAGGATAAGTCACAGAAGCTCAAGACAGGTCCTTTTCCACACAGAAGACTGATTTGATAATTTTTTGGTAAACTACTTGTGTTTTCCTTCTTTATAATACCTAGGAAAACTCTTTCTGCTCTCTAGGGAATGGCAAGAAGTTATTGCAGCTGTGATTGACTCCAGTAGGGAAGCTGCCTCCATGGAAGTTATGTGCCTAATGCTGTTGAAAGGGCAGTGATTATGTCACCAAGGAAGCATTTTTTATTTGTATGGGTGAATTGTAGATTGCACAGAAAAATACAGTTAATGTACCATGCGTAACCTTCCATGCTCCTTGAGCTCGCACTTCCACCTTGCAGTGGTTAAAATATTAGTCAGCTGCACAAAACAGGTATTCTGGATGCCTTAAGAGCGGTTTAAAGTTKTTTTTTATTTTTAATGCTCTTTATGCTTTTATGCTCTTTAGAATTAAATATCAGGTTCTTAGGCCATTTAAAAAGAAGGCATGTGTGCTTTACTATGCAGTTTTCAACTCCATGTGGCAACAAAAGCTTTTGTCACGATGGAGAGGTGCATAACACAATTCAAAAAATGGTTATGGAATGTGTGAAAATTCTACACTGATACATTTTGTTGTCACTGAACTTACTCTTGTAGATATGTGGTTATATAATTAGTTTCTTAATGTGTGGCATTAATGATTATTTCTCTAATTATTATTGCATGGTACTATTTAACCTAAATAGCCTCTGTAACAGGAGTTCTTTCAAGCTTTTTTTTTGTACAATATGGGGGCTTTTTGGTCCTTCCTGCACTTTCAGAAACTTCTTAAAGAAAAGTATTTGTTTTGCCATGTCCTGTTAGTATGGAAAGTTGCTATACCTGGTGAGGAAKAAATAAATGGGACCTGATACTATACCAAGCTGTTTGGGGTACCCRGTCTTGTTTGTGTAACATTATTTTTGGGGTAGTAAAATTCAGTTTATAACTACATGCTCCCTCAGGTAGCATGGAGCAAGTTTGCTCTGAGCTGCTGTGACCCTCCCTTCCTTCTCTGACTGACATTATTTAAGCTCTGYAGTGCATGCACAGGGGCTGTTCCACTTGAAAAAACAATCCCCCCACCCTAACAGGGCCAGTTCTCAGTGGCTAGGGTTCACTGAAATAGTTTTCTATCATTCCCTGGTATTTGTGCTAGTGGAAGAAGTGTTTGGTATAGCAGATAGCGGAGTGTGTGGTACTGCAGCAGCCTGGATTATGTTTGCTTGAATAGCTGTGGAACTGATGCTCTCAGCCTGCTTTTCACAGGGGTTTCCCTCTTGTGCATCCTCTGGATTGTAGGGAGTGGTCCAGGTTTTTCATCTGGGATGGTAAAGTCGTCTTTCCCTGAGACTTTGGATATAATTTTTTTTTTATTGGCTTATGTTACAAATTACAATGAAGATCTTTCATGTTTGGATGTATACTGTACCATTTTGCTGCATTCCTCTTGGTGCTTCTGAGTTATTAAAAGATTGTTCTTCTTCCTTTGACCCTTGTGACACAGCCTTTCAACCCCTGCAGCTTTTTGGACACGTGTTCTGTCACCCTTTGGATACTCTGGAGAACATGGGGGAGAATTGAGGCATTCACCAATGTGTCCTAGTACCCTAGTTTACAGATTTATTATGCTCCTGGGAGAGCAATGCCTTGATGTATCCTATTATGTTGAAATCATCCTTAACTCAATCCAGGCTAGGCTAAAATAGAAATAAAAGCTTTTCTTTGCTACTCTCAGAATGGAAAATGCAGTTAAGTATATTTATAAAAAACTAGAAGTGAAGAAATAAAATAGAAAGTCCCACTTGCACAGAGATGAAGTCTGAAAGATTCTCTCTCATGGATGAGGTCTCGGTTGGCTGTGACTTGRGGTACAGGGAATGCGAAAAGGGAATCATTGCTCTCTATGCAAGTGTCAGGAAATCATCTCCAGCAAGTCAGCTGAATCCATAGAAGGAAACCTTCAGATGGAAGAAATGCCCTCCAGTGACCTGGAGTAACCAAGATGCATCTTTTGCATGCAGTAAAGTGGTGGGAAGCATGTTTGGTCCCCCAGTATTCCTGAATAAGTTTCATAGTTGGATGCAGTAGACACAGACATGATCCTTTCTAGCTGCATTGCTGGTGTAGTGTGCATATTATACAGCAGAGACTAAATCAGTGTTTCCTGACATGTGTGATATGAAAATATGGSTAAAGAGCATGTGAGTACTGAAACAACAGTTCAGTTTGCTTGCCTATCAGATGGTTTCTTTGGTGTAAATACACAGGTTGAAAGCAAAGATGATTTCCTACAGGTTATTTTACTTCATCCTAGGAGAGAGGCAACCCCCTGATTGTCCTGCAGGCAGTGTAACATCGTGTCCTGTTCTGCAGGTCTTTGGCATGAAGCCTGGTGAATCTGTGGTGCACAGATTCATTGTTTGAGCTTCAGTGGCAAGATGCTTTGCTGTCACAGCTGTACTTCACTTACTTCAGTTTGCATTTAGTCTTGTGAAATGTTGGAGCTATGTGAATGAGCATTTTCCTTGAGTGTCCTCATTGTCTTAATTCACAGTTCATAAAGCATAAGTCAGAGGAGGCATGAAGAGGTTGGATGTCTATTCTCACTGTGCCTCCACTGCTCAGCACTCTCTATTTGCTTTGTGGACATTTAAAACAGGTGTTCATTGTTGCCATTCAAAAGAAATTGGTACCTCTGTTTCACCTCTTYTAACTTTSCTGTAAAAGTAGCTGGGRACTGGWTGTTTTCTCAGAGGGATAAATACTTGGCTGTCAAGCTTTTGGTAGTTATTTCCATCACAGGGGAAATAGAAATTCTGCAGGAATTGATATGTGCCTTTCCTATAACCTCTGTTGAAGTTTTGCTATACACTGCACCTTCCACAAAGTTTGTCTCTTCTGTGTGTGTGTATTAAGGAGTTGTCTYTTGCCAACCATCATAATGAGAGGAAAGATTTTCTATTTTTGAGTAAAATGCCACTACTGAGTGGCAGCAATTGCTCCCTTTGTACTGACATCTCATTACATYACTCACATGTAGGTTACACACCAAAACTTGCTTTACATGTGCTTTGTTTTTTTGTGTGGTCTCAAGAGGGATGAACTTGAAAAGAAAAATTRCTGGTGGCTGTAAATATTAACTAACTTGGGAGAAATTTCAGTGTATACTCATAGTGAGGGAATTAGCATGAAG
>NW_026623337.1:1073106-1143106 GCF_030028575.1 Malurus melanocephalus | reverse complement strand
GGTCATAAACTCAGACCATAACCTAAACTCCAACTGTAATTGAATATTAACTGGAGAATTAGGATTTTAATCCTTTAAACTGGTTGGAAACTTATATGGAGTGTGTGGTGGCAAGATTCACATAAGTGGAGATTTCAGCCCTCTCAGAGATAAATTACCTTGTTATCAAGAACAGTGTCCCTTGGGGAAAAAATGTCTGCTGTTAAAATAGTGTAAGATATATAGTATTGTCAACTGCCACTGATTTCTACTGCTATTTTAATGTAATATTTTTGTGGGTTTTGTGAATAATACACATATGTATTTGTTGTTTTGGGAATGATCCTAATTACTCATTTGGCAGTTTGACATCCTTCTGTATATGTTGGATGCAATATCATTCACATTGTCTCTGGATTGCTTTTCAAACACAGATCCTAAAGCCAAGGATTCCTACCCCAGAGAATACAACCTCATTGATATCTGAAATTGTGTCCTTWTGTAGAAGTCACTTATTTCTTCTAACTTAATTCTGAAATGTTAAAACTGCTGCATCCCATGTTCCTGGGCAAATGTTRTGTCTTCCACCATTTCCCAATGTGSTCCTTGTRGTGCTGACAGGGTAATAATCAGTTATTAAAGGTAGGACACTTCCTCCTTGAGAAAGGAAAGTCATTAGTGTGTAAATAATAAATTGTTACTGGCTCTGTGACAACATGCAGGACTTCACTGCTGTAATCCTTGTGAAATGCTATATGATCTGGATGGCTGCAGGTGCACCAGTGCTATTTAGAAGCGAGTTTAATTATGCCTATTAATAGGCATAATAATGTAAAAACTTTCTTTTCTGTCTTTGTATCTCTTGCATTTAAACAATCCTGTGCAGAAGTACCTTGCTTTCCCTCTAGCAAGTGTTCTAGACAGAGAATATTTGGAAAGTAAGCATTAATTTCTATTTTTTTTTAAATAATGGAGGTGTTTTTGAACTTTCAGGTTTCCACTTTTAATTACTGTCATATCTTATGTTCCAATCTTCTGGACTCTCCTTGGCACTGCACTTTGAACCTAGATACAACTAGTTAATACTGCTGGCACAGTCTTACAGGAGCCCTGATTAAAGGATGTTGATCAAGTAGTTAAAATGCTAGGTTTCTTTTTTTGACCTGTGATAGTTTGCTTCCCAGCATTATGGAGTTTAGGAACCAGCATACAAACATTAGCAGCATTCTTCTAAAAAATAGAGCCAGATTTTTTTTCTATTTGCTTTTAAAAGAGATTCTAGTRTTAATTTTCTGAACTGTTTTCAAAGATGCATAATATTTTGATTTATTTTGTTTGTTYTATTTTCTATTTATTGCCAAATGGCATGTTCATAAAATGCAGATTCGTACAATGTAATGTCTCTGGAAATTCTCTTGGCATATTCAATCTAAATTACTTTAAACAACTCTATCTGATTGCTGTTTTCAAAAAGAACTGAATAATTACTAYCCTGAATTCCGACAATATACACAGGTTTGCTGGAGAGAGGAGTAGATAAAGCATATGTTTACATGACTTCCACAATAAATGGTCTCCCTATACAGTTTGCAAATAGTGATTATAATTTCATGTTAATAAGATGCAGGAAAATGTGCTGAAGGAACAGTGCTTTGCTGCTTTTGTCACAGTTTCATCAAACTGATTTTGTCAGCACTGGAGCATAACCCTTGCCACATCAGTTTGAGTGCTCATTAGGCAGCCGATTTGTCTGAATCCTCATTAAATTGATTAACTCATTTACTTATGGTGGATGACATGTTATGTGGTACAGGAATGGTGGTTAGAGGCTGGAATCAAGACTCTCGACTTGCTGAGCATTCAGTTGTTGGTTCATTTCTGCAGTAAACTGCTGCGTTCAAGGACTGCAGCARCAGTGATTTACATTTGGCTAAAGAGTGCCATCAGCTGAAGGGTTGAACATACATTGTGTAAACTGCACCTCTGTCAGTCAGCTRCAGACAGCAGTTTAGGAGCTGCTTAGGTTTACAACCTCCTCTAATTCCCTATTTATTTCACTTGGGTGCTAGGCTTTCTCCTAAGAATCTAAAGAGCTCTCTCAAACATCTGTTTTGATGTAAATTAAATAACAAAAGGGGAAGAAGTACAAAACCTCTTCAGTTACACATTCAGAAGAGGGAGGTGTTATGGAGGAGGGATACTTACAGCGTTTTACTGTAAGATAGCTTTTAGAAAAATTATCAAAATGGAAAAAAGAAATCAGTTGGTGGTTTAGATCAAACTCCATGCATTCACAGTTTGGACATTTGTATTTTTACAGTTTGATATGTTGATATGCCTCTAAAGTTTTAAGGTGCTGAATATATGCCAGATTTTGAAAGCTAGCCTCTATTTTGGCATTGATATGTGAAACTAGAGAAGAAAATTCAAGCATGCAACGGTTGGCAAATAATAAATATTTTTTTCATTCAATTCAGTGACTCTGCATTTGAGCAGATGACAAGCATAGTATTTATTTTTGAGTCGAGATCAAATTCCGTTTGGGATTGCTCAASAARTAGTGGACTATTTAAAACTTTGTGAAGATTAAGAAGCCTAAATTCTTGAGTGGCCAAATTATTTTGGTAAGAATTGCATTTGCTGTTCAGGGCTGAATGTGCCATGAACCCAAAGTACTGTGAGTATGCCCTATGTTTTGGCAAAGCAGAATGCTTTTTGTATTACTGGAGTGCAAAACAAGCCTCCTCCTGGGCTGTGTCACTSTTGGAGATCCATATTTTGCAAACCAGAGATCTTCCTCTCCAAGTGCAGGGCCAGAAGCAACAGTTGGCTACATGTTGRCCAAACCACAAGAAAATAAAAACCAATATGCTTTCAAAGATTAAAGAAGAAATTTGCAACATGAAACTAGCTTTTGTGTTGGTGAGTCAGACTAAAACCATTCCATCTCCTTCACCCCTGCACTATTCTCCTTTTCCCTGCCCTAGGTTACTTTCTMTCTGAATCACCTATCACACTCCAGCTTTACCCCATGGCCTCAGACATACCCCTTGGAGAGCAGAGGGCTCGGGGTAGCAGCAGGAAGTGGGTAAGATGAGGTGCAACATTAGCAGGGCAGCCACCTGCAAAAATCCTTGTAAAACTCTAGGTTGAATGAAAGGTGGTGCAGCAGCAAAGGGGAAATWGTGCTTAAATTGTTGTGAAATAAGGCAAACTTTTAATGGAGAAGAGAGTTGGRAGAAAAGGTAGGCCATTGAGGGAACTGTAAAAGTGATTTTGCAACTTATAAMGTAACAGGGCTGTGTTTGTGCTTTGCTTTAATGTAAAAAATAGTCATTACTTTATTTTTGAAAATAATTATTGTGCATATATATACTCTAACACCAACTATTACAAGCTTTTCTCATAACAAAAAATTATTGTCTCCCCAGTTCAATCTTCTTTGAATGAAGTTAGGATCTATGATGWTCTTTGGCTTCTTTTAAGGTTAACACTAAGTTTCTGTAGAATTGAAATGAGACAAAGCATGGGAAAATACCCTGTCATTGTAACAGTTGCACAATCTTTGAGGTTGTGTTTGTTTATTTTGATATGCAATTTTTTGGAGTCAGACCATCTTGTTTCATTGAGAAGATGGACAAAGTGCATAAAATCTTGCATCCAATCCTCTGTAAAAGAGATTACTGTCACTCAATTAAATAGAGCTAGAATTTCACCCACTCTTTTATTTTTTTTGGGAGAAACAGCTCCAAACACATTATATTTGGGAACTTCTTYTTATTAGATAAACTCTTTCAGAAATGTAGTTTATTTTAGTTTGCTGATATATTAATGTATTTGTAATAATGGGGAGAGTTTACAGAAACAAGTTCTTTGACTCTTATTTCAATAACTGTTTCTTTAGAATCATATCATAGGATATTTGCAAAGTGCATATGGAACACAGATAATATTCAAACAGGAGGCTGGTGATCACAATTAAATTACTGGGCTCTAAATTTTTCTACATCCACCTCTTTTCCTTCTTCACTTGCCCTGACAGTTATAGACCGTTCCTCTAATAGGGCTTGCATTTGAAGATAAGCCTGCATGTAAACAAATTAACTTTTCTTAAATGGAGAGCCATTTCATCTGCAATAATATACCAATTCATAAACTATCAAAAGCATATTTTCAAAAAAAGAAAAAGATAAATGACCCATTGTATAACACTTACTATTAGGCAGACTAGATGTCCCTGTGTTCTGGGAGATAAGGCTCTTGTATTATTACACCCTAATAAAATGAGTTAATGTTTTAGTATCAGAGATAAAAGGACAGTTGGATATATTTAATAACCAAACTGAGAAACACTTAATTTTAGTTGTCTGTAGCAATATAACACAAATTCCCCTGTAAAACAAATTGCACTTTTGGAATATACTTTAATGTGCATTCGACAAAGGAGAAAATGAGGTGATTGAAGTTCAATTTGTAGCATGTTATTAACCATTTCCGCTTGACTAGATGCGTAAAAGGATAATGGATGAGGGTTTTATTATTGCCTTTCTGCTAAAATGAAGTGGTGTAAAAGATAAGGTGATGAGATTAATGAACATAAGGAAAAGGCGTAATCAATCAAACTCCAACAGGGTGATGAGATGACAGTACTTAAGATTTGCAAGGATACATGTTTTTAAAAGTGGATTTTATCAACACCGACATTTTGTTTGGGTGGAATGCTAAGAAGCAGATACTTTTCAATTTTAGTTATTTTTTGGTGGACTCAATTACTACTGTATATTTGAAGCTTCAACAATTAATGTAATATATGAAAATGGTTAGGTCTATTGTTAAATTTCAAATCCACATTAAAACCCCCACATCTAGTTATTGAAGGAGGACAATCAAGTACAACTTTTGTCAAGCAGAAAGGATGTTTTATTGATCAGTTTATCAGTTCTTCACTGGTTGAGCACTCCTAGATGTGTCTGGGTGAGTTATTTTTGCTCTGTGCTACTGCCTCAAGTTTTGCATCCTAGTCATTTCAGCATTTCAGTAGCTGGTTTTCAAGTGCTAAAGGATGAGTGAGGAATGCTCTCCTTGCCCTGTAATAAGTTCTCAGACATTAAACCCCACAAGATTGCAACTTCCAACTCCTCAAATAGAAAATTGATTATTTGATAGCAATAAATCTACAAAAGTTTCTAGCTGTAAATGTGTTCCTCTTTGTAGGGTGAGATATTTTGTACTTGAGATCTCAAATCTTCTTTCCTCTAACATGTATCTTAAAATTGTTACCCACTTGAATATCTATAATGCTACCATGTTGTGGAAAGAATTGATTACAGGTATTTTTGGGTTTTACTGATGTCAGATTCCAGATTCTTAAAATTACTTGTAGGTATGCCAGCTAGAGAAAACCCTAAAGGTAGATCATCAATCTTATTTTTTTTTTTTTTTTTTTTTTTAACAGAAGAACATTGAGTTCCATACCAAATCACTTAGGAACTGAAAATGCCTCTGGAAAATTAATTTTTTTAATGTCTTCAGTTTCCTGCTCCTTTTAAAAAACTTACACCTTTTTCAAAATGTGGAGCTGACTAGGAAGGGAGGTCCTAACTATCCAAGTTAGGGTTTTTTCCTTACTTGAAAAAATATTTCAGAAGTGCTCCCACATCATTCTTTCAAATGTGGTAAACTTGCTTGATAAAAAATTGCCTATTAAAGTGCTGCCTGAAGTTAGTTTTGTAAATAAAACATGCACAAGMTGGATAAATTGCTGTATTTTTGCAAGGAACTTAGTTCTTGGCAGCATTTAGGCCAGGATGGATAGAGTATTGCTATGGGATTAGGATTTTTTAAAAAGAAGCAGTTGAAAATACTTTTCCCTCTTGACTTCAGCATTTATGAAACACTGTTACATACTGGCTGGAAACTGGGGCTTTGTAAATACTCCCACATTAGAGTTGACTTTTTCTGGCTCTTAGGAAAACTTCCAGTTGTGCAAAACAGCATTGTGGGTTTGAAAGATAAATGCATAACRCAGCCCAGATTACAATTCTTCACAAGAGCTAGTATTTTCACATAGACTTACTGCCCTCTCTCCTCCTGTCATCTGCAGAATTCTTTGATAGACTTATTTTTTATTGGGCCCTCAGGAGTAGCAAGTTTTAGATTTAATACCCCAGGGGGAATGGCAAGGCAAATCATGTTGTTGGATCAATTGTTCAGCTATCCCCAGACTGCTGTCTGTGTATCTGTTACACTTGAATCACATTTTCAAGCCTCTCTTATCAATCATGTGGACTAGAAATGCAGTTTAATTTTCTATTGCATTTTCAAACTGAAATAAGGGTTATGTTCTTGTTCTGTTACCCCTGAATCTTAGATGTGGTTGTAGACCTCACATTAGCTGTGCTCCTGGCTKGCTTAATCTTGGAAAAGGGTCTTTGCTTCTAGGAATGCTTTTCAGCTGAATTTATATTTCTTTACTTAAGCATCTACTAAGATGAATATCAGAAGTTATTGTGTAAAACCTCCTCTTCACGTGCCTTTTTGTTCCTTACAAACACAGAGCAAGTTTTAATTGGACAGATTATTTGTATGAGTGATCTTAAAGGATTCTCCCTTGCAATCATAGGCCATAACAAAACCTTGGTCAGTGACTGATTTCAGTAGGTTCTTTCATGTGAGAAATTAATTCGCTTTTATGGGAATATAAGACAAATGTAAGAATACAGATACAAAACATGAAGTACACTCATGTGGGTCTTTGTTATTAGAAAGTGCACACAGGGAATGTGTCCTTTGGTAATTAATAACTATTCCACTATTTTGTTGTCAAATCTGGACTCTGCCTTGGTTTACAGTTAGTGAACTCACAGTGAGAGAAGGGCTGGAGCAGTGAAGGGTTTTATAGCAGTTCTGTGCTATCCTGATGATCTTTCAGTCTAGTTCATTCTCTGTAGTCTAGTTCATTCTCTGTGATTCTGTGTCTTCTGTTCCAGATGCTGAGAGCAAGAGGAACAATTTATCATTATATACAGTCCCAGGCATCCCAAATGAGGCAGATGTATGTCAGCCCCTGCAGCTGCCCCTGTTTACTTGAAGGGGGTTTGGTTTCTGCAGCAGTTAAGAGTCTCTGCAGCACAAAGGTGACATTAAGCCATTTTTTGCATCCACGTCCCTTTGCAAGGGGCACCTTCTGTGCCACATCTCTTACGAAGCACAGCACAGGATCTTCTGATATAAACTGCTGGATTGTCAACTCGGGAGTCTGACTTTTCTKCTTGCCTTCAAGAGGCACATCTGTTCTTCTATGTATGGGCTTSGTTCCCATTAATGAGCTGATCAGATGCAGTCTTTCTTGATGACTGGTATTCTAGCTTCCTGCCAGATGTGTGGGGGAGTTTTTGTTTTTTGTTTTGTTTCTGATGAGGGGATATGAAGGTCAGCTTACAGGTCATTGATTTTAAAAAAAAATCCTTCTTTTTTTGGCACTGAAACTTATTTTTTTTCATTGCCCGTTTGCTTTCTGCTCCTCCTTCTGCAAGATCAGATGGAAACAGCATACACTGGACAGCTGCCAGCATTGCAGGTGTATYGGTTCCTTCTTGGTTGTAGTTGCTGCTTCCACTTGCACRTGTTYKGACTGGAGAGACCTTTSCTGGATACATGGAGAAGCAGCCCATGGGAGAAGTCATATCCTGAAAGTGGTGAAATAGGCAGGTGCAGAGCACAGCAGTGGAAATCTGACATGACTATTCCCATTTGCTRTTCAAAATAGAAATTTGAAGAGACATTTACAGCAAACACGAACCTTGCTTGTCTGAAACAGAGGCTCCTCAGGGAGGTGGTCACAGCACCAGCCTGACAGAGCTCAGGAAGTTTTTAGACAACATTCTCTGGCACATGGTGTGCCTCTTGGGAATATCCTGTGCAGGACTGGGAATTGGATGTCAGTGGTTCTTGTGGGTCCCTTCCAAATCAGGATATTCTATGATTTAAAAAAAAAAAAAAAAAATTCAATGTCTAAATACCTTTAAGAGACAGCAAAACAAAGATGGGTCCTACATAGTTTTCCGTGCCCTGCCTTTGAGATGCATGCTTCTGTTTCTTATCTTTTACCTAAATGTGAGCTACTGTGAGACACTAGTTTGGCAATTGTCCTAATTTTCAGACTCTGTAGTCATGAAAAATCAACCAATTGTCTGAAAAAGATTATCCTCCAAGACTTTTCTGCACTAGGAATTTTATAAAASAAGAGGGACCAACTCTAGAACTTTAAAAAAACCCAAATCCACAACGTTGTTAAAAAAAAAAAAAAGTCTCTGCTTCAATTCCTATTGGCAGTTTCTCTGATACTTTCATGTTTGAACAAGGGAAAGCTTTTTAGGGCTTGTTTTGAAATACTTTTYTCTTTAAATTGCAGTAGCATTACAACATCATGACATGATTTTAGCCACTAGTAAAAAGGAGATGAGCAAGCATAATGGCATAATGTGTTCAGAATTTGAATGGAACAAATTCCTTTGCTAAGTATTGTCTTTTTAATTGTTACAAGTTTGTCAAATATTAGATGCTTTTGATATGCAAGCAAAAAAAAAAAAAACTTTATTAGAATTATAAGAAGCGGGGCCTGTCCAAAGAGACTCAGATCCAATAGTGTAGGAGAGGAGAAGCAAGTAATTCCCACAAATCAGTTTTTATTGTCTGAAAAATAGGCTGAAGGAAAACTGAAACTGATCTCACATGAGTGATTAATCCTAGATGATGAGGCTGCATTCCTACAACTTGTTTTTTGTAATTTTCCTTCCGTTGTCTTATACAAGGAACAAAAAGAATTGGTATCCTCCATTGTTTAAAATATTTCCAGGAAAAAGACTGGTTTTGAGAACCTTGAAAGGTCTGAACCCCCTGTACTGGAGGGTTCAGGCACAAGATGGCTAAAACCAGTCCTTGCTGGTTTTCTTCAAATATTCTTTCAACTTATTTCATGGGCATGCACCTGAGTGTCTTCCTCATAAACTGCAGCTGAATCAGTCCTATGTTGTCTTATTTCTACTGGAAGCTTTATGATTTATATTTTCAAAATTTGGATCATGATCATACTTATCACCTTGAAAACATACATAATTTTTTTTTCTTAATTGCAATACCAGATTCTAGGGAGTGTGCTAAAAAACTTYGAGGTTAAATTTTAAGAGTTGTTATTTTCTAACCTCCTTTCCAATAATAAAACATTTCTGTAATGAATTCAATCTGAATTTGTATTTCCTTTATTTGGTTTTCTCACAAGGAGACTGGAAGACAGATTAATTGATCAGTTTKCACAAAGTGAAAATTTGGAATATCTAAAGCTTCCTGTTCTTTGTCTTTTAGTTTTCTGTATTAATAAATTTGAAGGTGAGCTAAATAACAAGATAACAACATTTGTGCTGATACAAAGTTCTGCACCAAAATAAGAGAGTTGTGAGGGATTTTTTWAAGCCATCTAGACACCTGCTCCTTAGTTGGATGTATGAAGTGGTCGCAAATGGAGTTTCTCTACCTAGTTTTCCAAAATTCTKTCTCTCACAGTGTTGATTATGCAAWGSACCACTGTACCATTCATTACTACAAAGTCTTAATACTACTAATAATTCATTTCAGCATCTTTAATGTGAATTCCACTATTTAATATGGTCAGTTTCCTTAGACAGCTTCTACACAGTGAGAAATCATTTCATGGAATTCTGCTCACTGATGCGTAAGCTCTCTTCTTGAGCTTTTGCAGGTAATGTCATTTTTTCAATGTATACAAAATGAAATCAAAACAAGCTTTTTTTAGTATTTGTACTGTGTCTGTTTAGCTGATGGAATTCACTGACACATGAAATCATGAAGTTGTATGATTTAATACAGTTTGCAAAGACTATTCTGAGTTATTYCTAAATGATTGAAAGGTTCTTGTTTATGATTTGTTGTCTGTATTGTTTTATATACCAGGTGTATGAAACCTGTGTATGTATGAACATCAGTGCYATAACAAATGGCATCAACAGGTAAACCTGGTAGAGGAAAAAATGTTGCCTTTCTCCAGGTGATGGAAACATCTGTATGAGCCTTTTGTATCCATCTCTTGATGAGCATCATCTGCCTCTTTAGATCCAACTAACTCTTAAATCAGAACATAACTAAATCAAGATATTTGATTTACTTGATTTAGTTTGATTTAGTTTCATTTTATCTTGTAGTTGACTCCTACAAGAATCTGTGCATTCCTGAAGTTCTGGCTCCTTTTTATCAAAAAGCCTGCTGTTGTGTTTTCCAAAGACAGGTATAACTTYATGTCCTTAACCTGGCAGGGYTTCGATAGTCACCCAAACCTATATWAATTTTCTTCTTCTTGAACTTCCACTRTCTAAGGCTGCATAATTTAACTTGCAGAGCTGTCTTTAGCAATCAGATGTTCTTGTTCCTTGGGTTAATTAAATGTCTTCTGATAGTGGTAATGAACCCCTGCTCTCTTAGAGTCAGCAGGTTAATCAAGAAGGAAAAAATTTGTTTATGAGATCCAGTAGAAGGGAGTGAGAGAGTTGATACTGAATTTGCTAACATTGTATGCAGATTTATTAGACTGTGTGAGATRTTTAGAACCACACAGTCAAATCAGAAAAGTTCTGAAATAAAGACTCCCACAGTAATTTTTTTTCCAAGTTAGATTAGGATAATCAGGGAGAAGGTTAGCTGTAGTTAATAGAAGATCACTTTCAGGAAATTTACATTGCATGCTTCTTTCACTCTGAAATATAGCTTAAATGGCAGGATRAAGGGAGAATATATAGTTGTGCATTCCTCTATTTTAGTAAACTGGGAAGTATTTTTCATGCCATCACGTAAGTACTGATCTGTGACAGACCTTTTTCTTATTATTCTTTTTATTTCCAAGCACATGTTGGTTTTATTTGTTTTTTGTGTGCAGAGAAATTATTTCAAAACTGAAAAAATGTAKCAACAGATCTAAATCCTAACAAAAGATTAAACTATTTACAGGTCTGGAGGCCTGAAGGTATTTGAGGCTAATATAAACACCATACTGTGAAATAGGAACTTCAGTTAGTGGTAAATCTGTCTGTCCCCAGCAGTTTCAGATAAAATAATTCTATACTTCTCAAGCACATCAATTTGCTAGTCGGCGGTTCATGTATCAAAGAGAATTCTGTGAAAATATCAATATCATTGGTTAATATAAATGAAATTAATTTTTAAAGCTGGGCTAAAGGTTGACATCTGAAAAATTGCATTACTTTGCAGAAGAGAAATTTCTGTCTTCCAGTGAAATTTCAGGTCATAAGGGCAAGTAATTTTCACAATCTTCAATGGGAACCAGTGAAATATGAACTTCATTGTCACCTAGCCCCAAAGCGATAAGATAAAATGAGCTGATACATCATTTGCTGTGGTTTTATCATCTCCTTCAGTAATTGGAAGAGAAAACATAAGAGTCCTTTACCACCCCCCTCCCCAATCCCTTCACCACCCACACCCAGGCATAAGCCATTTTGCTCTGATCAATACAAAGGTCACAGAGTATTTATTTATTTATTTAATTTTTTTWATGCCGGGTAAAACTGTCTAGTGGAACATTAAAGTAATGAATATGTTTAATTGAGTTTGTCACCCATGAAAATGCTGAACAGGATTGTGTAACAGACTGTGCATGCTCACAGGGGGGACTGACTGCAATGCTGCTCCTATTTGCCTGTGGATTTCAGTGGCTGATTTTGTAAATATGTGAAATGTAAAGCAAGCATCTTCTCTGTTGTTCTCTGAGAAATCTAAAATAAACTGATAACCAATTATGATTTAAGGGCATGTTGATATTTAAGATTATTAATAATCTGATTTGATTCTCTGGTAGTTCAGTTGTATTTAGGCATACTCAAACAAAGAACAGGGCAAGAGCCTTTCACCGTGAATCCCCATCCAGGAACTAAATAATACCTGGACWGTAGAATCCAAGGATCCTCAGTTGCAAGGCCGAGGTTAAGGTAGAATCCAGGTTTYTTGTGAGCTGAGTGTCAGATTTTGTAGCCTCTGAGTGCTGTAATGTTGCCTTCCTGAATAAAAATGACCCCAAATGACCCAGAATGCTGCTAGAAGAATGAATTTATAAATTTTCTCTCTCAACTACAATCAAATTAGAAAGTAAATTAAATGCTCTATATTTTCATTCAGTGCGTTGTTGTTTTTTTTTCCTTTGTCTTACATTATAACTTGTTTGAAATTATACGAATGTGCATCAACTTTTTAAATAASCTATTTAGCTTTTATTTTACTCATGGCAGTTAAGTTGGCTGGCACATTAAAGTAATATAATTATTCAATTACTGTTTCAGTTCTATAACCCATTTGCAGACTTAATTACTTCTAGCCTATTCACATTTTCAAGATCAATAGTACTTTTCTCTAAAATAAAATAAAATATACGGTCGCTGATTGGCTTGCTTAACAGGTAAAGCAAAATGTTCATTTAGTCTTCAGTAAAATATTGCTTTTCTAATTCAGGAGGCAGCTGTGRTGATGGTATTGTTTAACTGTTGCATGAAATCTCTTAAAATTGACGTAGTTTATGATCAGCATTTAAGGATGGTTTTGAAGTAAAGGTAGRATGGGGCATTTGTATTATAAAATGTAAAATGGCAGAATAGCTTCCAAGTAAATKAGCATTTTAATGTTGGGAAATTAGCTGATATATGACTGTCAATCGTGATGAGAGGGCTTCTTTATGTATGATATTAATTTGTGGTCAGCACTGTGCTTCCTGAGTTTTCATGCAACTCTGATTTCAGACTCTCTTCCAAGTAGAATTTGAAGCTGGCTGTTCTTTACTGATTTCTGGGGGAGTTTCCTGCAGCTGTGCCGTGTCAGGGCCTGCAGCATGAGTACAGGGACTGAGTATAGGTTTGGACCTTTATTTCTGATACTTGAAGTAAAAGAAGGGACTTCATGCAAAGGTGAAAGTAATTTCATATTTTCAGTAGTGTTGTCATGGTGTCTGTTTATCTGCTGCTGCCAAAGTCTAATTACAGAATAGTTTGTCTGATGAGATTTTTGGAACCATAGACCTTTACTGATTTGTTTATGTGTTTTTTAATGAAATTGTAAACTGTGTAAATTGGCTTTTGTCCTGTAAGGTGCAGTCTCTGTTGAAATGAATGAAATATGCGATAGATTAAACTGCAATCTGATGTGTTGAATCAACTGAAGTTCTAGAAATACTTTCTCACATGGGGTAGGCAGTACTATTTGTGCAGATCAAATTTGATTGTACACTCTCATTAGTCTCTGCTCCAAAAGTTGTTCCAAAAGTGCAGGTGACAAAAGGCAGAAATGAATTGGTTTTAACTCGAAATATTGTACAATAGTCTGAAGAAGATAGTTGTTCTTAAATTCTGAATTGGAGCTCTGTGTTGTGTGGCTTATGAATGAAAWCAGGCAAATGCAAAATCAGTTTTTGAAAGTTGTCATTCTGATGGCAGAAGTGATATAACAGTGATTTAAATTAAAAAAAAAAMCAACAAAACAAAAAACAATGTTAGCCAGAATAAAAATTCTGAATTTAATTTGAAGAGTGAGTCAATTTCTGCAGCTAAGTGGTTCCATTACTGTTTGTTAGGGAATAAAAAGTGCTGGATTTTCATAAGGAACACTTAACAGTATACATGAAAGCMATGTGTTTGTCTCCTGGACCTTTCATGTTCTCTAGGTGGAGTGATGGGCGGGATCGGGGGCAATGCTGCGGTTTCCATGGCRACTGGTTCACTGGCGGGCTAGCCCTCTGTCTAGGGTGCTGTCAGTGCGCCGGGAGTTTCAGAGAGCACCGTGTCCCAAAGAGGCTCCGCTTCCACCTAATCCAGTTTTAATTGAACTCCAGAGACTTTGAAGTGAGGCTGCAGAGCAGGCAGGCGCTGCTGCAGCCCGCGGTGGAGGCGCTGCTCAGCCCGGCCTCAGCTGCTCCTGGCTCCTGATGGGTTTTGTTAATGAGCGCTTCGGAGAATTGGTACAGCGCTGGCTGCTGCTCTGCTGCGGTGCAGGTCCAGTTCCTGCTGCAAATCCTGCTGCAAATCCTGCTGCAAATCCTCTCAGACCGAGTTCAGTGACTTCACATGCCTGTGCGAGGTGCACAGTGCAAACCATCTCTGCGCTTTTCAAGTTGGTGTTTTCCTTTCCAATTCTGGGGAAGTTGCAGGCAGCAAGCTGCGGGCCATGTGCAGGGTTCCCACTCTCACAGGGTAAAAGGAATGATTACTCAGCGTGCTGTTGTACTCACAGTATCCACATGGTGTTTGAATTTGCACAGACCCATAGTAACAGGCAGACTGTTGTGTTCTCATTGTTACAGAAAAGTGGAGGTTACCACTGTCTGTCGCAAAAAAAATCAATCCCTGAAATTATAAGTTCCAATTTCAAGATCGTAAAATGGATGAATACTGGTGAAAAATACTAAGAGATTTTTGTACATGTGTGCTGCAACTTTGTCTCCTTTGTTACCTCTTTTGATGTTGGGTTCTCAAAGGATATTTATGTGCATGTGACAAAAGCCAAGTGCAGTGGTTCTGAATAGCACCACAGAATTATACAAACCTGCCAATTAGTGTGGATGGGTTATGGATGTGCTGTGGGAAGTGTCAGCATGGCCCAAGYGTGTTAGTTCCCCAGTTCCAGGAATGTTTAGCAACCATTGACAATCTCTGGTCCTTTCATCACATTTCCAGATTTTTGTACCGAAATAATGATGCAATTTTTTCCTTCTCTTTCTATATGTGTGTGTGTGCTGGGAGAGAAGTTGACTGTGGCATTGTTTTGAGGTGAAGAKGAGGGATGAAGTAAAAAGAAAGAAGGTGTGGGAGATGATTTGCTTTGTATGTGCTGATGTGTGCTATCAGCTTTTTGGTTTGCCAGTCTTGTTTGCTTTTTATTCAGAAAGCTGGTACAATATTTTATGCTGTATTGTGTTGTGCTTTTATAATGGTGCATCTGCTCTCTGCTACAAAACTGCAGGTTTTATTAGTGAATATGTGCTACATGTGAGGCAAAATCCTCCTTTGTTAAAAACCTGTAAACAAATTACTGGTTTCATTAACAATCTTTGTTATGTTAAGGGCTTGAATTCCACTTTTTCTTTTTTATGCACAATATATTGCTCAAATTAAATTGTGGTAAGAGTGATGTTAACAAGGATTGCATCTGGGTCTCCTTTTCTGTGATGGGTTTCTGTTAAGTGCTTTTGTGTTTGCTAAAATTGACAAATAYCAGATTTTCCTTCTCCTATGGTTTGTTTTCTGAGGTAGAGAAGTGTTCAGTCTCTCTGTCCCTTAACACTTACATAATTGAGCTTTGAAACGAAAATTAAAAAGTGAAGCAACAAAGAAACAAAGTGGCTGAGGACTGAAAATGGGATTAGTTTGAATTGTGAAGGCAGACTAAGCATCTGTGTCTGTCAGATGGGATGACAGGAATTGTAACAAGTTACTTTGACAACCGCTTACTCCATAGAGAGATTATGCTGAGTTCATTTGCAGGTTTGTGTTTAACCTTAGCTGACAAAATGATACTTAACCTCTTATACAGCCAACCTTTCTAGTCCCAGAATTAATGAATGCTGCCTTAACGATAAACCTAAAGAACATTTTTTTTCTTTAAAGACATTTTTTTCTTGCTTATTTGTTACAGGCCTGTTATTGCAATGCTGAAGGGAGCACAGATACATCTAATGCTACTAGAAATGCATTTCCACTGTTATGGAAAATAGACAGTTGTTTTTAGAAGAAAAAAGGCAAACAAATTTTTAAAAAATCTGACATGAGTAGTTGAATTCAGGCATRCAAAAAATGCATTAGAAGTTCATAGCACGGTTTGAGCATATTTTAATTTTGCTGCAGGTTTTGCATGTAATTGGAAGAACCCATGTTTGTGGGYCAAAGAGTTTCTCTTTTGCAAGGTATTGCCTATACAGCCAACAAATTTAAATATCCTCTCTGTCCTTTTTTGCTAGATTCTGGCATATACAGAAGGACTCCATGGCAAATGGCTCTTCTCAGAGATTCGATCTATCTTTTCCAGACGTTACCTTTTGCAAAATACAGCACTGGAGATATTCATGGCAAATAGAGGTACGGTGAACTTAAAGAAATGACAAGCATGGGTATGGGGACTTGTGCATTTTGCTTGGATATTTAGTCACTTCTSTTTTGGCATGGAATTGTGTAGGTAGAAGAAGGGCTTGGATTAAGTGTCTCAGTAGTTTGGTTTCTCCTTTCAATTTTTTTTTTAATGAGAAGTTATGATCAAACTTGAGAACTGCGCATTATCAATGTCTCACTTTCATTTATATCCACGTGTTTATTTGGCACTCTCTGAGGACTTCTGCTTAAGGCATTCCTACCTCTGATCTGTTATGCATGAAGGATTTTTTGTGTTRCTTTGGAGGGTTGATAGTTGTTATTTGTGCTCACCAAGAACAACGGAATGAMAGAATTTCACTRCTGGATTAGACCAGTGACTGCTGTRCCTTCAYKCTWTWTTTARAAYGCAGACCACTGTTTTTTGGTAATGATATTGTCCAGCAGAATATTAATTACATGCATAAACATTTGTTCTCTCTGAAGTCATAAATGGCCACTGATGATACTGTAATTAGACTGATATTTAGATTTTTAGGTTGCTGTTTCTTAAGTGTCATTTACGTGTTTCAGACAAAGTAGGAAGACAATATTTTGAAGACTATGTCTGGAAAAATATCTGGAAAGTAAATTAGAAAATGTGTRAACCAGTTAAGACATACATTTCTTAAATTTGTTCTAGACAAACAATCTTTGCATATAGTTTTAATTTCTATTCATAAAGGGAAACAAATATAGACCTTGTAAGATTTGTAACAGTGACAGCTTCTGCTGAAATTCTGTTGAAATTCAGGGATAAATAAAAGGACTTCTGGACATGAAAAGAATATATCTACAGTAACCTGAAGGAAACTTGCCTCATCTTTTACCTGGTGAACACCTGAGCTTAGGGTTACATTTTATTAGTCAGAGAAGCCTAAAATGTGTAAAATCATGCTATATTTCAACTCCTGTGTTCACAGTGGGTGTCATGTTCAACTTCCCTGACCAGGCAACAGTAAAGAAAGTGGTTAACTGTCTACCTCGGGTTGGTATTGGTACCATCTTTGGACTACCTCAGACCAGGTATTTTACAATTTGAGTTTATTTTATCTGTCAATTCTAAGAGTTCTTGATTGTTGTTTAAATTTTTGTTTTTAATAGATTTCTGTACACAGAAATGGGATTAAAATAGTTTGGGATGTTTTTCATTGTGTTTTGTAGTTTTTTTATCTAGTCCAGAAAAAAAATCTCTTGGATTATAATTATAGCCCCTCTGTAGGAACATCAGGATTTCTATTTGACAGAAACAAACTACGTGTAAAACAATTTAAATGTATGTTAAAAACACTTTTGCTCAAAATTTCACATCCATTTGTACTAATGAATTTTTTGCAACATAATGGAGGTTATTAAAATTAAATCAGTTACAGTTTCCTTGAATTGTTTACCAATACCTGTAAAGATTTGTTAGCTAAAGCTATATATGGATTTATTTTTTCTTCCTACATGATGTGGTTTGGTATTTACAGATGTTTTTGCTATGAACAAAACAGTCTTGGGAATTTTATGATAAATTGTTCTCTGTTTGATTTATCACTCCAAGGAATGAATGACTCTACAGTCTTCTTTCACAAACATTAGGAAATCTGGCATCAAATTGTGAAAGTTTGAGTTATTTATGACTAAATCCCCTACACTGCCCAGAATTTAAATCTCAAGAGGATGGACTTCATAATGAAATTCTATCATCTTATCATTGTTTTCCTTTGTTCTTGAGGGATTTAAAAAACCTTTCCTAAAAGATGACTTTATTCTTATGTGAAATTCTAAMAGTATTGTAATTTTCTTATTTAATGATATTCCATCTCTCTAAATCTTCAGAAACATATTTCTGTAATACATCAAGCCATCATGGAACAGCTGAATTTGCACAGCTGTAAAGGTTTCTGTTGGAAATTTTTCAAATCTTGACATATCCAGCTRTCAGATGCTTTAATTCTTTTATTCTTATTAGATTATAGAATTTTAAAAATGAACTTCAAGTATCCAAGTGGCAGTTTGATCTCCAGAGAAATCTAGCACAGATTTAGTAGAACGAATTCATACTACTGCCACTAAAATTCAGATATGTAAAAAAGGAAGACCCAGCAGGTTTTCTCATTGTTTTTTTTCCATTTTTTGTGCTTTCAGACGCATTTCTTTGGCTAGTCCACGACAGATCTTCAAAGCTTCCAACATGACCCAGCGATGGCAACACCGAGAAATTTCCAACTTTGAATATCTGATGTTTCTAAATACTATTGCAGGTATTGCTAATTAATATGCATCCAAATTACTGAGATTACACAGAAAAAGAGTTAATCATGGCACAGTCTCAACAGCCATGCGTTTCCATTAATTTTTTCTCTTTTCAGTGAGTAGTTTTATTCTATGTATGATCTTCTTCTAAAGAACTTCATAAAAGTCCTCCTAAATTTATTCCTAACTACATTTATGTAAGACTAGAGAAGCATTCATAATGCTGTACTGAACTGCATTTAAAATYAGAGTRTCATGACCRTTGTGGGGGGWCACCATCTACATAGACTGTTATTTRGGAWAGTCTTAGAAATAGRAACTTCTTTATCTTTAGTATKCTAAGTTTTAATATCCRTAAGTACTACCCTTCCTAAATATCATAGATGGAACAAGTTCTCTGGAGGGCTGGAAAATCTCAGCTAGGGAGCAGGATATTCCTGGAGCTAATGGGTTGCAAGATGTATGGTTGGTCTTAAAAAATTTGAGTGTGGTGCCTGGATTGCCAGTGCTGCTCTCCTTGGGTTTGCAAACCCAAACCCTAATTTTTATCCATGTATTTTTGTCCTAACCACTCACACTGTAAATGCTGACTGCCATTTCATTTAATCCATCTTACCCCATCAGCTTCTAACCAGCTGGGCTTCAGTTTACTAAATGGAGGCTGATTGTTTGGTCTCATGACATGCCTTTTATTTTCCAACTTACTTTGTCCTCTGAGCAACTCAGAAAATTTCTCAATTTTCAGCTCTTTTCTGTAGTATTGACAGTGTGGAAGGTCTGTTAATTCCCTTTCAGGCTTGGCTCTTGCTARCACGATTGATACAGCAAATGCCTGTGCTTGCACTAATTGCATTTTATACAAATGGTCAGTTTTGGTGGTTTCTGTAATCAGTCATCAAGTCAGAGGTGCCAGGATGCTGGCAGATTTTTTAAAAGTGGGGTCGATCTGCTTGTCTCATTACTGCTAAAGCTGAATGAGGCAAATCATGACACTGTTTTCTGTGTCTCTAATGAATGACCCCTTTCATCTTCAATATATTATTGAAATAATAAATTGAATTCTTATCTGCTTGGTGTTTGACTTTAAGAGAAGCAGAAAAATAACATTATGGAAAGAGGGAAAGTTGGGTTGCCCATGATAGGGAGTTAAAAGAAAGTTGGTTATCACAGTGTCATGTAAGTAGCCTTAATCCTGAATCAGAGGTTATGTGCAACATAGCAAACAGATGAGGGAAACACTGACTTTACCATTAAAAATTCTGCACACCAAGATGGAAAAATACGGAGTGATGTAAGGAAACAGGAAGAAGAAAAACTTAGGTGGAGGTTTAGAAAACATTTTCTGGCAACCTTATAGATTGAATTGTAAAATAATATTCCTGGGGAAGAAGTTAACAGTTATCCTTGGAGGCTTTTAGGACCAGGCTGAACAAAATATCAAGAATATGCTGATAGAGGATGACATGAATGAATGAGCCTCTGCAACAATATATGGAAAAGAGACAGGATCCACGTAAAAACTATGCATTTTAAACTTAGAAACCAGACATTGGGGTGTGTATATATGTGTGTGGTATATGTTTATTCTAATTGAATATTTTGTTTTCACTGGAGGAAGGATATTATTTGCCTTTAGATGCATGAAGGTGTACACAGGAACCTGTATCCAGAAAAAATTTTCTGTCCTGGTAAATTTTGGCATATCCATAGGTGGACARTGGGCAAGGATGAATTCCTCTCAAAGTGAATGCTTTAGATGAAACAGTTATTAATTGAAAAATTTCTCAGTCTAAATTCCTGAGCTGCTTCACTGTCTTTAACAGATTGTATTTAATCCAGTATGTAAAAATAATGCTTTAATTTTTACTGTCAACAAAAAATCATTGATCCTGCATTTTTTAAGCGTTTCACCTTAARGAAATGGAAGACAAGATGACATAARCAAAGAAAGGAGAAATGCTTGGAAAACGAGTGAATTTAACTGTCAATCTTACTGTATGCAAAAGCGTTTACAATTAAAGTGAAATGGGCTGAAATGTTTTAGATTAAATACTAGTGATTGTCARCTTTTCCATTATCCTTTCAATAAAGCAAAGTAGAATATTGGAATGACAAAAGATCTGAAATGAACTGCAGTTCTTTTGWGCAGCTCATAAAGTTATATTGTTGTGTCTTTAAAGATTGCTGTTTTAGTTAAATATAACTCTTTATTCATAGTGGGGTTTTTTCGTTTGTCAGGTCGAACTTACAATGATTTAAATCAGTACCCTGTCTTTCCCTGGGTTATCACCAACTATGAGTCAGAGGAGTTGGACCTTACACTTCCTAGCAACTTCAGGGATTTGTCAAAGGTATTTTTCATCAAATATACCTTTATATTTTTATCATAGTAGCTTGCAGTCCTGTAAATGTTTTCTGCTGTGTTTAATGCATKAATGTTAAATGCATAACCGTTAACAGTGTTTCATTTCTACATTTGTGTACTGATGCTAGGGATCAGATTGTGTAAAAATGAATTATTAATGTATTCTTATTGCTTCAGATTGTATCAACTTAATAATTTTTATTGAAGATGCTCCTAGTTGTAACATAGACATTACATTTCATTTCAAATTTTAATGAAGTTAGACATGCTGAGGCTGTTAAAGATTGAAAATTAGTAATTTTCTGGTTTGTGGGTTTTTTTTTTTTGATGAGAATTGTACTTTTTTCAGTAGCAAACCCTGTGATACCATTATACTTTAGGCACTTTTAAATCACTGYCTGTATTCCAATGAGCAGAAACTTCATTTTATCACTTCCTCTGTGTACCCCTTCAGGTRTCCTGGTGTAATGCAACTGTCCTTTGTCAGACAGGCATTGGCAGGTTTTAACAACTTTTCCAAACAATTCCTTTCTGACAGGAATTTGACAGAGGAACAGTCCCCTCACCATTTGCAGATTAAATATACAGCCTGTTTATGGAATGTTATTATTTTCTTTCAATTCTTTCCAAGAAAGGATTATTTAATCTTACAAAGTAGAAGCACCTCTCATTTTTTTTCCAGAAAGACTGAGTACACTGATCAGCAAGCAGGATTTTTTTCTAAAAGCTAGATTTTATAATTGGCACACAGAGCAATATAGGACCAAATTAGTAGAAAAGGCAAGAAATAGCTTGATCCTGTTCTATCCTAGAATTGATCATAGCTTTCTTTTGACAAAACTCTTCCATGCAAATTGGTAATTTGCTGGCAAAAAAAGTTCCTAAAGAAGTATGGCAGCTTTAAAAGTTTTTACTTTCAATTTGCAATTGATTAAACTAAACACAGGTCTGTGAAAATCCTCAGCAAATTGTTTTATTACTGATTTAATATTTTAACCTTTAAAAGTACTGTGGAGTCAGCAAATTAAAATATATACACATRTATATATCTATATATATATTTAAACGTTTATATATCTGAAGACCATACTATGCCTTTTGTATATGTATATGTATATGTACACAAAGGGATAATGTTTTTAAGTCCAAAGCAAAGAKTCTGAGGTACTGTTCTTTTAGTATTTCCTAATTATGTTATTTAATTTGAATAATTCATTAAGCTTTCTTAGAATATCGGACACAGATTCATATTCATGTGTAAACCTGCGCATATTTTATATTTTAACAAATCTTTAAGAGGCAAACATTTATTTATTTTAAAATAATTTTTGCTTGTGGAATTTAATAAATGCTTTTTAATAATCCCCGGTCCAAAAAGTATCTGAAGGTAGTTTACAACAAAATATCTATCACTAACCTAGAATACTTCTGTGAATTGCACTTAATGAAAATAAAAAGCTTTCAAGTAACATCAGCCCTCTATAGCTCAAGTTAGTACGTAAATTAAATGTACTAATAATTTAGAAATTCCTGGGTCAGGACATGATTTTTGCAACCTCATTTTCCATTCATTTTTGTTAAATGACACTTTTGCTTAGATCATGTCATTGCTGAAATTATTCAAGACGAGGAAAAGGATTCTCCAGGTGCTGCACTTCGGAGGGGTCTTCTTTTAATTGTAATTTAATTTGTAAAGAATCAGTTCAGTCAGCACTGTGGTCTTCCTTCCTTCCTGAAATAGAACATATTTTCCTCATTTTAAGTTAGGTAGTGCACTTATCTCTATTTGAGAGATTGGATAGCAAACCTGCTCTATTTCTGTGTGTTTTTTTTTATTGGCATTGGTGGCTCATATGGATTTCTGTGTTCATGAAAGTAGCCTTTGAGGAGGATTACTAAGTGTGCTTTCATTTCTGAGGGAATCTTTTCATTGCTGTTGCTGAGAGAGGACATTACTTAGGTTGCATCTCTGTATTCAGCCTTCTCAAGCATTTGTTTGAAAACTGGGAACTTGAAACAGCAAATGATTATTGCATATCAACTGCATAAATGTTAACCTTTGTGTCAGATGATGAATTTGTGACAAGTATCTGGAAGACCTTGTTAATATTCAACTATGAAAATCTGTGGATGTCATGTATATTGTGATATTTTAATTGTAGCATTGTTACCTAGGGGATAATRCTTCCAAATATGTGCTAATTATGTATTGTAGCATATCTATCCTTCTGCACTGCTAAAGGCTTTTAAAATATTTAAAGATATTTCACTTAAATACCGTTAAGTGAAATGGTTTTAACAGTAATTTATTTCCTTTCCTTATCCACACCCAGAAACTCATCATAATTTAGTGCTTTCACTGTGAAAAGAAAACTTTGATTCTGATCTGGCAGAAGGGAAGTCAGGTCAATATTTTTATTTTTTTTGGTGCCTAAGACAATGAAGAATTTACTTTAAAAAAACTATTTAAAAATTGCAAGTTAATGTCAGTATTACAAAGTGTCAAATCTATGTAACATTTTTTTTAATGTGTCATCTGGAAGTCAACAGTTAGTGCAGATTTAAAGAACTGCAGTGTGTAGGTTAAACCAACACTTTATTTAAGCAGCTTCTTATGGCACTGTTTTGAACATCAGTCACACAATGATAAACCAAAGCAACTGRAATGGATTGTGGTTAATATTACTGTCAGCCTGACAAATGCTCCTGACAAATGCCAGGAGTGCACTGCCAGCCTGTTACCCTGCTTTGGCTCAAGTGTTTATTCCTTAAGAGGTRACTATGGTTCAGAATGAGTATTATTTTATATTTATAGCTGTGTATATTTTATTTATACAACAGACACAGTTTCCCACCGGAACATGTGCCTTTTTCTGCATCACTTATGTTATTCATAAGCACATTCTTTTCCTTGTCCTTATTCAGTGGAAGCAATAATGGAATTTTTAACTTGGATAAGGAAAGTAAATAGAAGTAAAAACACATGGAAAGTACTGAGACATGGAATCATGATTTTGTACTCTCAAAAGTTTGTTACTGTATGCAAGGAGCTGTTGATGATTTTCCTTTTGTAAGGCATAACATTTCTGTAAGATCATAAACTGACACTACTGGAAGAAGAAATTTATGCTACTCCTAAATCTTCTTTTGTCTGCACTATAGCTACATGTGTACATAATAATATTTTTATTCTTATTTTTATCTATTCCATGCAATATTTGCTAAATCATCATCAGTTTTATAGGGGCTGTTATGCATGTAATGACTTCTTTTCCAGTCAAGTGTACAAAAGCAACAAATAGCTCTCACMTTCAGTGAAGTGAGGTGTTTAATTGGTATGTGGGAGCCACTAATATAAAATACTGTTTGACAGAAGAGAATAGATTCCTTTTTACAATGAAAAACTAGAGTAGTTTTGTTGTTCTGATGYCAGCTTTGCTGTTGTGTGTTCTTCAGCCTGTCATTCTGAATGCTGTTGCAAGGTGCCCCTTTCAGGACACAAATTGACTGCATATATAACTTCTGCTGTGTATTTYCCCTTGTAAGGAACAGAGTGGTATGGGCATGAAATTTCCATAGTTATCTCTTATTACCTCTTGGCAAAGAGATAGAAACTAACAAATGGTTTGTTGTGRACCTATTAGAGTTCAGCAAAATTTTAAAAGGAATCTTTTTTGTCTGGAGAAGTATTAAAACCTGTAGAGATATTCTGCAAACCAGAGCTTTCATGTAGGAATGTAAATTGCATTTTATTCAGTTCGTGCTCTGACACTAAAGGAGTGCAATTAAAACTTATAAACTCACCAGGACTCAGTGTCCTTCTAAGCACAAAGCATGTTCAAAAATTGGGCATTAAAGGAGGCTGAGCACGTGTCCTGGCTGCCTTGTTGCTGGTATTTCAGGAAATTTGTTTTCTGTACCTGTGACAAAAGATACCTCTTAGTTTAAAAGTATTCCAAAGCCAGACAGGATTGTCTYGACAGGAAGGTACAAATATTGTTCCTTTTGGGAAGTTCACGTGAATCCCTGCTTAAAAAARGTTAGTACAGGAAGTAAAATGTTACAAACTTTGTATCATAATCCGTGGTACTTATGAAAAGGTCCATTACATTTTCTAGAATTCTGAGTATCTCAAGAAACAGTGTTAGAGGTATTGAGGCCAGCACTATTGGTATCTGGGATATCAGTGATAGCTAAAAAGGAGACACATTTTCCATTATTCATTTGTTAGTCCAGTATGGATTTTGTTATTAAAGTATATTTATCRGATCCTCTCAATTTTCAGATAACAAGTTTTCATTCTTTCTTTCTGAAACACAAGGCGCTTCTTGGAGGAGAGGAGCACTCCATCCTCTCTAAAATTTAGGTTGACAGACCTAAGCATTTGACACAACCACATTGGGAGAAACTTTTAGCAGAAGAGAAGAATTCAAACAACAARTACTCTGAGCAAAACCTTTCTTGTGTTGGTTCCATTTAGGAAACCGTAAAAGAGCAAAATCTAGCTGGATGAATGAAGACACTTTTTTCCTGGACTGGTTTCTTTCAATACACTGAGAGCTGAAAAGGGAAAGGGGGAAGGGAGTTGTAAGGACCCTCTTTGAAGAAATCTGTGCAAGTTGATYAAGTTCCCTTGTAGACATCCCATGACTGTGCTAGAACTTTGTGACTGTTAAGAGCTTTCTATGTTTAGATCAGGTAAGCTGTTTTGTAATGAAAAACAGTACAGATCAAAGTTTTGGATTCTCTGTTGCATTCCCATGGAAGATTTGACTTAATAACATGATTTATTTTCCCCCAGTGCTAAACGGGAAAAGTGATTTTGTGGGACTCTTGAATGCCAGTGACACTCAGACAGATTCCGTCATGTATGAGCAATAAAAGGGGTCGATTGTCCTTTCTGACARCTGGGTCGATGTGTTGTATCATTTCCGGAGGCACGTTTGCCAAAATTGGGAGACAAAGCTGCAAAGGGCCCCATGGGTCTGTGGCTGATGTGGCCAGCCCATGTTTGCAGCACCACGGTCAGGGGCGCTCCCAGAGCGGAGCCTCATCCCTGCCAACCGCAGTGCCTGGGGTTCAGCACCACGGACAGGGGCACTCCGACACTATTTCGCGGAGGGGAAAGCGGGAACACAGCTACCAGCAAACCCGATTTGTTTAAATTCAGTATTATTGGATTGTCAAGGCCGGCTTAGACATGGTTCTTAGAGACACTCAACTGTTTGGATTTTAGTATCAATATCTTTAGTATCAGTTTCACTTTGAGGACGGAGGTTTTTGAGTTGGTATGTTGATTTGAGCTTCATGCAGCATCTGTCTCAGGACCTTTTTTGTAATAAACATGTGATTTGCATGTATTTTYTAACAAACTTGTGATTTCCATAGTGTCTTTTTCTCCATAACTCCTGTGGAGACCTTGACCCAAATGTATCTCTGAGATGATTTAACAAACCATATTTTCTGAAATCCTACTCTTAGTGTAGGTAGATTTTTTTTTTAAATCTTCTGGTAATTTATGTTGTTCTATGACATTGTCATAACAGTCCTTTTATAGCATCATCTCTGGGTTTTTTTCCTTGTCTTTATTTGGTTATTCTCTGTGTCACACCACCTCCTCTAGAAAACATTACAATTGGATGGTAAGATGCATCTCGTTGCTACTATTACGTTCTCTTCCCCAATCTCTTCCTTATTTTCTGAAGTCACAAGAAGCATACTGTTTGTACTTCAGATGCGTATATTAGTTTCTAGGATCACTCAGCTAACTTCAAACTTTTTTTTTTAATTGATTTAGGTATTAGGGCAAAAGCCAAGTTTACAGGATCAAAAAGACACATTTTGGTAATGAGCCTAATAATCTTAATCTTCGTCTTCATCAAGGTTGAGTTTTCTTTGGAATAGAGAAATTCTCAAAGATACAAAAAGACATAGCTCAAAATTAATTATGRATGTTTAAAATTATATTCTAAGTTTGTATCTGCTGTTATTGTCCATCCTGCTCTTGTTTCACTTTTTGGTGCCTTGAGCTTATGTCATCTTCTAATGGAGAATGAACTGAGGGAGGTAACTGATCACAAGAAACCAYGAGGCACGGTTCTGGTCATAAAATGTATTAGCAACCAAAATAAAGTAATTTCACACACATGTCTTGGGCCATAGACATTTTAAATGTGTGTTTTCTACCTTCCTAATGTAAAGTGAATGTTACTGTCTTGATCCAGTCTCTCCTCCTTTTTGTATTCTTACATTTGAACTGAACAGATTGTGGACTGCTACAGCACACATCTCTATGACTCAGATTTCTGAACAAGCACCATGGTGGCTAAATTGAAAATTGCACTCGTATGGGAAATGAATATGGGATTTATCTCACCTAACTGGAGCAGTCTAAAAATGAGTTGGCCAAACTCCTAGGAGCAGCAGGCCTCTTGGGGTCAAACAACAATCCAGGCTTAAAAACAGTGGTCAGAAAATGAGATAATGGTAAAATAATAATAAAATCTTTGTTCAAGGAGGAGTTTAAGGTGATTCTCAGGCTGTGGACTTAACTTTGATGCACATATCAGTCAATGTTTCTGAAACTCAAATATAAACAGATGAAAATATGGATCAAATGAAGGAAATCAATAAAAAAATTACTAAGAGAAGATGTCATGATGCTAAAAGCTTGAGGTAAAGAGTTTAACAAGATTAGTTAAAATAATTGACATAACATATCCAGTCAATCACTTGAAGCTGCCTCAGAATCAGAAACACAAAGGTTAGTTTCCAGAGGGGGATGGCCACTCACATTCCATAAGTGTTTTTGGTACTTCATACTGTTCAGCATATATGCTAATCTGAAAAAGAAGGTGAAAAAGGAACTGATAAAACTTCCTGACAATGCTCATCTGTTGATGGTATTGAAGGTGATGGCTGACTAATCATGAGACCTTATGAAACAGAATAAGGTGATGGATGAATTCACCTTAGGAGCAAAGCAATGCATGTATGAAACAAGATGCATCGATAGGCTCTTAGCTGGCAATTTATATTCAGGATTGATGTAATCTGATTGGAAWAGTTTTATGAAGCTGTACAGATTACAATAAAAAACTCCTTACACATTCCCAAGTACACCTTTCAAAACTTCTGCTCCTTTTCTTGGGCGTGGTGCTTACACATGATACAGAATAATGTATATTTTGTGTGCTTTGGCAGAAATCTGCTGAAAATTTAAGTTTGTATCAGCTTTTGGCTTRAGGTCCTGTACTCTTAGAACAAACAGAAAGGATTATGTTTTTTTTTATGGTTTTAGTTCTGATTGTGGATCTGGTGTTAGGTGCAATGGCTGCTCTTTTCTGTGGCTTGTGTGATGTGTTGGCAGAGAAATGTGGTCTGTGAAAGGAAGGCAGGCAGAGAATGTTTTTGTCTCCGGCTATGACTCAAGTGCATGTGGCTTCTCCCTTAATCCTATTTCTCAAAATCCACAGGATTTTCTGTTTGTTCTCTAAGTAGGTGAATAACAGTGCAAAATGTTCTTTCACTTGACAGGTTAAGTCATGGAAGGTATGTGCAAATGGCTGCTTTTGGCTGGCAGGGTGATTTTCTAAGTAAGGCCACACCCTCCTCACTGCCTGCAAGCTGCTGGATTTCCCTCTGTATTCCCAAGGACRTCCAGCTTCCTTTCTCCCTGACCTCTTGGAAATGCACAACACCTAACAAGTGTCTTCACTTTGGCTTCCCAGCAGTATTAARGTGTAGTGATACCTCAGATTCACAGTGTGGGACACATGGAGTTGTGCTGAACAATTTATTAGACATTAGTGTGTGCTTAATTAGTTTGCAGTGCGTTGTTTTGCAATCTGCTACAGGTAATTGTAATAGCATTTGATATTGTTGTGGGTAATGTGAAGGCATGAAGATTTTTCATTTAAATTAAAATTTCTCCAAGATTTTTGATGACCTGAGGCATATCCTGTCATATTGCTACATATCCTGTCATATTGCTACAACATCACCAATATTGCATAATAGAGTTGTTTTTTTCATTTTTAATGCTTAACATTAGCTCATGACCCATATTTTTGAACTGTGAACTTTGGTAATCTTCTGTCTTTTGCACCATGAAGTATTATTTATATTGACATGTTCAGACATTCTAGTTATTAGACCATCTTTAGATCAGTTTTTCCTGACTGTTCCTGCTGTCTCAAAGGAATATGCGTGCTCTTAAAAGCATCTGAAATATAAACCATATGTACAAATACTTTTAATTTGCATGCACATGACTATTTTCTGCTTATACTCCAGCCCTTTCTTGAATTCTCAGTTTCATGAGAATAGAAATTGGAGAACTGAAAAAAAAATTAGAGCAGAATATGATATGTTTATATCAAAATAGGCACTCACTAATATTCATAATTACTGAGTTTCAACAGTGTGTATAGAAAAAGTGTTCATCCATGGGATTCCTTATTTCACTAAGAAATCACATGAAATTCAAGTAGCTGATTGTGTCTTTAAGTGACTAAAATATGATTTACAGTGAATAGTAAAATACAGTGTAGCAGTTCAGAATTATTTTGTATCACTGAAATGCTGACTGGGGGAGGATACAAAGGTTCTGTCAAGTTCTGTCCCCTTGGCTTCAGATAAATTTTGACATCCAAATTCATAGTTCTTACTCCTAGCTTACCTGATGTAAGATTTTGMGGGCATCTTCTGTGAAACCAGTGGGTTTTTGTGAATGAATTGGTAAGGACTGCTTTTCTCCTTGATAAATTGTTTCCATTTTTAAATCTTGCAGCTCAAGGACACTTTGGTTGATCAATGAGGGCAGTTCAAGCAGTTCAGCAGATAATTGTCTTTGTTGTTTTTTTTGGGATATGGTTCTTTAATGAATTTGAGTTAGATACCCTTAAAGGTAACATGCCCTCTAAGGAAGATGGGACCTGATTTGTAAGAAAACCATAGCCAGTTGTTTGAGAGGAAGAATGGTGAGGCCTTGCAGTGAGTCAGAAYAACTTGAGCAGGGGGAACAGCATTTTTTGGCTGTTCTCAAACCCAAAAATGACAGATGAAAGAGTAATGATCTAARCTATATGAGTTTATTCCCAGATATTTCCCAGCTGACCTAAGTGAATAAAGTTTGGGTTTAGTTAAAATGCCCTTGCATTTTGTCTTTGTACCTCTATTTGGGAAAAAGAAGTTTTACTCAGGGATCAGGAGGTCCTACTGACAATAATACAAGTATTGGCCAGTTCTGGGAGTTAATTATGTGTTGMTAATACATAAAGTAACTAAACAAGTAATGCTCTGAAAATGCAGTTCTGGTTTGACTGCAGCAGAGTTTTCAGCACTTGACATGTTTATGAYGATGAGAAGACTGACACTGGAACACTGAACACATTCAGTTATCTGAATGTCAGAGGACATTGATAAGTGGGCAGAGAAATCATAATGGTGGAAGAAATGCCTTAAAATGGGAGACCTGAAGAGCTTTATCTCTTACCTTTATTWAAAAGCCTAATTTATAAGCCTAATTAAAAAGCCTAGTTTGTAAGTATCTTTATATTCAAAACATACTGGGTAAGTGGAGACTGTGATATCTCAGAGACACGTGTAGTAAGATCTCTTTGAAAACACATCAGTAAATTCATAACCACACTGAAATACATATATTATTAAAAATGAGAATTGTCAGTAGAAAAAGCTTCCAAAAAAAAGTAGCAGATTGTCCACGTACTCAGGATTCAGATGCCTTTCTGGAAAGCACGTTGGCCAAATACAGCTCGTGCTGTAATCGAGTATAAATAGTTGGGCTCAAAATCATGTAATGCAAAGGCATTTAACCTCTTGTCACACAAGCTCAAGGCTAGATGAGATGACCTAAACCCCCTGGTCCTTTAGGCCCAATATGAAAAACATCAGTAATGAAAACCAGATAGTCATCTTGAAAATAAGATGTATGGGAAACAAACATCATACTTGGCAAGGATGCTCCCAAACTTGATTCAAAAGTACAGAGAATTGTATTCACAGGAATACAAGTACCTGGTTGCATGTGGGTAAGAAAACAGTGTAAAACATCACAAGGAAAACCACTTTTCCTTTTTTTCCCCCTCTCTTTCCTTTTTTTTTTTTTTTAAACTGGAAAAGTTGTGAAATATTTGAAGTAACACTATTTAAAATATGAAAGCACATTAGGCAGGAATAAAATGCACATCTTTTTCTTCTTAAATGTAGAACTATGAATAGTCATAYTGTATTWCTTCCTTTATAAGACTTCAACCTTYTTATTTAAGATCATTAGCAATTTTCCAAAACATTTGTGTTCTTGAACATGAGTGGCAGAATCCAGGAGAGATTCAGCCCTCAGTAGAGGAGYAGTGAAGATTCTGCTTTCTTCTGGGTGCAACAGGGCCTCTTCTGGAAATAGAAGCAAGATGGGTCACTGTTTCAATATTTGGCACAGAGTAAGAACTAACAAATAAAACTGTACACCATAATGTCTGGACATATTTGACAGCAGTACATGATAAGAGTCAGTGTGTTTTCTCAGTTATTTTGCAGCAAACCATTTTTCTTTGTTATGTTTCAAAGGAAGCAAGCAAGCTTGGACCAAAGACTGAGATTTACTATATTCAGTTCTTGGTAAAAATGTGAGGTTATTTATTTTGAGATGTTCCTATATATGAGAGTGCTTGAAAAATTAATATCAAATGAGCTTTTTTGGTTTTTTTACTTTTAAGAATGGCTTGTAACTTCCATACTTGTAGCACATGTTGTTAAAGCAATCACTTTGGGCCAAAAAACCAGTGATCATTCTATTGGAAAAGTGAAAACAGAAATTACCTTACCCCAATTCTTGCCCTGATTTGGATCCTCTTTTTGAGTGAACACTGACTTGAAAACCATACACATCATTCATCTTTTGATATGATTTGAAAACTTAGCAGCCATAAGTGATTTCTTCCTTCATTTTTACTCCTGTAATCTCATCATTGTTTTTGCTCATTGGAATTCATCTCTCTCTGCTTTTCATCTTTCCCTCTCCATCTAAATAAACATTTTTTATTGGTGAACTAATATCTAATTTTCCTCTGGGAAAAGAGGTGCTGCAAATAAAATATGTTCTGGAGTTTCAGGATATGAAAGCTTTTCAGCTCATTCTTCCTCAGAGGTCTGTAGCTATAGGGAAACTGTCTTGAGTAGTGTAAATTTGTAGTCTCACAGCTACATCTAGCACAGCTTAGTTTGGAGTTACTCTTTTTCCCTTGGTATTTACCCACAGGGGAGGGAATACAGTATGTAATCATGATTCCCTGTTAATTTTGCAATATGAAATAGCTGGGAAATTTCAATTAATTTTTTTTGCTTTATTTTGTAGTTAACTGTGCACAGTGCAGTGTAACACGGTAGAATCACCTCATCCTTAGAAGCAGTTGTCAGAAAAATATGGGCCTGCCTGGTAGAATGTATTAGCCCAATACATTGTCTCCATTTTATTATGAAGCTGCTGGGGAAGCTGTGATATACAGCACTGTCATTACAGATCTATTGTTAGAAGGGCTCTACAGTCTTCTGTGCACTGCCATTAATTTATAGCAGTAAACAATATGTAGCCCTCCAACTGCAGCAAAGCAGAATCTTTTAATGAGGTGGATGTTATTACCACAATAAATCAGTGCATTCGTGTAATGTATAATTCAATGTGTGTATTCCCACTGTAACTTCTCTGAGTAAGCTGATAGTGTATCATTGTCAGTGCACAGCTCCACGGTTCTTTTTTTTTTTTCCCTAAGCTTTTTTCATTTGGGGACTTTTTTTATTTGCTTGCAAATAAATGTGACATGTCTTGATAGTTGTCCTGTTGCAGGCTTCAGAAACCAACTGTAACAATAACAGCTAAAATCAATACTGTGGATTCTGGCTATATAGATCTCTGCGTGATACCTTTTTTTTTATTTTTTTGAAAAGAGAATGAAATCAATTCTAATCGGGTTTAGCTTTATATTCAAGGAATGTAATTCTATAACTATTGATTTGGGCTATACTCATTTGGAGAGTAATAATAGAGGCAGATAAAGAGAATACATAAAATGTTACAGAACCATACAGCACAACACTCTTCCTATTCTTAATTTATATAATTTGTCTAMCAGTGACCTTCTTTCTTCTTTTTTCTCTCTCAAGCATATCTGAGTCTTTAGGGAAAATCAGTACAGATGGAGATTCCAAAATGGTTCTTGTAACAAAGAGACTTCTTGGAGTCAGTTTCATACTYCCCTGGAATAAATTTGCTAAATCAGATAAAAATCCTTTTATACAGGAACAACTTCCTTTAAAGGCTTATATTTCAAATTAGTGAACTGCAAAAATAGTAATTAACCTAAGATGTTTTCTTTATCCTACTGTGATGTGAAAGCTGCTCTAAGTAAAAAATGTAAGATTAGATTTTAGGTCATTCAAAGATCTAATCTGTCCTGGAAGAGAAAATACTTCTATGCTTTTATGCCAAATTTCACGTGAGTGGCAAAGAAGCAGTTATTTGAATAATCATAATCTCAGTAGCAGACGTAGTTTTTCACTTGAACTCTGCTTGACTTAAAGCCTAGGTTACTGTTGCTTTTGTTCAAGTACTTTCCTTTTAAAGTTTTTTCTTGCCTTGTTGTGTGTTCTTAAGTATATTTATTCTTCAAGAAGAGAAAGAAGGAAATGCTTTTTCATGTTTATTCTTTGCTTATATTTGAATGCACCCAGTGTATGTACAGATGAACATAATTTACATTAATAACATACAAACAGTGTACTCAGTCTTTACACAAAATTGTATTGCAGGTATATTTTGCATTTATATTCAAAGATATTTTAGRAACCTTACAGCATTTTACATGTGGAATTTCTAAATTCACTTTRGTTTCTCAGTGATTTGTGTGACCTATACTGATGTCTTTTTCAAATCATTTATATAAAAGTCTGCTGAGGAAATGCACAGCTATAGATAACAAAATATAATGTTTCYTACTTTAAAATAAATCCCTGAGTGTTTATATTCTAGGTAAGCCCTGAACAAAGAATAATAGCATTGGTGAAAGTGTGATAGACATTTTTAGTCATGCATATGTTGTTCCTTTTATAGGAATRTTTTTCTGTAGAAATTCTCATCTTTCATTTGTCTATTTCAAAGGTTATAGTTTTATGAATTAATTAGAACTTGAGCTGGTAAATAGCATAGAAACAAGAAAAGTAATACCAAAATTCCAAGTCYACTCTTATTATTCTACCACCCTATCAATCATGATTTTTTTCTAAAGAAAATATCCAAAAAGGTTTCTCAGTGTTGCTTACTATTTGCTTAATAGTGTATTCAACATGCACACATATCCACAGGCACCCAAGTTAAACAACAGTTTGTCCCAGATATTCCACTGTGAATTGGATGGAGTCAGTGACTTGAATCAGCAGTAAATGGAGCCTGTGTTAATGCAAAAGAGATTTTTCCAACCATCCATGTGAGTGCATGTGGAATTCTGGTTCCAACTAYACAGATCTCCTCAGGTGCTTACAGAAACCAACAGCTGCTTTTTCAAAGCACCAAACCCAGTCTTCTTTGTGAATGCCAGTAATTCTGGTTGCTAAAAAGAGCAGGAGTATGTGAGTATGAAGTGACAATGTTCACATTAATTTTATTTGCTTCATGTGTTTTTTTTTTTTACCAATCTTGCAGCCCATTGGAGCTTTGAACCCAAAGAGAGCAGCGTTCTTTGCTGAGAGATATGAATCGTGGGAAGACGATCAGGTCCCAAAGTTTCACTACGGCACCCATTATTCAACAGCAAGTTTTGCACTCATGTGGTTGTTAAGGATTGTAAGTATATATTTTCAAAATGCTTTTCCTKTAAATGATAATGAAAGCAACAAATATCTAGGAGTGAGTAAACTAAAACTGAATGGTACAGGAGTACTGAAATTTTMTAGTAATTGCAATCAGTAGTGTAGGAGAAATGTGCTCCAAAGTTCAAGCAGAAAGTTTTAATTTTTATKGTACAGCCTTTTCAGATCAGTAAAGATTTCTCTCCTTAAAAATTCCTATTTAGTGTACATACTTCTTCAAACATGGTTGACTTTCCTTCCTTGCATGTTTTCTCACTGGACCAAGTACAAAGCATTTGTGGTGCTTAATTAATATATTTAATTTTCACCTTCTAATGAATGTGAGTTGGTTTCTGATGAAGTTCTGTGTTGTAAATAATTAATTTTTAAAAACATGCTACAATTTATATGGGAGTCACTTTCAGCTGCTACATATTGATAATGTATTGGCTAAACAATGCATTTTTCAATAAAATTGAAGGGCGATTTATCTCCTAGGAAGTAATTTCTTTGGGAAAGCATTAGCAGCACATCATTAATTAAAGCTTGTTAGAATGTACAAGCATACATAAATCCTAGAAGTAATTTATAGTGCTTAGCTAATTTCAAGCAATTATCCACTAATATGTGCTTAAGTGTTCTTTAACTAAGAGGAGGCTTTTAAATCTTGCAAACATTTTTCTAAATCATAAATTATATATGAAACAGTAACAGTCCTAAAGCTCTCAATATTGAATGCTACCTTTTAGATTAACAAATCACCTTGAACAGAAGAAAACACGTCATTTTTGTTACATGCTGGTTTAATAAATATCTAAGAGATCTGAGCTTTTTCATATTGTTGGCAGCATTTTTTTGTCACAACTGACTGTAGTTTCTACTTCAGTCTTTGTATATTTTCTTTTGGTTTTATTTGCATTTTTTTATCTGAGTATGTATGCATGGAGTAAAATTAAAAAGTGTTTATTGAACAAATAAGCATCAGTTTGTATTTCTAATTCTTAAATAATAGAATTAACCCTTTGCTATTAATCATGTGTSTGCCTCAAAAATAGCATCATTCACAACCAGACCCCAAAAGAATAATAAATACCCATTTTTACCCTGAAATTTCTGAAGAGATGCATTGTTGTTTTAATTAATCTTTTTATATCCATTTAGGAACCTTTCACAACACTTTTCCTAAATCTACAAGGTGGGAAGTTTGACCATGCMGACAGAACTTTTTCATCGATTTCAAGAGCGTGGCGCAACAGTCAGCGTGACACTTCTGACATCAAGGTAAAACATTTCCTGAATGCTGTTCACCTATTTTGTGCTGTATCTGCCTTTATTGTAGCTGTGAGTGTAGGATGGAAGGAAGAACACTGGGAGCCATCCCACTATTTGGGAAAAGATGCAAGAGAGATGACATGTGGTTTGCTTGTGTCAGAATATTTCAGTGAATTCTTCTGTGAAACTATAGCAAATGTTTTTAGCCCTGACAACAAAATATTTTGGATTGAGGAGTAAAACAAAGGAGACAAGGATGCTGGCAGTGGTAGGAAAGCTTTGTTGATCTCAAATGCAAGAAGAAGGACTAATATCTGGTTTAGTTTTTCTAGTGGAAAGAAGGATGGAAAAGTGTAGTGTGGAGAAAATCAGAGGCTAGCTCAAGGATGTCATGCAACTAGCAACAGACCTAAGTGATACAAAGTTGTTCACTCACTGTATTCATGGTGAGCAGACAATTTAGGAAAAGGTTGAGCTGCAAATTAGTGGAATGTAAAAATTGTTAACTAACAGTGTGGAAAAAGGGATGCCTTTCTTCCATCTGTGAGTCCCCACCAGTAGAATCAATGGCAATCAGTGACCAGTGGAGTTARTACCACTCAGAAAAAGATGAAGTGTCTAAATGAAATTGGGAAAGAACAGTTTAGAAAACACATCAGATTTTTTTCAAAGGAGCTGGTCATTATGGTCTTAATTTCCTTGTAACCTACAAGACTGGCAGACAGAATTTCGAAGTGCATTTTTGGGKTKTTTTTTTTTTTGAGAAATGAAGGAGGAGAAAAGGTCTCTGGTCTACAAATCAAGTATTTAGCTTTTAAAAAGGAAGGAGAAGGGACCTGGGAAATTATGAGGTGATCTTAACCACAATTCACAGAAAAATACTTAGGCAAATAATCAGACTCTATTTAAGTGCCAGGAGGATAGCTTGGAGACAAGCAAATGAAACACATGTTTATCAAGAAGAGATTATGTCAAACCAATCTTGGTTTCTGATGAGGAAAGGTAACAGACCTTATGAGCAGAGAAGAAGCAGATGATGATCTTAGTTTTTTACATTGCCTTATGAGTGAGCTGGGATTACTCTGTCTAAAAGAATCCACTGTATTTGGAGAATAGYTACCAGCAGTTCATTATTAAAACTGAAATATGTACTGAGTGGAATTCTTCTTGATAATAACAGGTTRGGCCTCAATTTCCATTGACATRTGATTGGAAGGTACTGGAAATGTARTGAAATTGGTGGCATTTCTTGCAGAAGGGAAAAATTATTTTAGAAAAGTGTTAGGTGAAGTTTACAAGGGAWAAGTGATAATTGTAATTTTTATGCAGATTCTCATACAGTTATAACACAAGGATCAATCTATTGTGCAAAAAAACCAAAAACCCAAACCATAAATCTTCAGCTTTGCCCAGCTTTGATAACATCTGAGCTGGAATATTACATCCATATTTGTGGGCTAGCTGGAGAGAATCCACACTGGAAAAGTGATAATAATGGAAAGTTAGAAAGATTGGGTAGCTAGGCTTGTTTATCTTCTAAAGCAGAACAAATTGAGGAGGAACTTCTGTCCTCCTTTTGCGCAGAGACTGCTGTAAGAGAAAAAGGAAAGAAATCTGTGCTGCTCATTCTGGATGGGATAGGAATTAATAGACTTAAATATCAGGGAGGTTTTGGTTACATGTCAAAGTAACCTTCCTAACATGCTCTACCTTGCAAGTGTTTGTGAAATCCATGGCTAAAGTGTCCCACATGCCTCTAGAATTTTCTATGTGCAGAAATTGTGACATGGAGAACAATTGTGCTGATTACAAGAAATGACTTCTGCTTGCTTCTCATGTGGAAAGTATGAATGCAGTTACTGATGCAGTTACTGAATGCAGTTACTGATGCTGTCCTGAGGTTATTTTTAATCTTTGTTGGAAGCTCTGTATGTTACAGGGAGGACTAACATGAGCTGGCTTTGGAAAGAACTCTTGTTGGTTGGTATCACTTCAGCAGAGAAAGCTAAAGCATATGTGTGGTCCCAWCCAATCTGTGTCAATATCCTGGGGAAGCCTTGGATCAATGATCAAAGCAGGAAACCAGTRCTCCTCTGTAGAATAACCTTTGCTTGAACTTTGCAAATTTTGATTTCAAGAAGTGATATGTTGCATAAAATTTAATTTCCTAGTGTTCCCTATCCACTTGTTTGAGCAATGCAAATTAAAAATCCTTTGGAAGTTTGCTKGTGTCTCACTACCACTATGGCATTRTTGAGTAATTAGCTCAGGAYTGTTGCCTTTAAATGATTAACCRTGTGTTTTTAAGTTATATCTTCTTCACTGAAGAATATTGAATGTRTTTCAATTCTGTGAGAGTACCACTCGGTACTTTTAGAGTACTCTATATAGCAAGTATAGAGTCTATATAGGTCTATGTAGAGTCTATATAGATCTATATAATGGTCTACATAGGCATGGCCATTAACTCTGTTACTTCATAATTTACGTAATTGGTGGAAGCAATCCTGGTTAGTTTTGTTAGTACTGCAGAAAAAGCAAACCTATGCAGATAGCCTGGCAGTATTTGCATATATTTGTTCAGGAGCAGTTGTTCCTTCTGGTTTGATAAGTAACCTGTTGCAATACATTTGTTTGCCATTACATTTACAACAGCATAATTGTTACCACGTTGCACTTTGCTTGTATTTTCCCTTTTCCACTGTAGTAGTTAGCTGATTGTTTTTCAGGGGTTGTTTTTTTTTAAAAAACATATGTGCAGATTTCAAGATCATCTGAAATCCTCTTGCTGTTCTCCTAGCAGCTGTGTTGCCTTCTTAGTGTCATCTGGAATTTTACTTCTGCACCTTCTATGCCAGGCCATTAATGAGATTATTGACTGGTATTAAGAGCAGGGCAGGCTCCATTACCATGTCCTTGCTGTCTGACAGTGAACTATTGATAACTGCTCTTGGAATATGGATTTCCAGCTTGGGTATTCCCACATTATTGTAACCTAATCTCATCTCCATTTCCCTAGTTTGCTTTTGGAATGTCATGGGAGAGTGAGGCAGTCTCAGAGGTCTTTCTCAAAAGTGAAGCAACATCTTGCTACTTCTTTCACCATCCACTGCTGCTGCTTCCTTTGAAAAGAAAATTATATTGGTTTAATGAAGTTGATTCCTTTTACAATTTTTAACCAAGCTACAGTCACTAGTATAGACTTATGTCCTGTTCTTCATGCCTTTTCCTCTACTGYTTTGAGTTTGTTTCTTTTTCATGTGCCTTGGGTTGCTTTTGGTGGATTTGATTAATTTTGTTCAAAAGGAGATAGTAGAAGGCCATAATATTACGAAAAACATTAGTAAACTCCAATCACACTATTTTAGATTGTTCCACCATAAAATGGACAGTAATTTGAGTAACTCCATCTTGTGATGTGACACATAGCAGTGACAGCCATTGTAAGGCTATGGGGATGGTACTGAATATCTGAATTCATAGCTCATACAGGCACGTTTGGAAAATTATGATCCTCATAGCCTAAAACAGCTTATTTAGGTATAGAAATGCTGTTTGGGCAAGTTAACTGTATTGTAAAACTCATTAGCATCACATAATTTTAGACAGTTTTTCTTTATCTGAGATTCATGTTTAAAGTTTCAGAAGTTACAGAAATAAATTTGCTGTCAAATTGGCAGCATGACCTTTGTATTGGAGAAATTTCATGTCATCGGAGTCACAAGTTTAAAGAGCAATGACCACCAAAATTCAGAAGCAGATACCTAGAAATACAGATTTTTAATCAATAAGTATGTCTGATATAGTAAAACTTTCAACATGTTTAGGACGCAGATCTTTGTTTTTCATGAAAATGTTTTTTTTGTGTGAAATTGTGCTGAGATCCATAACAAGAAAATACTTCTGTGAGTTTTAAAAGAAGAAAAAAATTATTCTAAATTCAGTCAGATCTGTGGGAATTGCAGTAGTTAAAAATGCAGACATCTGGATGTATGGATCAGAAAGTTCCATCTAATATCTGTGTTCTGCAGCCAGACATATTTGTATTGAAAATGAAACAAATAACTTTTAATATCTGCTCTGAACTCCTTGTGTAGGTGTTTGAATAACTAATTTTGAGTAAGTTATGGACAAGTTTGCTGAAGTCCAAAGGAGAAGGAAGGTGGTTACACAAGCAACTTTTCCTCTTTCTCTGTCAAATTATCCTGAAGTACCTAGTGTATAAATATGGTAAATAAACACCACTGAACACTTCTATTCAGATTCTAAGTAAAAAGTAGAATAATTTTATATATACATATATATATATACATACCTACATGTATGTAGAAGGAGTAACAGGATTTGAAGTTTCTTCAAAATGTGTTTTCCAATGAGATATTGACTCCATGAAATTTATTTATTGATCAATAATGAACCAGCTCTTAATTGTGGTTATCATGTATTTCATTTRTCTACTAAGTATATATCTGGAATTTTTATAATTTTCTTTGCAGGAATGTGAATGGCTGAGGATTTTAATATTTTTCTCAAACTAGGAAATACTTGAAGCATTATCACTTTGAATTTTAACAGAGTGGTTAAACATTGACAAAACTAATTTCTTCATTAATTACCTTTAGAATTTTAAGGGAAAAGTGCCCAAGTATTTTTCTTACAAGTTGGCAAAGTTTCAGGCAGTGTCTTGAGACAATTTCTTAGTTGACAATTTCTTAGTGAGAAATAACAGACATATAGTAGATGGAGGGAAACTCAGGGGTACTTAGAAATTATACTTCCCATCAGTATTGAAAATAATTTCATTGAATTGTGATGAAAAAATGAAATTTGATTTAATTTAATAGATTAGTATATAWTTCTTGAATGCCATTTAAGTCCCCTAACAAAAGAAATAAAGTGTAGCAATATCAATGAAAATCTAGACTTCTAATACACATTTTTATTATTCTGTCTGACAGGTTATATATAGGCTTAATATTGCTTAATGTGATTGTGAAATAATTTAGTTTGAAAATTTGGTATCTTATAAATGTTTTAATATSATTAGGGATGTGTTATTGTTTCTAGACACCTTTGGAGATCATATAACTCTGCTTCAAAATGCATCACTTATTTTCTAAACCAAAGGAAAAAAAAATTTAATTGCATTAATAAAGTTATTGTGTATTAATTTTTTTATGCTTGGTGGCATATATGAAAAKAAATTACCACTGTTAAACTGACATTCTGTTAATATTGCATATTCGCAAAAAATATTTTTAGTGAATTTTTCTTGGGAATCATTGTTTCCGTGTGTTACAATTTTTCTTAAAAAAAAATTTACTTTAGTTATATGCAGAATTTTATAAACATTTTAATAGGAATCCAGATACGGCTTTTTTAAAGTAAATACTTTAATAATAAATTCATGTTGATATTGTCCGTGAGCTCCTTCATCAGTTATAATGAAAAACATGGCAGAAGGACTGAAGTATTGCTTATCATAAGGATTTCGTCTCTAYCTTGTAGAAATGGTGAATTCCAACAGAGAAATTTCAGAAAGTAATTTTCAAACAGTGTAATCCTAAAGAAAGAACTTTAGAGGTGTTTTGCTTTTTTTCTGTGAAATTTAAACAAAAGAAATGTGGGGCAGTTTTACTATTTCTATACATATGCTGAGTGTGGGAAATTTCAGAAGGGACTCAGAAGAGTTAGAAAAATTATGGAGGCAACCAAAATTTTTAGTTGGAAGGGAAGACCTCCAGAGGGAACAAATCTAAATGGACTAGAAATGTTTAGCTTGCAGAAAGAGACCCCTGAGGAAGAATGTGATGATAACACAGGTCTGTAGAATCCAGAAGGGTGCATAGAAGAGCAAATAAGGAACTAACATTTACTGGGTTTCACAATATGGACATTAAAACCATCCACTGGTACTGTCAGGGAGCAGCCAAAGGAAAACTGTGTAGACAAAACRACAGTGTGGAAGCCATGTTGAATGATTTTAAAAATCAGAAGCATGGATTAATTCAAAACCATTAAGCTGTGAGAAGCTGACAGAATATCCATGGAAAATCTGTGTTTGCTGTGTGTTAGTCCAGTCCTTGTTACTGTTCCTGGTGAGGTATTAAGGGATTCTTCAGTCTGGCCCCTCGTGTCTGGTCTTGCATCTTCATGTGATGTCTGTGTGAGAACATTTAGAAACTCTTTTCTTCTGCCATTCAAAACAAGCAAAAAGTGCACTCATTAATTTTTTTAATGTTCTTGTGTGTCCAGTGTTCTATCACTTTTGGAGTTATCTCATGTGTCAGCATCTGCTGTCTTGCTGTCAATCTGTGCATGTGATGTGAAAATTKTAAGAAAAAAGAAAACCTCAGAAATAGAGTTGAGAAGGTCTGTTAAGGAGTGCAGTTATAAAATACATGAARAATATTTTTAACTTGATAAAAATTAATGTTTCGTGATCAGATTGTTCTGCTGATTTTAGAAAAACTCTTCTCCTTTAACTAATGTTATTTTCACCCATATAAAGCTATTGAAAATGGGMTCTCAATACAACTCATTTCCAGTGGCCACGTGCATCTGTTTGAACTCCCTTTTTCCATGGGTAAATGCTAACACATGGCCAAGAGAAGAAAATCACATCATAAAGAAGCTTCTTTTGTGTAAATGTATATCATAATGATGACAATGAAAAACTTTCTGAAAACCCATTTCTGGAGTAATGAAAAGCTTTATGAAAAGTTTGTAATAGTCAAACTAGAAGAAATTACTGATAATTTTGAAGTTTCCAGCATATTGTTTCTGTGTAATCTAATGAAAACAATGTGTTCTAGAAAGCCAAATGTTTTCTGATCTTGAAAGRAACTAATGAATAGCTGTACGAATATATATTTGAAGGTGAAATAAAAGCATTGGTAACATATGTAATGAGCTTGTATTTTAAGTGTTCAGAACCAGGGTATTGTTTCATATTTGTGGTGCATGYTGCTATCAAATTAATAGTCCAGTGTCTCTGCTTTGTCTTGGTTGGTTTCTGTGATGATAATAACTATAGTAAACTCAGTGTAACTTTGCTTTTACAAACGTTATTTTTYACAGCATTTATCCTTGCTACATTCTGTTCTTTCACTTATCCAATGAAATAGTTTCAAATCTCTTTTTTATCAACTGCTTGTCGAGCATTTGGTACAGAAGCATGTTTTTACCCTGCCTAGTTAATTAAGGGGACTGTAAACAARAAGATGTACAATTCAAAGCCAAGCAGTGTTTCACACAAGGATGGAGGTGATAATAGCTTAATTCCTGCTTGATCTTTCCTGTCTTTGCCTTGGCTACTTTGGATTGACCTTGTCCACAATCTGATGACCTCCTTATTGCACTCAGCCATTTGGAAAGCTGCTCATGCCAGAGCTGGCCCTGAGGGGCTATCTGGGAGACCACTGAGCCATTGACCCATGTCAAGACTGGGTTTCAGATCTGATCTGCAGAGCTTCTGGTGTGGCTGCATCCTCCACCCACTGTAGACAAAGCCAGTAGGACAGTCTGATTTTTTTTTTCCTATTTCTCAAGTGGCCTGCAGATTGCACTTGCTGTATGGAAGSCCAATTTTACACCACTCATTTGCTATGAAATACACTTCCTGAAGCAATTATGTGTATTGATCCTTTCTTTACAAAGGAAGTAAATTCTCTAATTTAGTGGCTCGGTTTTTCTAAGTCCATCAGATTGCCAGGCTTATTGGGTGTGTTTAAGTTTCAACATCAAGTTCCACAAAAAAAAAAAACCCAAACAACCAACTTCCCTGTAAAATACAGGGCAGAAATATGTATGTTATGTCTTAGTGGGCTTTTTCTTTTAAGTGTTTTGCCAGGACTTTGCAGATAYTTTTATAAGACTGTGTAAATAAGGTTCTAATCACATTAACTTASATATATTTATGTATTACCTACTGTGCATTTTATAAAATGCACGACAACTTAGGAAGTTGGAGGTCTGTTTGCAAAACAGGAAAACAATGCACTTATCCAGGAGAAAATCCTTATGGTTGAGAACATAATTTTCCTTCTTAGCACACTGTTCAATTTTGCGCTAGAATGTATCATTTTCTGCTTCATAAAATTTTTGTTTAGCCATTACTATTAGTTTTTTTGAGGAGACTTAGAAATGACAGTTCCTGTGCTGTATGTGCTTACATGTTTTTCCTCAGCTGTGGCAGCTGTGCCAGCCAGGGAGGTGTTGATGCTGAGTTCCAGTCCTGTTCAGCACATTTGTTTAGAGCAGTGGTGATCCTGACAAGGAATTCACTGCAGACCTTGTAACCATGTGGAATCTCGGCCTTTTTTCTCGTGTGTGAGAAATTTTGTTTGGTTCTTCCCTGTAATTTATAGACCTGACACATAATTGAGTTAATTATCTTTATGTGAAAGAAAAGTATTGACCTGATTCAGCTTTGTGGTTTTTTTTTTTTCTTTTTTTAAATGGAGCATGTAGTATAACTCCAGATATTTTAGAATTTACAAAATAACCCAATATTTATAGGCATTGGACGRTCTTTGATAATCAACTAAATATTAAGTTCCAAAATCCTTTATGTTAGAGAGATTAAGAATATAGCTGGGTTTCATACCATTGTAATTAACATCTGTGATGCTGTTTTCACTCCTACTGTAGGCTGCCATTTGTGCATTAGTACTTTAAAATGTGTACTGTACTAAAATGGGAAATAATCCATTTTCCACAATTTCCACATCATTGATTGTCTCTGCCTTTTCACTAAATATTATTTGTACAATGAAATGTTCATTACTTTAGTTTCWTAGGTTTCTCTGTGCATAATTTACAACCAAAAACAATGTTGTGACATTTTTGTTTTATAGCCTTCTGTGTCTCAGTTCTTTGTCATGTTAAAAGCATGCTAGGGATTCATCATATCTACAGGTTTAAATTTTAGAAAGTACAGAAGGAGGATTTCTCCCTTCTAGGTAAGGAGGGGGATGTCTGCGGGAGGATTTTTTATATTCTCTTAGCTTAATTTCATTCTAGTAATTATTTTTTTAACCTGACACAGTGCATCCTGTGACAGAATTTATAACAGGGCATTGTTTTTCATTTATCTACAGGAATTGATTCCTGAATTTTATTACCTCCCAGAGATATTTGTCAACAGCAACAATTACAATCTGGGAGTGATGGATGATGGAACAGTTGTGTCTGATGTTGAACTTCCACCGTGGGCCAAAACCCCAGAAGAATTTGTTCGCATAAACAGGCTGGTAAGATGTCTCTCTCCTATTGTCCAGTAACTGTCTTGCAAGATTCTTCTGAAATAATTTGGATCTTTGGCTGCAATATATATTTATGATTTACATAGGACTATGTCTGAAATTACCTGAAAAAAATAGATTAACAAATGTAGGAAGAAAAAAGGAATATTGCTCATTTTTGGAGTTGCTCAGAAAAGTTTGAGTGYGGTCTAAATAAGCAGGAGATCTTCCCCTATTTCTGTGTCAGCTCTTGTGGTTCTAAAGAGCTAATAAAACCATCACTTTACAAAAAAATTTAAAAAGCTTGTTTACTCATAAAAATGTTTGTCATTCTGATTACTTTAATGTCATTTTGAGGTTTCTTAATTTTAGTGTCTTTTAACTCCAAAGATCAGTGAGTACCTTAGGAAATAAGGCTGCATTTTAATACTCTGTCACCTTTTCCACTTCTTCCATTAAGTTAGTATTTTTCAGGGCCCATTTTATAAGAAAATAAAACTAAATTCTTCTTTGCCTGCTTCATTCTCCAAACCTGTATCACGTTTTTCTTCCCTGTTTTGGGAAAATGCAGTTGTTAGCACTGCCTCTCTTTGCTGTGCCCTCTGGGCAGTGCAGTCAATTACAGAATAACTCTTACACTGTCACTGTTGGTGTTTCAGCACATTATCAAAAGCTGCATTAGGCTCTTCTCAAAATGAAACAATTCTGCACTGATGGCATTYTGAAATAAATAACAGAAGCTTTTCCTATCAAATCTTGAAATATAAGGCTGCAGTTTTCATGTGGTAGTAGCCAGCTAACTGGGGAATACTGAATTAAGGCATGGAAACATGAAAAAACCTTTCCGATATGAGGCTTATCAGAATAGCATCCTGATATTCCCAAGCTGGGAAATGGGAATTGAAAAAGTTCTGTTCTTGGTGGCACATCAGACTTCATAACATTGGAGAACCTTACATCAAAAGAAATGTGTGGTTTAGAAGTTAATTAGGTTGCTTTACATTGCCCTTTTACTGGTGACCTGATACCATGGTTTTCAGAAATGCTTTGTGGCCTGGATTTCTGCAGGCAGTTGTAGGTGCACCACAATAATCTCAAAGAATATTAGGTGGATTTAGTGTTTTCCTTCACACATATGCATGTGCAAATTTTATTTGAACGAGCTGTGAAATACAGTAACATTTAGCAGGACTACTGGGCAAACCCTATTGAAACACAGCTTTTGATCTCACCATTGTGGTGATGGGTAATAGGTAAGGGAATTGGCCTGACACCTCTGTGACCTTGGCATGTGCTGGTGCTTCAGGATAACCTGGGAAATAAAAGCTGTGTTCTTGAACTGACTTGTGAAAGGCAGATGGTGGCCTTGATCTCTCACAACTCTGGTATTTCACCTTTTGCATTAAAATACAGTTCTGATTCTGTTAGTTACAGATCTGGCTTTCCCCACTTTGAAGTTATTCTCAGTCTCCCACTTTCTTCTTTTCTAAGATGTTAGCTCTAAATTTTCTTTTCCTCATTTCTAGCTTTGGGCCAGGTTTTTCTCACCTTCACCTCTCTGTRTGCTCTGACCTACAATTCCTTCATTCTTCCTTCATTTCCCAGTTTGCTACTCCTGTCTGCCTTTCTTGCAGCTCTCTTTGATATCTCTCACTTGTGTTATATTCTCAGGGTGAATTTCTACAGTTTTCAAGTATTAATTGGACAGAACAATTTTTGTTGTGTTTTTTTGGTTTTTTTTTTCCTTAAGGCTTTAGGTAATTATGAAAGCAAGAAATAATTTATCAAGTGCCAGTATATTAAAGTGTGCCATGCATCAGTTCAATGATGTCCAGTGTTACCAATGGGGTGTAACATTGTAGGTCCCTGATACTGTTTCTGTAATTCAGATGCCGAGTTTTGGTCTGTCTGGCTGCATTAAATGTAAACCTCTGTGCCACTGAATTACATTGTCTGCTTCTGTGTGATGGAGTTAAACTTATCCTAGTGGTGGTGGGCCTGGCTGGTGTGGATGATGCCCTCTATAATCTGCCATTTTTGCAGTGGAATAAAACTGATAAATTTACCTGCAAATATTTTTGCAGGTAAAAATAAATTGCTTTTCCTTGTTAATACTTAGAGGATTGGATCCCATCAGCATCCAATCAACATTGTTTTGTTTTTAAGTATAATAGGTGTGTYTAAGAGGAATGCTTAGTGCTCAGATCCTTGCTGATATTACCAAGGGAAGCTTGCTACAATGTGCTGTGGGCTGATGTATTCAGTTAATATTTCCTTACTGCWTCCTGGTTCAGACAAAATAGCGATTGCAGTATTCTAAGTGCTCATTTTGTAAGCTATGACACACAGATATTTTTTCCCTTTGCATTTCAGTTTACCTCTTTAAGTCCCCAGATCTTATACAGCGATTGGAGCTCATGAAATGCATACTACTTTGATCTGTGACCTTTTTGTGGTGCTAATCGGGCTCCTGATATCATTATACCTTGCTCATTAATCATATTTCCTGCAGCCCGTCAGGCTGCCAGACAGCCCAAGCCCCTGTTTGCAGCCTCGTGTTGGCAGGTTTCTGCTTTTCCAGATTATTACAGTGTGATACTTTGGCTTCTCATAACCAGGCCCACATCAAGCTGTGTGCTACAATTAAAGTCAGATGGTCCTCAGGTTGAACAGGGATATTCTGCTGCAGCTGTCTGTCTTTCTGGAACAGAGCAGCACGGGGAACAGATGATATGTAGGACAGTGCATAATAACAGCTTGTACAGTACTGGGTCAATAGCAGGGGTTCAGAGCATTAATTGACAGGCTGATAGCTGATTTAAAAGTGATTTCCAACCTATTTTTAATTCTATAAAGTGTGTATTTTAATTGAAATAGGTCGTTGCATTTCCTCTGTGTTTGCTCTGAGAGAAAAGGCAGAATGGTGTATAATTAAAACTGGATTTTGATTGATGGAATGCCATCATGAGCTAAATGGTAGCATCAGGATGTCATTCTAAGCAATACAAAGAACTCCAAARTGCATCTATTGCTTCTGCATGTAATTGGTACTTTGTATTAGAGTGTGATGTTRCAATATTTTATAATTGCACAAATCAGTGCGGGGGTAGGGTATTTTTCTCTGAGACAGTCCAGATTTTGATGGAAAAGTGACTGTACTTTTACCATTCTGAAAGCCTATTTTGTACCATATTTAGTGCCGTGAAATAACTGCTAAGACATCTGAAAATATTTTTTGGTTTATGCAAGTTGCAGCTAGCTATAATTATATTATTGCCTAAACCCATCATTTTACAAATATGTGTGTAATAAGAATTATAGTATTAGCGTAATAAGAATAAAAAACTCGCAGACTTTTAAATAAGATAAAATTATAATTCCTCCCAACAACAAAACAGAAAAATCCAAAATGCAGCATTCTGTTGCATTCTTGCTTTGCTATTTCCAACTTGTGGTATCTTTAGACCATTAGTAAGAGAGCAAAGGAGAGGATGCTGACTTCATCTGATACCTGATAAAATGAAATACCAAACAACTTTTRGTTCTTCCCTGCTTCTGAGAGAGCTATAGGAAATGAAAATGRGAAGTAAATTTGAAAGGGGAGAATATAAAGAGATTGATTCTCATATGTGGTTTGGATACAGAAGTCTTAAACAAAACCTGTAGCAGCAGTTGGCACTCAGAAGCAGACGCATCCTTTAAGACTTAGATTTTGTGGCATCTTTTCTTGGCTTCACCATCTTAGCTATGCTAGGTGTTCTCCTTTGGAACAGTTTTCTGTTTTAAAAATCTAATTTCATGTTTGGACCTTGGGTTAATTACCACATTCAAACTGATAGAAATTTTAAATGCCTTTGATATCATCCATAAAAAGTAGACATTCACAAAGACCAGGTGCAACCCAAGGAAAAGCCCCATGCTTCCCACTGATAGTTAGGAATAGCTAAAAATCCCAATAAGGAAGTTCTATTCTGAATGGTAAAGTAATCCATTTTGTCCTGTCATTGAAAGTTGTACTTCCGCATTGGTAAGAATTAATTTAAAACCATTAATCAACAGATGATAACTAAATTTCACACAGCTTTGATGAGCCTCAGCTTTTTGAGAATTAGATTGCTTCAATGATAATGAAGTTGTCAAGGTCTGTCAAGACAGCTTTCCACAATATATCTCAATTGAAGTATTTTAGTGCTTTATTGCAGAGTTAGTCCTTTCATGATTAGGGTTTATCCATTCCATTCGATGCTGGGGAGAATGTAAAACAAATTAGAAAAGTGATGAGATTACTGTGCTGGACTGGAAGTTTTGAAATCCAATTTTCAAATAATTGAAAATGTAGTGATTGGAAACCAGGAGGCTTTCTGAAACAAATGGAATGCTTAAATACATAAAGGTACTATGCACAAAAGTAACTGTGGCATGACAAGTAAAATGGAGAAGAAGGGTAGGGCAGTCATTTCCCCTAATACAAATTGTAGTTGAGCACAGTGAATCAGTGTTAAGAACCATCAGTTGGTGAGAAAAATCCACAGTGAGAATTAAAGGATCATTATCAGTCAATATAGGCCATTACTTTTTAGCACAGACAACTCCACCTTACAACAGGCAACACTGAAAAAGCAGAATTCCCAATCAGCTAACAAACAATAATACACAGAATGGAGTATTAACTCTACAAGTATTACAATTTTTAGCAAAAATCACTTCCATAAATTATTATAGAAAAGTAGTTTTGAAAGTAATCTGTAATTTTGCTTTTTCTGACAAATACTTTTATTTTTATGGTGCAAGTGTGTGTAAAGCAATTAAAATAGCTGTATGTTCAAGCATAACTATGGCCAGTGAATCTTAAAGCACCATGCTTCATTCATGTTATGCTGTTTCAAGATGTGACTATGAAAAAAGGTTTATACAGGAGGTGAGATTCCTTACATCAGGCAAATTAAACATTTCCTTCCAGATAAGTCTCAGAAACATAACASTCTAATCGCAGTCAGGAATAGTATTCTTCAGCAAAATTGGGTGTGAAAGRTCCAGTCTGCTGTCTATTGGATTTCATCTGGATAAAAGTTTGATATTTTTTAACACATTCTCCCCCACCTCATCTATGGAAACAAACCAATCCTGGGAAGCCCAGGGATTCCACTGTGTGTGTAGTTAGCAGGCAGAGGAGTTCTGGTGGTCTCTTAAATGCTGAAGGAAATGTAGGCTGGTGTGTGAGTGAAGCAGCAGAATTCCTCCTTTCCTCAAGAAGTGCTTCTGTATAGCACATGGGTGAAATTGGTGCAGGTAAAAGCGTAATCTGTGGATATTCTGGAGGGATAAAAAAAAGATCATTCAATACAAGACATTTTTGWAAAGTAGAGAGGAAATATTTTCCAAGGAATGTGATGTATGTCCTATTAGAAACAATTCTGAAAATCTGGGAATAAAAAATATAGACTATTTTTTCTGTGTGTACAGTCAACTCTGTGTGTATAAGAATAACTTATTTTTATTGAAATGCCATCTAAGAAATATGGCCAGAAATTCATGTTTATTTAAATCCAGATCTGTTGGAATATTGGCTTTATTAATTTTCATGCRTGAATTTTTATTGACTTAATTTGTAAAGGAGACTGCTATACAGAGAGAGTAAAATATATTCAGGAGTATGAGAGAGGTAATGAAAAGTGAACTCAAACCATGCTTTTGAATAGAAGGTAAGAATGCTGAAAGCATTCAGTTTGGGTTTCATAATACATCAAAGGAGGCTAATATTGGGTGATGGGATTTGCATGGTATGTAGGATGGAATACATTGGATGGGTGCATCTGTAGTGCAAAGTTAATACATAGTAAAATATATGTGATAATGTAAAGAAAATGGTTTTTTTGCCTTTTCAGTGGAAACAGTAATCTAGGTAGTGGATCATCATTTGCTAACCAAAAGCTTTGATCCAATTTCTGTCCAATCGAGCTTTGTAAAGAGAAAGAGAAAGCAGAGTTTTTAAAATCTGTTCTTTCCATAACAATTCCTTCATTACATCTGGTTTGCAATCCCTGCCATCTCTTCAAACTCTTCATGCAAGTTACTTTTTTGAAATTACAGCTGTACTCTGGACTTGAGGAATGCAAACAGCATAAAATTAATTTTTAAAAAGTCCACACRTGCTTGCATTTCAATAATTTCTGGAAGTGGGATAGATGTCAGTCTTCCTGAATAAAGAAAACTTAATAGAATAATAAACAGTCTGTCTGTCTTTGCTATTGTGGAAAAAATAGTTAAAGAAGCGGGTATCAAAATTTGCCACACTTCATAACTCCTAAAATTTAAGGTATTGAATAATGCTAGTCTAATTATCTTTAGAAAACCTCCTAACCTATCACATTCTAAAAACAGTTTAAATTGTTTGATAATCATTAGAACACTACACATTTATCTGTAGTGTGTCTATCTTACAAGATACAAGGTGAACAGGAGTATGACTGAAAAGTATGGCTATTTTAAATAAGAGCAAAATGAAACAAGAAGAGATTAAATAGTAAAGAAAGCCTGGATATATGTACAAGAGTGAAAAAGAAACAAAGCCTCAACTAAAACTGTGGATAATAAAGAGAGTGMTGGAAGATGCAGGTTTTCTAATGAGGTAAGAGAATTAAGCATRGCAAAGATGAATATTAAAATATAGAGGAATTAAGAGAGTGTTATGCAGTGGGGAAAGATTTGAAAATGTTGAATAATGGCACCATTTGAGTAGATACAGTTGTAAAAAAAAGAAAACTAAAGCAGGTAAATTTGTTTTTATCCAAAAAAAAGTTGATCGGAAGCAATCTAGACAATTAAATTTGCTTTCAGCTCTTTTGTTGTTTGATGTTGTAGAACTGGTGTTTGAAAGCGAGTCCGTGGAGGACATTAAAGTTATTACTGTGTGAAATGAAGTGGGAAACAATTGTGCTGGAGCCACTGCCCCATTTAACAGGTGTTCACTAAATCTGTCTATCTTCTCTTTGTTCTGTGAATGCTGTGCCTGGGCACTCCCTGTAAACAGCATTCTGAGGAATACTGTTCAAAATGTATTAAGAATTTTGATAACCATGGAAAAATTCATCATAAAATCAGTATTGGTAAGGAGGGAAAAAAAGTTTGAAAGAGATGGCAGTTTCTCAGTCCATTTATTAAAACTTAGAATCTGTGATTGGAAGTTGCCTTGCAAAGAAATATCMAAGTTTTTCTTCCTGTAAGGAGGTCAGGAATTGCATATGATGTACTGGTGAGAGACCTGTAGGACACAGTATCCTTTGGTTTGTTTTAGTGTTTATTTATGGATCATAAGGGAAAATATGCTGCTGAACTTGAATTTGTTGGGTAGTTCAAAATAAAATATTKGTAATATAGTCAGYGTCGAGAAGTTYCCATCCTAAGTSTTGGAAAAGGAAGTGAATTTTTGGTAATATTTGCATACATGGAGCTGTGGTTTTCATCTGAMRAAGGGGAAGGRCTGAGAAAACCTGGCCATCTGTGCYYTGCATGGAAGAATACAAAAARAAGTCAGCTGAGGTTTTGCTTTCAGTGCTTTTCCCTGGCAAGACTCCACTCTGGGGATGAGGAACAGTAATGTCACTAAAACCATCTGTGGTATGGAGAAAGCTTATGATAATGATATGGATGTAGGAAGAGCTCTTGTATGGGGAAAGAGTTTCTTGTTTCTAGAAGAGAGGAGATAAGAAAGAGCATAAGAAAACCTTACAATATAATGTRTAGTACTGAGAAGGTGCATCAGGAAACAAAATCCTTTATGTTATTTCATAACATGCRGACATAAAAAAGTTGTTCATGAAGTGATAAATTTAACTTTGCTGCAGGGTAGTATTTTTCCAAAACTGTGTAATTAATCTCAGGAACTTTAGAACTATACAGAAATACAAATAGGAACAATGCAGTTTATACAAATAGAAAGATACTTAGTTTGTTATGCGATACAAAACATGTAATGTGGAATACAAGATCTTATATTCAGTGGTTAAGACAAGTTCTAGAGAAATATATGACAGCAAGAGCACCCACCTCTTCTTGCTCTAATAAACAGAAGTATCATTTTCTTAACCTTAYCAAATGAATGTTTAGTATTACACCAGATCTTCAGGCTTTATAGAAAGGAAAATCTGAAAACATGGTTCCAAAACTTYGGGACTTGCATGGATGTAGCCAAGGAAGGCTCCCCATCTCTTCTTCCTGTCCCTCACCAAATTTCCCCAACTGTGTCTTTGTYCAGGAGCAGATGTTTGTGAAGCTGTACTTTAAACTGAAATTACATGAAGAAACCTTATTTTGAGCAAAGATTACTACTTTAGTGACCTGATTTACAGTTTTGCTGTCCCACTGGTGGCACTGGTACAGATAATGGCATAGTCAGCTGCACTGCAGTGAAAGTACAAGCATTTTGGAGTGGAAGGAACCGAAGCTGTTTTCTCTGTCATAGTTATCTCTTTAAGCAGCAGTGAGCAGTGTGGGCTTGTGRAGCCAGCCAAGCTCTAGTTAGCCCTGCTCCTGGGCCTGTTTTGATGATAGCAGCTCCCTGCTCGGCAGGGAGGATGGTGCTGCTGCYGAGGAAGGGCAGTGTCAGGCTCCCRGTGATTATGCGCCTTTGCAAAAGCAGTGGGTGGAAACTGATGGAAAAGGTTGCTGCACCCCGGCCCATCTGCTCAGCATCAGCCTCCTGCTAGATGGTCCCTCACATCTGCCAGTTGTTACCCTTTAATTGGAAGTTCAGGTGCAGCCCTTTTGGTTTGAGGAGAGGCCAAACTACAGCACATCAGTCAAGAAAAAAGAATGTACTTGGCGAAAAAAAATGCAGGTTTTCGATAATGCAGGTCATGCTCACATGAGTCATAAATGTACTGGGCACTCCTTTCCTTGCTCAGATGGTTGGTCCACCCTTAAATGAAAAAGGACTGTGAATTCTTTTTCCAGTTTCTCTTTTTGAAGGAATACAAGCAACCCCAGATCTCTTCRACTGTAATTTTTATTCTCAATTTATATTTTCATTTATTTTATAATTTATAAAATTTAAGTTTTAACTCAAAATTAGTGAAAAGGCTGTCGGTGCTAGCTACAAAGTACCCATTTATGTAAATACCTGCTGATCTTGATCTGTATTAATAACATTTGTGAGGTATAGAGTCAACTACAGTACCAAATCCATTCAGTTTCCTTATTTCATTCTCAAATRGCTACAAATACTCTGCAATTGAAACCAATATGATTGTTCTGCTTTTGAAGCATGAAGTAAAGGACCATTAGTAAAAAATCAGAGCTRGAGTTTCTCATGCTTGTGTTCACCTGATCCTTCCCAGGTTAGTTTAAGTACTTAAAGAATGTTTTAGCAACCTATCTGGGTTCAATTTGGCTGAATCTTTTTAGGGAGTCCTCATTTGCCAGTGTCTGTAGCAGATCTGAGGCACAGTATTTTGGAAGAGGGGATCTCAAATGAGCAACGAAGAGCAGGTAAATTTTCCATTAATATAGCTGCTTTGTAGGAGGGTATTGGAGGGTATATCCATAGAAAGATAATGTTTAGGTAACTCAGAGAAGGCTCTAGTACCAAGATGCCCTGGCTTATTTCTCTTTGGAAGAAATTTTCTTTTCCCCATCTTAAATATTGAAGTTTCAAAATAAGTCTCCAATACAAAATTTCTATCAAATCTCAGCTTTTTTTATTTTCTTTTTTCATTCTGAAATCTTATTTACTATTTGGATTTTATTTAGGTAGACTGGTATTGTTAATGAAAAGCAWCAGCTTGTAAAGCAGCATTAAAGATACTGATAATAGTAAAAGTATAACTGGCATTCAGATAGGTTATAATATAACCTAATACATACTCTTGTGAGGTCCTTTGTTTTGGTCCTTATCCAAATGGAAAGGATTTTCTAAGCTACAGTTAAAAAAGAAATGTTGGATCTGATCCAACTTAGTTGTTAGTGAGAGTTGAACTGGGCTCATAAAAACATGAAAGGTTCAGCAGCATGCAAGTRGTGTAGAGGAAGTTGATTTAAAATATTAGGTAACTCAAGTGGGTTTAGTTTTGCAATGTGCAGAGTGAAAATAATGCTGGAAGCTTCATTTATAATGTTGGTTTTTAATTAATAAAACCCCCAACATTCTCCATTTAAAGGGGGAAAAAAAAGACACACCAAAACAAAACCTCTGTAATTGTTTCGGGGATGTTCCAAACCAAATACTAGAAAAAAATTGTGCGAAGTATTCTGTTTCTAAAAGTATCTGGAAAAAGAATATTAGAAATATATAGCAGAAGAGTCCTGAAGGGCAGTGAAGCCTCCTAATTGTTGTGACATTATCTCTTGCCATCTGCTTTCTGAGGCAGAATAAGAACTTTGTAATGAGGATTAGGAGTGGAAGACGGTGCAAACATGCTCCAGGAGCTGCTGGCCTGTTCTCTGCTTTCATAATAAATCACGGGATGACTTCTTTAACAACAGGCTTTTCATAATATATTTCCCCTAAACTAATATAAATAACCCAAGAATTAAAATTTGCTGCATATTCTGATAGGGCARTGATTTACAGTCAGTTACTTTATTAAGCTTTTCTCTAAGATACTAAAAGCACACGAGCAGCTCTGCTGCGTGGACTTGGACGTCTGTGCTGTCAATATTCTCCCTTCAGACTGATGCAAGCCCGTCATACGGGCACACCCTTGGGCTGTGTGTACACCAGAATTAAGCTGAGTAAAAGCCATTCCAAAGCTGCATACAAACTTAGCTTACATCCATTTTAAGTCTGGTTTTGCTGCCAGTGTGGACAGATCTGAGCTCTTCACAGATTTTTGGCAGATTTTGTTCCTTTCTGGCTTTATTCTTGTTTATTGAGCTGTGCCCCAGTTGCAGTTTGCCCTGTGTGGATCAGTGCTTTAGAATTAGTTTAGAAGAGAGCAACATTTAGATTTATGTTTGGATGTTTCTCTCTCAAATATGGATGGAAGTTCCTTTTGCATTGTTGTAACCATGGGTGACCACTTAATGAGAAATTTTGCTTTGTGCTGAGATTTCTCCCACGGGATGTGTCATCTGACCTGATTATGACCCATTTATAGGCACTTGTACCCAAGGTGCAAGTAGTGKGCTGACTTGTGTTGTTTTTGCTCCCATTTTGATATTATGGTTATKCAGGAGACTGACATGAGCTGGGCTGTGTGCTCGAAATGAATAAATTCTGTGTACTCAGCATCAGTTTTGTTTCTGGCTCCATCAGCACAGTCACATTAGCTCRGTTTTATTTCCAGCGCTTTAAATCCTGCTGATTTGGATTTGTTTTATGCACCCTTGTCCTGCAGCATATATAAACATTATCCTCAGTGTGGTTGGGCTGGTGATGGGCAGGCATGCTCGAGGATCAGATAAAAGCGCCTGGCAAGCTGGGTCTTGCCAGATGGCCATCTCTGTTATGTGTCAGTTTTGTCACTTSCCTAACAAGAGCAAGTCCCAGTGCAGGAGGAAGGTAAGGAATGTATTCCATTGGTATTCCCTGAAGTGAGCCACGGGGTCTCCTAGAGATGGGTGCTTCTTTCATAATCACATATCTCTGAGTGAAAGATTCCCCTTTTTCCTGCCCGTTTTCTAATGAGGTTTAGGATGTTATGTGAATCGAGAGAGTAAGGAAGGAGAAAAACCCAACTGAAGCAGTCCCTAAAACTCGTGTTTGTCAGGGACAGTTACAGACTGCAAATGAAATGCCACATATTGGTGTTTTCCAGTCCAAAGATCGCTTTCTGCAGAGAGGCTAAGGAGGGTAGTGGCACATGAATGGTGACAGAGGAGCTTGCAGACAGAAAGCTGTAATACAGGCAGAGAAGCAGAGAATTTCACAAGAAATTAATGAGAAACTATGTAATCAATAGATATGGCCAAATTTGTTCAGTTTGTCCAAGGGTTTTTTATGTTACTATCTGTGAGTACAAAAATGACAGGGATATGAGTGCATGATAAATGGAGACAGCTTTACTGTCTGCAGTGGTTGCATGGAGATCCTAATTCAGGAACCTAAAATGAAATCTATTTGATATCTTCCTGAAATGTTAGGTCATATACTGAGTATGAAGTTTGTAGTGAGCTCTAGTGACAGCTAGAAGATGAAAACAAGTTTGATCTTCACAAGGGACTCATTCCTGAAGTAACTTCTAAAAAAAGTGCAGACTCTTTTGGGTAACAATTATGTATGGGAAATACATAATAGCAGGTGCTGCTATTATTTTTAGCAAGTAAATTTTGGGCATAAAATGTTCAGATGGCATAAAAAGCTAGAATTTTGTGCTCCTTAAAAACCTTTTTATAATCTTTCAAACAGAATGGCTTGCCGCCTCTTACAAGTTTTAAATGATGTGAAAACACTAAAGTAATAAACATAGTCTTCGGTAGTTTAAAAACTAAAGCGACCCTGCCAAAATGTAGAACTTAATTTGTGGGTCCCATGTGGTGTGATTATACTAGAAATACCTTTTGACTGCATTTACTGTGAAGATGAATGTTGCTTCTGTTTTCATTGTCCTTTAAAATTCTATTTTGAATTGAAAATGTTAGGACCTTGTGTAATTAAAATTCCTGTTTTCAGAAGATAGCTGTCTTTCTGTATTACCTTAGTGTAAAATCAGAGTGATCTTCATTAACAGAGAAGGTGATTGAAAGACATGGAATTTTTACTGTGGTATTTGAGAACAGAACTACCTCTTTCACTTATCTGATCACTTCATGCATGTTAGYTTTCCATCTTTCAAGCAGTGGGCTGTAAGCAAATTTCAGGAATTTTTAATGTTCTCAGAGAAGGCTGTACATTTGTGACCCCAGGATTAGTAGATAGAGGGTAATACCTCTTAATTTGGGGTCATGAATGCTTGGCGGTCATGTGCTGACCTTACAGTCATTACATGTCTGAATTCACATCCTTCACTTGTTTGCTTTGGTAGCTGAAGGGCCTATCCACAAAGGCAGCGATAGGAAAACATTAAGAAAGTGTGTTTTGGTTGTGAATTCTCTCAGAACTGTGGTTTTGCACCACATGCTGCTTTGTGCTTTTAAATGAGATTAGAAATCAACTGTAGAATGCATAGAGAAATGTTCCTACATTATGTCATATGATAAAGGGGTCCTTTTTTTCTCTCTTTGGAATGAGTTCATGKACTTASAGCACTTGAAAAACAAAATGAAACTATACTTGTATCCCATGAAKGCATTTCCCTTCAGCTTATGCCTCAACACATAATGTCTTAGTAAATTATCACATGCTGTTGTTTTATGCTGACTTTATTCGGTCTAGAAGATTAACAGAGCTCATTTAATGCATTACTTGGTTCCTTCTCCATACTGCTGCATTTATAGAGCTTCAAACCCCATTTATTGCACGCTGTTTGAACTCCCTTCTGAAAAAAAAAAAAATCCTACATGGCCTTTTCTTTGATATTCACTCAGTACTGTCTGAATCATCCACAGGCATTACCAAGTTACCTTTTCATGACCTCCGTGTGATGAGGCAAATGTAGTATTTCTGTTTTATAAATGCAGAGGAGACAAAAGATGCTTGCCTATCATCCCTGCTAACTATGTGTGTCTATTTTGAAAGTATTAGGAGGTGACATTTTTCAGAGTATTAAGCATTCTGCAGATTCTGAAAGAAAAGATAAAATGTTGGTTTTAGTTTGGGTCAGTTCTCATTTGCTTTGCCACTCAGCCCAGCAGACAGTTGTGTTTGTATAACTGGGTGTCAAGAATGAGAGTCTAGAAATGGTGTGACAGGGCAGAAACTGCTTAGGTCAATATTGGAGCTGAAACCTCAGCAAATCTTACCTGACCATGAAATCAGGTGAAAATAATTGTGGAACTAATCACAATTTGAGAAACCTTTGTATCAGATTAGATACCCCCTAAAAGTATAAATTGGCTAATGAGTAATTAGCTTAGAATTAGATGGCAGTCCTGTAGTAGGGATGAAATCCATCTTTCCAGGAAAATTTGAGTTTAACACAAAAATMTTTTATCTTTTAATTGCCTTGAAAAATAATATAACCACTCTCTTTGTGGAAAATRAGACATGAAATACTTTTTCATTGTTTTATGGGGTACCAATGTGCTAAAGACTGAGAGGCTCTGATTCAGATCTTAACATCTTTCCATGGCACAAATAAATGGACTCTGGGTTTTCAATATTTTTTTGTTGCTGTTAACATGAAAGCACAGATTGGTTTATGTGTGCCCAGTATGATTATCTGGCATTCCATGAAGTGATAGAGAAAGGGGAGTTTGCTCTGTAGACCAATGTGATAAGAAAGTACATTACGAAAAAAATGACATATATATATATATGTATGTCCATCCATTATATTACTGAAGATTTTAAAGTCGTGATAAGAAAGTACATTACGAAAAAAATGACATATATATATATATGTATGTCCATCCATTATATTACTGAAGATTTTAAAGTCATATTTTCTCTTAGATATTAATTTCTCTTAAACTAAGATGAAGTATTCAATATACTTTTTCCCTAGTGGGTTAAATGTGCAAGAAAACATGTAAATATGACTAGGTAGATGGTTTTTTTTCTTGCAGAGTTTGTGAGGCTGGTTTGTTTTGATGGAATAAGGTGGGAAAGAATTCATTACATGTTTTTAAAAAAATTCTAAATAGACCAGAAATTCCTTTCACGTGTGAGTGGATGGTTGTTTTCAGTAGCYTCCATAAAGGATTTTGATTTTTCCAAGAAAAATATGGAATTTATCACTCAGAATAAGTAATATGCAGAAGAGGGTTATGCTGTCAGTGATGTGTTTCCTGGATGACATCTGATTTTAGTGCCTAGAAGTAGTCAGTAGGCTTCTGTTAACAGCCACMAGCAGTGCCAGAGCAAGGAGCTGAAAAAAGACAATGAATCTGCCAGACCCTGCCTGCAAAGGTGAACGTTCCACCAGAAATCACATTACCCTGGAATTCATGATCATTTCAGACTTGAAGTTTTGATGCGAAAACTCTTCAACTGGAGCAGTTAAGAGGTCAAAACTATYGTAAAAGTTCCAAGGTCTGCTTCTGTCACATAAGAAAATATCTATGGCAGTGACTTGTTGTTGTTTTTTTTTTTTTTTGGGACCCCATAAAATCTTCCACTGAGGGTACATTTTCCTGGATAGCAAATTTCAGCTGGGTGACAGTAAGACAAGATTTGCCTTAATTACCCTTTGTGGTCTCTTGRAAATATTCCATAGACCAAAGGCATCTGCAAACCACAGGTTGAGAACCACTGATTTAAGGAGTTGGCAGTAGTTAATTGTTCACGTGTCATTGTTAAAATGAGCATCAATTCAGTCTTGGGGTGAACTGTCTTTTTGCTGTGACTGGTGATTATGGTTTTGTGGTGGTATAATTGCTAGTCTAATAGAGGTAACTAAGGTTAACTACAGAGATAAGTAAATATCATGGAATTATTTCCTGCCTTTAATGCTGGTGAGATAGCAAATAGATTAACAAATCCTGGCAAACCTCCAAATTTATTATGCCCTGAAGGGGGGTATTTGTGCTTTACTAATGTGAGAGAGACACCATGTCAGATAAACCCTAGTAAACATMATTTTCAGGTGATAGTTTGTTTTCAGAGGATTATCCCATTGAAACTTATGCAGGGCTTTGGATGCAGAGCAGTAGGAGCTTTTATTAACCGTCGTAATTCTAAAGATTTTACTTGTTGATACTGAATGTGGRTGTGTATGACATAATTGCTTTGGCTGGTTGAAAAATAGTGCCTATTGTAAATTGTGAATGAGTCTGTGGTCTGCAAAAACAGCTGTAATAAATTGTAAGGTATGTGTTGTGCATGCTCATTTTCCRAACAATTTTTGAGTTGTTCAGAAGCTGTTTTGGGGAGGGAAAAAATAAAAGATTTTGAAAAAACAGGCCTTCTCTGCTACTGAATAAAAATGAGTTTATGAAATTTGGGAGAAGTTTTACTCCTTTAGCAAATATTGRGAGTGATTGAAAAATAAAAAGAAAGCAAGTAGATATAAGTAACCAGGAGGTGCATTTCTAACCTCAGTTTTCCTGCTCACATATGTGACACGCTGGCAGTGCCTCTGGACACAGGCTAAATGCTGATTTGTTTGGGATATAATCCTGGATCTTGGAAACCAGCAGGATGGAAGAGAGCATTGTGCCACCCCCCTTAGTTAGACAGTCACTGTCCCAGTCACTGTTTAAGTAGATTCAGTTTGRTTAGTACAGCACGAGGAAGAAATCACCTTTCAGGTGACTGTTTCCAGCTTTTGTGCCAATGCTACAGCAAGAGGAAGTGATTGTCACTTCTGCAGGGATGAGGCTCAGATCCTAGGAAAGCTGCAGAGCTCCCTGGACTGCAGTTATRGCCACACTTCTCCAGACGTTGTAGAGGATAATCAAAACAGTGGTGGCACATAATTTACTCAGAAGCATTTCATTATTTAGATGGCTGTGGAATGACCAAATCCAACTGGTATGCAGGTGGTGATCTGGTTGTTTTGAAGCAGATGCAGTTTTATAATGCCTGTTTCAGTTCATGTATGGGAATGACTTAAAACAGCTATATTTTTTGCCTAGCAAGCTATAAATGAGTCCTTGGTTTGCAGTTGTATTCAATTATTTTAAACCTATTTACAATGTATACTATTGTAAAGCCATGACCTTTGATCTCCAGAATGGTTGCATGTCTTTTGTGGGAAGCAGGAAGTCTTGGGGCAAGTGACACTTGCAGTGCAGTTTATTTTACTTAGACTTTGATTCCTCCCCTCCACTCCCCCCTGTTTCTAGAACTGAAGACAAATTTCTGTTTCTATTGGATTATAAACAGGTTCTGGATAGCTTCAGCTGCTGCATAGTGCAGTGATATTTTAATTTGCTGGGTAGACATGTTTACTGTGTACTGTGTAGTTTATGAGTGTTACCATAAATGAGGTAATCTTGCATCTTGGTTTCCATGTGTGAAACATTACATGAGCTAATGCAGCTGCGCCACTGCTCGCTGGGTATTAGACTTTATTTGGACGTGAAGTTTATACTGAACTACTTTAAATATTTGTGCTGAAACTGGTAGTGCTGCTTTTTTGATGTGTTTTATATGACACTGACAGATGCCGAGTTTCAYGAAGCAATGGAAGAATGTACATTCCTGCTTTGTGCACCATTGTTCTCAATAATGGAGATTCCAAAATGAAATAATATTAATGACAAAATTTTTAATTTATGTTCAGTTAGTGTTTCAGGGACTGGTTTATATTAAGTATACAGAGGAACAGTAGCTTCCTAGCATACTGCAGCAGTCCTAAAAACATACACGTTTACTCCAAAATCTGGATTTGGAATTTGAAGTGACACATGTGGCTTGTGAGAAAACAGAAAGTTGAATTCTGCTCTGTGTTTAAAGGAATACGCAAAGATTTTTCCGTAGTTTAGTTTTACCTACCAAAATCCTTAAATCATCATGCTTTATAAAAGTCTGTGGTTTTAACATCTAGGGCTGTAGTCTTTTTACTTAATTAAAAAGATTGCAAATTTTCAGTTTATGTAGCTWGTTAGGAAGGTGTAATACACAGTAAGCTATAAAATATGTCAGTGTATTTTGCTAACTCCAGTGTTAGCACTTGCATATAATTTCTTGGGCCAAATTTAATGTATGTTCTTCTTGATAAGTCATAATAAGGGACATCTGTGAAGTATATTTAAAAAGACACTAAAATTATTTTGTATAATGAAGTACTTAAAAATAAGTGCTAAAGAAACAGGTGTATATATATTTACATAAGCCACATTAAAAGGGCCTCATCCTGCTGAGGATATTTCTGAAGATCTCCAACACAACCTTGTGCTTTTCTCTAAATAGAATCTGAAATTATTCTGACATGGGAGTTCATCTTYAAAGCACTTAGCTGGAGAAGGTAACCAGTTGCTGCCTGTGTGTGTTCTTTGCTTCTTATTCTTCATCCCTTATTYGTAATTTCAGCTTCTCCTGGATATTCCTTGTGACACTGCAGCAAAAGCAGCAYCACCAGTGAACTGGCCAGTGTGCATATTCTGCCTCACCAGATCCAGTGACATAGATATTACAGATTTTTTTTTACTTCTATTTTGAATATTAGAGATATTCTTGTTTGTGTGTAAATTATACTTCTGTTTCTTGCTGTAATTTTGCTCCTTGTATGTATTAGTCATTATGAAGTCATTATGAAGAGAAACATGGAGTCATTTTGGATCACAAAATGACTGTATGGCATGTTTTGCCAAAATTGGGRATTTTCTAAAGGAGAACTGTTAAGGATTTAGGTATTAAAAAAGTATAAGATTGCTGTACATATGGAATTAATGAAGTCCTTATAAAAGAGACAAGTCTTTGAGATCTTGCTAGTGGTAAGATTTTCATTTAATACTCCTGTGTGTGCAGAGATTAATGTAAAGCTCAATATAAACCTAGTTGCTTGWTTTCATATTTTTATTAATTTTGTGCTTTTTACCAGCTGCATTAAATAGTTTGTTTCCCTTGAGCGGTCCAGCAGCTGTAAGGCCTTTGAAAATATTTGTTAGTGTACGTCTTACTCAGTATCTTGTGAATCGCCCACTGTTTTTATGTAGAAGGGTCTTGAGGTTCTATGGTGAATTTAGTCTACAATCCCCTTCATACTTGTAGTTCCCAGTAAACATTTTCTGTAAGGTTTTTGCRTTTTGCTGTAATTTGTGCTTTTCTTTAAGCTGTTGCCCTTGAATTTGTGAGTTTGCTGAAGTTTAAGCTTTTATCATTTATCAGTTTCCTAATTAAAYAGTTTCCTAATTCTGTGGATAGATGATTGAAAATGTGAACTTTCAAGTCTCAAACTTACCTAGGCACTTAAAAATTACWCTGTATTTTGACGTCCAAAATTTTTGGTAATGATTTTCACCTCTTAACTCTTGCAAAACTGAAAAGAATGAATTGTGGCATTCAGGGGCTGSAGTGCAGCCCCTCACCTTCCTCCTCTTGCTTTCCTGGTGCAAATTTACTGAAGGAGGAGAGGTCTTTCTTCTTTTCCTCCTTCTCCCCCACTCCTGACATCGCAGGTGCTGGTCAGACAGGGTTTGTGCCTGGCAGACATTTCCAGGTTCTGCTGAATTCCCATGGTTAGGCAGCCACCATGGCCTCCTATTCCTGGTGCTTTTGAATCTTCTCCCGTCTCAGTGAAACACTTGAAGGTGTTTCGCTGGGTGCTGGAGCATTGCCCACCCAAGTTTTGTGCAGAACTAAATACTAAAGTGTTACACTGTAATATTATTGTCTAGTGGTCATGAAATAAAGAGAAACAAACACTGAAACACAAGGCAGCTGCTGAAATTTCGGTCCATAAATGAGTCACAAGCTTTTAAGAAATCYCTTTTCTACAAGCACCTTTATTTTTTCCTTTTGTGCAGAATGTGATACTGAATTTCTTACRCATATCCACAGCCCAGGACAAATAGGATAATTGTAATACTTTAAAATTAACAATTAGCAAATTGATTTTAAGAACCTTTTGCATTTTAGTATTTTTAGTCCTTCAGTGTYCAGAAAAATATTTTGCTAATATCTTAACTTTCAGCAGAAGCAGGCATAGTTATGTCAAATATAAAAACGTACGATTTTGTCATCATATCATGATAATGGTTTTTTTCCCACATGTATACCTTCATGTTTGAAGGTAAAAGGCTTTTGTCTTCTTTCATATCTCTATTTGCGTGCACACACTAAGCTGGCATTTTTTCTTATGAGTTTTTAGTATTGCCAATAATCATACACTAAAAATTTCATTTTGGCTCACAACAATAGTGCTTTTCATAGGTAATTTGAATGATAAATCAGTAATTATACATTTAATTGGCTARTAAATCATAGCACATTTCCCTTATTTTCTGTAGTGCTATGCTAAATCTTTGTAATGTGGCCCGGTGTATTTTTGTAAAGAAGAAAACTAAAGGGCTTGTTTAGTGTATATACAGTGCTGAAGTGACATAAATATGTAAGGCCCTCTAAGGTGTTTACTGTGTTATATGAGAAATCCCTGTGATTACAGGCTTAGGTRTTTTATTAATGTACATTTTAAAGGATATATTAAAGATTTAGATTTTAGCACTATATCATGTRTATATTTAGTACATAAGTAGAAGGAAGTGAGCTTGCTCAAGCTAAAACAATTTACAAAAAATGCTGCAAGAGAACTTTTTGAAATCTTTGCACCTGTGATTCTGATTGTTATCATATGAATTCTCAGACTTTTAAATTCTTTTAATTTTTTTTTTTAAATTTAAAGAGTTGTGATTTTTTTTTAATGGTGAATGGGTATTTTTTCAAATGCCTTAAAATTTGAGAAAGGTTTTTGGTAGCAGAATCTCTGCATGTCATTTCCATCAATACTGCAGGTTTTGATATTTCATTTCCTTATCAGATAAGGTGTGGGATCGCTTTGTATTTTAGTTCTCATTTAGGGGATGAATTTTTCCAAAAATATTTAATGAATAACGTAACAACAACATTACCACAGTTAAATAATGAATACAGACCAGGTTAGATACAAAAGAATTAAGAAGTCTAAGTTACTTCTTGCCTGTGGAAGGACACTGGCCRTTTTATTGTTTGTCTTCATGAGAGGAAACTGGAGAGGATGGTTGTTACAATAAAGATTGGGACTAATGTAACAGATTTACAAGAATTTAAGGCTTGAATGACATTGAATTAAATGCCTAGCAAATTTTGTCATCTCAATGGCAAGGCAAGTACATAAAATCACCAAAAGACTTTGTCTAAAGGTTTTCTGAATAAGRTGGAATTTTTGTATGTGTGTATTTCTATGTCACCTGATTCCTGGAACAGACTCAGTATTGCTATAACAGAAGTTTGTTGTGGGAGACAAAGCAATAGTTTTGGGKTTTTTTTAATCTGAAACTTTACAATTAATTATTTTATAGAGAAATTTACAGCATTTTCCAGGAAGAGTGACAATAGCAAGGTATATATTAATATAGAACAATGTTTCGAAACAAATTTTAATATGTGTGCATGCAAACTAAGTAGTAGTAGGACGTATCCCATTATTACATTTCATTTTAAAAAAATCCACCTGCAATGGGTGCATAAAAGCCCATTATTTTGATGTTTTGTTTAATTATAAAATTGAATTTCCTTACATCCTGGGGTGGGGGAGGAGGTATTTAGAGAATTGAGAACATTTARGATGAAGGACTAATAAATGGCTTCTAGTGTTACATTGATAAACAATAGGAATATTCTGAACTAAGGTTGATGAGCTCAACCTAAAAWGCTCAGCCATCCTCTGTACCACTCCCAAAATTAAATACAGCAAAGACTCAATGGGACCAGTCAGAAAAGTTCACTGTACTTTGGACTGTTTTGTAGCAAGCAAGCACACCCTGTCTAATCTTTACTTGGCAAGAGTTCTCTTGCCAGCTTGTCACAGAACGAATGCTTTTCATGAAAARGTGACTATTTACAACTATCGCAGGTATTTCTTGTACCAGTAACAAAGTAGAGAGTAAGTTCTTTGCAAGGACCTCTAGTTATTTTTACTTTCATTCTCACAGTTTTTTCATCATTTATTTAAAACCCCATGGCAGTTGGAAGGCAGACATGGAACGGAATCTGGAATTGAAACCCAAATGTTTGATTAAACAAAATGGTAACTTCCTGAACCGTCTTCTGCAAAGATGTAAGGGAAAACAATTTCCCCACATTCAGTTATCCCATACATCATTATGGAAATGTGCTATGTGGCTTCAGAAATTTATGAGTGTGGAGCAAAAGAAAAGAGATTTCAATTCAGAAATACAGACCACTGCTGCCATATGAACTCTCCTAATGAACAGTTTGATGAATAACTGTTTTCCATTTGYCCACTATACCAGTCCTTAAATTGTCCTATTGCCACCAATTTATTTTCTATGGTCATCTTATGATACTGTRTTGTATTCTGTTACAATACAATGGAAGAGAAGTGTGAAGAGGGTGGGAGTCAACCATTAAGATGCACATTTTAAACAAAGATTGTGTGTGTTCTTTGATTGACAGGACTGCAGTAACATTTGTACATTGTGTAGTATAACATTTGGGTTGTAGTTCTAGTTCCTTTTCTTCACTTGTGAGTTAGAAGTTCTTGGCAAAGCTGAATATACAAAATAAATATAAACCTCACTGCAAAGATGGGTCCCTCAGAGAGAGAGAGAAAGAGGAGAAAATGATTTAATGCAATAATGATTTTAGCTATACACAGGCATTCCCTTTTTTGTCTCGATTTGTTAAATTACCTGACGTCTCYATGTGTAATTTAAACAAAATTTTGCTCTCTCGTCTTTCTTCCTTTTGAGCTATCTTCTTAAGGAGAAGGATGATGAATGGAAACATAAACATAGCATGAGAATGTGAACTAGTTCCCAAACATTTCAGTGGTTTTTATAAACAACTGGTCATTGTTACCTTTTGCTGGATTACAGTTTCCTTTAGAACAACAGTGCTCTTCAGCTGAATTACAAAGTTGATTCTAAATGTTTTTGCATAGTTGCTTAAAGGCTTTAATGTTTAAATAATGGTTATATAATTATACATTGTTTAAACAATTAGCTTTTAAGGCTAGCAATAAGCTTACATTTTGTACATATACTACCAAAAATGATAATGAAACTGCATTTTAAAGATATGAASTGACCTTAGAGTGAGCAATCACAGTTTATGGACATTTGTTTCGATTTTAAAATTTGATTTTTAACATGCTTGTTTTCCTTGGGAACATGACTAGTCATTCCTGCCGTTTTCCTGGSCTGGCCTTTGAACACAGACATGGGCAGCAGCAAGTTTTTCACCTTCTGAATTCCATTTTCAGCATTTCTGATGCATTGTGTGTCCTCTTCTCTATGATAGGAAAGTGCCAGCTTGCATCTCACTGGTCTACACAGGCACAAAACRTTGTCTGAGTTTTGAACTGAGTCCCTTGTAGGGGCAGGATTAAGATCACATCATTGTTAATTGTCCCCTAAAACATTGTGGCAGCTGTTGATTTATATTTTGAAACAATCAAAATAACAACAATTGACAAAAAAAATTAGGGTAATGCTTAGTATTTTAACTTTTAAAAAGTGTCATAAACACTGCCTAAACTGTGTTTTGTTTGCCTTTCTGAAATATCACAGGATTGCATTTGTAATCTTCTTGAACAGCATTCGTAGAGTGATTGAATTAGGAACTTTTTTAGACATATAACAGTTTAATACAGTAGCAGAAAGTCTAAGGATAAAAAAGTTAAATACATTTTGTCTATTTTATTGAAGCATTTTAGAAATCGTGTTTTACAGCCRCACTGTGTTTTCATTTTAGATACTGTACGTCTTTAACGACTTTCTAATTTATACAATTTTTGTTTCATTGTCAAAACATTTAATTATATCATGTCTTGAAGGTGTAAAGCTGTCAAATAAATCAGAGGCTCAGTATAAACATTTGGTGAATTGCTTTTGCTACCATACTGTAGTTGTTACTGGGCAGTTAGTGGAACTTTTTTAAAGCATTTACTCAGCAGGTACAGGACAGCACTGGCACAATGAATTGCTGATTGCTTGTAAAACAGCAGGTAGTAATGCCCTCACTCTTTGGAACTCGGCTTTGTAAAATCAAGTGGCAAGACAGCGTGGCAGAGAGAGCCAGCGCACAGCAAATRTGTTTCCTGCCTAAGGGCTGCTGAAGGTTGCCAATCCCATTCCCTCCCCAAGAAGAAAAAAAAAAAAAAATGTGTAAATGTTGCCGTTTTCCAGTGTGCAAAAAATAAAGTTCCCACCACTAGAGGGAAGGAAACGTGTTCAGGATTTATAAAATTTGGCAATGTGAGCATGGAAGATGGAAAGGCTGCTTTTCTTGATAAAGGCCTTAATAGCTGTATTTAAAGAAAATTAAATTTAAAAGAAAAACAACCCCAAAATTAAAAAATACAAGAAAAGCAAACTATCAGGTTGCAGGTGCTTTAAAAATGTTGACCCTCCCTCCGAAAAGAGAGGAGCCTTCTCTTTTTTGACCAATATTTTGTCGCGGTGTCAGTACAAACTGCAGGCTGCCCTGAGCCGGGTTTGGATGAAGTAAATTAGTTCTACTTTGAAGCTTTTCTTCTCTGCCCTTTTGAGAGTGAATGGGGAGGCCCTGGGCTGAAAGCTGCTTTTCATTAGTGCCCCCACGTACCTATTTGAAAGGCAGAGCTCTCCCRGCGCACACAAACCCGGCGCTAAGGGAAAGCTTCCCTCGGCGGCCACGGRCCCGTCGTCTGCACGGCTCCTCGCCTGTCTTTCCAGTCAGGTGGTTCCCAATCAGAGTTAATTACTGCGGTCATTTATTCCGATCGCCCKCCCTCCCTCGCGGGGTGGCACCGTTTGAAGCGGGCCGGGTTTGAAAGCCGCCGCGGGGTCCCCGGGAGCGCCTCATTAGCGCTGGGGCTGCTCGGCCGCCGCATCCCCGCACCCTGCGCCCCTTTGACCCCTCCCTGGCCGGGAACGGGGCTCGGAGCCGCGGTCCCGGCGCTGGAAGCTGTCCCGGAGCCGCCGGAGCTCTCCCCGGCAGCGGCGCTTTGCCGGCGGCGGCTCCGCCGGAGCGCTGGGCTGAGGGAGGCATCSCCGCCTGCCCCGCCCGGCAGCGCCCGGCGCTTCCGAGCGCTCCCAAAAATGGGGAGTTTGCTGCTTAACGCATACCTGGGGAAATTAAAATGAAGGTTGGCATTGAAAATACAGAGCTGGTTTCCCGTAGGCTCTCCAGCGTGAAGCTTAGGTGAGGGAGGGTGGTACCTGTGGCACTG
>NW_026623337.1:934115-1072640 GCF_030028575.1 Malurus melanocephalus | reverse complement strand
GTGTAGGTGCAGGTGCCTTCCACTTTCCTGAGTAAAGTCACAGTTTCACAGASTATTCAGAGTTGGRAGGGATCCACACGGATCATCAAGGCCAAGTCTTGAGTAAATTGCCCACAGAGTCCCTTACAGTTCTGATGAGATAAGGACCCGATGGTGTCCTTGTGCTTAGCACAGTCTGGGTAAGAAAGCTGCATGCCATTCAACAGGCATGTAGTTTCACTAGAGYGTTGTTGGATTAAAACCTTGTAATTTGGTTGTTGCTACTTTAAAACATGGCATAATGTTATGTTGGGTTTTATTTTGGTTTTGTATTTTTTTAARCTTKATTTTTTTTTCCATCCTGGGAAGTAACAGCATTGATAGTTGCTTGTTTTACCTCTAAAGAGCAAGAGCTGCCCCTGGGAGTTCAGCTCCTGAATTACATGGCTTTTGGAACATGGGACTTAGATACTATTTTACAACAGTAAAATATTTGTACGTTATTCCTTAATTTTTTAGCACATCTATGAAGAAAAAATTATGTTGCTAATATAAGGGAAAATTCTAGGATTTTCTAACACCTTATTTAGCTTATAACTGAAGAATATGTAGTTAATAAAAATGTTAATATYTGACCATATGCTTTTTCAGCATTTAATCTCTGAATGTTCATAGCATTTGTCTCCTATGCCCTTCCCACTAACATGGTTCATGGCAGAGTAATATAAAGGTTATRAAAAGTTTGCTCTCAGCTGGCTACAGAATGTCTGTTGCACTCGGAGGTGTTTATGCCTTGGTTTCCTGAGCATGCTCAATATACTCAATATATCACTTGTCTCTCTGTGTACAGCTGTCAGTGGAAATTYGAAGCCGGTTAGGTGAAAGAAGGGAATAAAATCTAACAAAAAATTACTCTATCTACAAGAAAGCATTATGAACAAAGCTGTTTGAAACTCATCACATGAAATTGGAATAAAAAATTAGAGATATTTTAAGAAGTAATTTATAAATACAAAGCATTTTCAGTTTGATTTCTTTCAAGCATTGAACTTGACTCCTAAGAGCTCTTTGTTCTGTTATGAATTCCAGCACTAGCCAACGTCCTTCCCGGGACCATAAAACCCAGTGGGTCCATTGGGAGAAGGAATGACAAATAGTCAAGACTGGGGCAGTGCCCTCCTTAAACAAGAAACTGGAAGCTAACATCCTAGGGTATTGGATAGGCGAGCCACCCTGAGTACCAGTTTGTCTGGATCCAGACTTCCTAATAACTTGCTTAGCAAATGTGCCAGAACAAGATGTTAAATGAGAAYCTGACGTGTTTGAGCAAGTTTGCARTGAGCATTTCATTTYCCAAATAGTATATTCCACAAATCTGATTTCTTTTCCTTTAATGCTGAGTATCCCTGTTGCATGAATTCCCCCTTTCTCTGCCATTTTTTAAGTCAAATGATAATTCTCCTTTGTCATTCCAATGAAATGCCAGCTTCAAGGAGTCTGCTGTACTCGCCAGACACACCTTSTAGTGTCATCCTAAGCAACCAGTCAGAATGGCTTCATAAAAGATCAGGGTTTTACTGTTGATAGTTCTCTCAAGGAAGCAAATCCTGTTCTTGTCTGTGCACCTTAGCCCCACAGTGGCTTACACATTTGTCCCAYGTGATGATATAGGGTTGTTTCCTATTTTTGTAGCTGTTTGATTTATGCAGATATGGTACCCTAATTGCCTTTGTAAATCTTGTGTTCTGTTCCCCAAAAGCTTTAAAATAAGTCTGTTCTGTGAATTAGCAGACAAGTCAAATGACAAGATTGAAATTACTTTTCTGCCTGACTTGCATCTAAACTGTGTTTCAGATTTTAAATTCCTTGACCTTTTGTCATACCATTTCCTAATCTTAAACAATTTTTTGTGGAGCAGTTCCCCCCCTGCCCCCCCACCACTGGCTTCAAAGACAAATTAGATTAGTCTCTGCAACTCCTCTAAGATGTTTGCTTGTGCTGTTTGCAGTGATTCGAAGACCATGTGTTTGCAACCATTTCTGTCTCCTCTTACATGCATACTAATACTTGTTGATCATCACAGCTCTTGTGAATTGCGTATACAACTGACACATCAAAGCACAGCATAAATGCTGCAAGCTGTTGWAACAGAGTGCAAAAATAAAGCAACAGTTCGCTTTTAGGGCTTACAGAGTAAGTCTTAGGGAAGGCAGAAATGCACAAGCAGTTTGAATGTAAAATACATTTAAAAATCACTAGTTTCTCACATTTTGAAGTGYGTTGTGCTGTCATTAAGCAAACTGTAAGCTTAGGCTTAAACTTTGCAGATTCAATGGGATGGTAGTACATAACCTAATTACTTAATGGAAAGCCATTTCAAGTGTGGCTTTGTGTTTGCATAAACTTTTTTTTTTTTTTCATTTAGTGATTCAAGTTCAGTACATGTTTGTGATGTTTTCACAACTTCATGGCCTTCACTGCAGTCACTAAATTTGTATGTTGCATTAGAGTTGTGCTACCTCTGCATTCAGTAAGTGTAAGTAAGCTAAAACCACACTGCAGAGTAAGTGTACTCTAGTGCTTTTCTGAATTTCAGAATTTGGCCCATTTCAAGTTTCAGTGTTCAAAAAGCTCATACAACCTCAAAGGCAAGCAAATGTTGCRTGGTTTGAAGTTTTGTAGTGTGTATTTTGCACCTCTCTCTTAAAGGGAAAGAATCTGTAACATAGAAAGGTAAATTAGTGTTTACCATCTTTTCAGAGGTGTGGAGTCCCCTGACCTTCCAGTCTGTCATTACTAAYGCTTGACATTCAAGCCACTGACAAGGCTTGAGGAGGTAGCACGCAGAAGTCCCTTGGCTAGAAGTGTAATGCAAGTTAGTTGAAATGTTGGAAGCAGTGTCCCTGCATCAGCCTTCTGATGGGAAAATAGGTTATATTGGCAGAGTGGGATGCTGAGACAATCCGTGCATAGCACTGTGTTGTGAAATGCCTTCCTGTCTTGTGGGATTCTGGTGTTTGGTGGTTGGGTTTTTTTTTTGTTTTTTTGTTTTTTTGTTTTTTTTTTTTTNTTTTAAGCACAAAACTTCATTTGAACTAATTTGACTGAGCTAACTGTCGGCTGTGTGGTTAACAGCCTGTGCTTCCATGGGTAATAGGTTCCAGACCCAGGCTGTCAGTCTTCATGCAAACAAGTGCTGGAGGAACTGGGAGAGGAATTGTTGAATTTCAGGGAGGAGGGAACTTCCTGCCTCCTTTTGGTACTGTGTGTGAGGATTTTCCAAAAGAGTTTTCRTTCCCTGTCCTGGCCTCAGGATGTTGATGATTCTTCTGTAAGAAAGAAACCTCTTAACAGCATAGCAAGCATTTTAAATGTGGGCAGTAAATACAGGGATGTGGTGGGGAAAAGTGGAAACGGTGGATAACTCTGCAATACCTCCTGGYGTTATCAATACTTGCTTGTAGCCAACTTTGTAGTAAAAAATGGTTATGGGCTAGCCAGTCTCAGTTAGATTTTCTGGGGAAAAACAAATGCGAGCCACAAATATCAGCATTATCAGAGTTATGAATACTGATGGCCGTTCGTGTGATTTCACAACTGCAAGTAATTATGGCTTCTACATATTGTTTTTCATGTAGGGTAGTGTAATAAAGACCTCCTGATCATTGTTTGTTCCTACCRCAATTCTGTGTCTTTTCTGTCTGTGGGTGAGAAGAAAGCAAACAATTGGGAAAGGGCCATTCTTGGGATGCATTTTGGAAAGCGTCCTTTTATTGATGGAGTCAGTTGGCTGAGACAGGCTTTTCCCACTCCTTCTTTTCAGCAGGAAAGTTGGTGTTGCAACAACTGTGACTTTGTGAGCAAGTGAGGTAAAGCAACACCTAAACTTTGAAACTTAAGAATAAAAATGTATTCTTTGCTCTGTTCATATGCTGTTCATGGAATATTGTAGCAGTTTTGCCTTAAAATATTCCTATCAAATTTGCAATTATTGAGGATATACTGAGAAATAGTTTAAGGGTGATCATTGCCCTTTATGGAAAGGGTCGCTACAAATACTCCAATGCAAGTTTTCGTACTCACTGAAATATGTTATTCCTGGTGCCTAATAATAGACATTTTAGTTGAGAATAAAGCTGAATTTCAAAGCAAGTGTTGCTTTCATGTTACAAAATGTGTAGCAGTTGTATGATTTTTCCATTTAAACTACAGGATTACTGTTGTAGACTGAATATAGAAATCACCAAAAAATAAAAAAGTGCTCAAGATTTTTGGCTAAACACGCTATTTTTATTTTGGTCATAATGATGTAAATTCAGATAGTATTTTGAATCATTGCATTGCAAAATATTTTTCTTTGTTTACGTGCTACTCATGCAGAATGTAGCTTGCCAAAAATTTCAGTAAGTTGCACTGAATTTTTTTTTGGTCTTTACTTAGTAGTTTAATGTTAAATACAGAGAACAAGGAACAGAGGAGGGGGAGTTTATCATCCTTTGTTCTACGAGATCAGCTGTCTTCAGTAAAGCATCTGAATTAAACATTTTCTTAGGGTTGTATTTTCCAGAGTGTTTTATCCTGGTGTTGGTAAYGAAGTAGAGAAATAAAATAAAATGCTCACTTTAGTTACAACAGTAATGAAGAATTGGCAGGGCACTTGTGGAACACACACACGCAGTCAATAAGGAAAAATGAAATAGTTACTGTAATWTTTTCTGTAAGTGATGCTCAGTTTCTTAAGTATTTTATACTTAAAACAATTTGTGAAATACAGTAAGTAAAATTAATTAATTTGCTTGAAATCATTACTTACCTTGTAAAAATCCACCAATCATGTAAATGGTTATGTCCATTTCATCCTTTTGAAATTTGTGTTACCTCAAGCAGAACATGGACTTTTCTCCTTAACGCCTTTGCTGTCCTCTTCCTTCTGATATCCTCGAGGCAGGCCTGAGTTCAAGATCTTTCTATCAACTTTTTATACATCTTTTTTCTCAGATATTTGCTCGTGATCAAACAGCGATGTTGGTGAAATTGTGTTTGTTAGTTTAAAAAGTAACCTTTTTAAATCCTGGAGGTTACTGAAAATCCTCTAAAGATAAAGCCAGCACTTGAAGAGTTAATATGTTATTAGGAGGACAGGAAATCTGGCAACTATTGCAGAAACTAGACCTAATGGTGCACACAAACAATTTGTCAGTCTTGGTAAATGTGAATAGCTTTCTGCAAAGTGGCTGCGTTTGCTTTGTTTGAACAGCCTAAACTTTTCCTTTTTGGACTTTAAATCTTAGAAGTGAAATGTGATCCCCATATTGAATCAAAATAATTTAATTCGAAACATATTTTGATTGGAACAAGGTTGACGTGGAAAGAAACTCTAGAATAAAAAAAAAAGTTGAAAGGACTTTCTATCATATATTTAGCAGGAAAATTTGAAACAGTTCTAATTAGGCTGAAAAAACCAGCCTTCTTCATTGTAACTTACAAAGGTCATATATCAATGTTAAGGCAGCATTACCAACTCGTGTCTGAAAGGCTGCACATGCAAACATCATTCCACTTGTTTGATTTTGTTGAGTTTGGAGTTTTGTTTTGTATTCATGTGCACACACGTATTTCCAAGCCAGAAAACGTACTTAGTTTCAAGTAGTTACCTGGTGCTCCAGTTATGAGGATTCTTTGAGGGTTCAAGAAGAGTACTTTTCACCTTAAAGCTGTGGTTGTGTTAAAAATATGTGAAATYGTAATTAATGCTTTTCTGTTCTTACATAAAAATTTTTCTAATGGAATGTAAATGAGACTTCGTTTTAAGCRTTTCAGAGAGGAATTAAAATGTTTAGTCCATTAAATGTAATAGGCAATTATTTTTACTTGAGATTTATTTCTTACTTGCTGGTGAAGCGTATTCCTGGGCTTGTTGGTTTGGTTGTTTGGTTTTGGTTTTTTTTTTTCCATCTGAAAAAATAGGAGCAGTTTTGGTTTATCAAAGTTTCTACTTTCATTTTAACATTTCATGAACCACATTTTGTATGGGTTGGGCTCTTTTTCTGTCGTTCAGGTAGGAGTTGCATGCGTGCTTTATCCTGTGCTTCAAAATTACTTTGCTTTACTCAGCATAAGAATAAGGCAAGTAAATCTGTCCTTTTTTTCTGACTAGCTTGACAATGAATATATATCTGTGCTGATGAAAAAAAATGCAGTTAAACCTTTCATCTAATTTCAGCATTGGAACGTCCCAGACTCAAGCACAGTATATATTCATTTTTAATAGACATCACTTCATATGCTGTATGTCACTGCATAAAATCTAAAGCAGAAATAAAAGTAGAGGGCAAAAGCCAATGGTAGTCACTTTAAAGATACAAATCTTGACTCCAGGGGCATGATATTGTTTGGGAAAATATATCGTAATAAATGTTTGGAAAATTTATACTGGAAAAAGGAAAAATCATTCTTAACCTGCTAGTTTTATGTTTTTGTCATTCCATCCATGTTCTGCCAAATCATTTGTATTAGTATTAGACTGATGTTAGTCTTTGGCTGCCAGGAGTAAATTATTCTCTGTTCAATCCTTTCAGAAAACAGGACAGAAAAGATACTCATAAAATACTGAATTTCAGAGTTATTTTATGACAGGATAGTTTTGATTGCACATATTTACTGATATCAGATTGTGCATTTGAAAAATATTTATGAATAAACTAGAATTTCCTTGTGTGATCTAAGCTTCTGTTTGTTGATGTGTCTGAAGTGTTTCTGCCTTGGGAATAGAGAAATGAAAGTTACTAATAGGTGTTTGTGTTTGACATCTGTATAYTGTACTTTTTAGCATATCTCAAGTGTTTTACTCTCTGCCTAATAGATCTCATTAAAGAAACAGATATCAKCCCCAAGACACTTTGTCAAACTTAATATGAGTCCCCTGTGGACAGAATTGACAATCTGTGCGTGGCTTCACGTGGCTGCCTTTCCATGGGCTTGTTTGATCCTTTAACAATTGGACATTAGTCCCTGAATTGTTTTACAATAGCTCGGTGGGATTGGAATTACTGTATGATGCTGGACATTTTTGAGGGTTTCCTTGTTCTGTGCATTTCCCTCACACAAGCACACGGTGAGCGATGTGCTCGCTCTGCCCTGAGAGTGCTGGCAATTCCTTGATTTGATTCAGGAGCAGCATGGAAAGAATATTCATATCCCGTGGCTGCATGCTGGATTTAACTCGAGCCTTAGTGAGCRCTGGCTGTCGTAAAGGAAGTTGAGRTTGAAATTAATCCTAAATGCTTAACCATCGATAGACTTGGCTCAGGTTTGCAAGAGGTAAATGCCAACAGCAGCATTGAAAAACAAACAAACAAGGAAATACCCAACCACCAAATCCCTCCTTTTAATATCCAAATGGTTATGCAAATTGCAACCTCTTTATTTCTCAGATGATTTCTTAAGGAGGACCCATATTTARATATACCAGTGTGGCTGCGAAGTGCATCACGCTGACTGATCAGGTACATGGGGTTCTTTTCCTTGGAAGTCTGTTCTTTAGTCATTATACAAGCTATTAATTATTGTTCTTCCATTGATTGTGTCACAGCATAAGCACTTCCCTCCAGCCGAGGGCTTAACTGTGAACCTGAAATGTCAGGAAAGCTTATTTGGCATTTGAATTTGTGTGCTGCTTGGTCTGTCCTTTGGGGTCCTGATGCTGACTCTAGCTGTTTTCAGTTCTCCCTTTCACTTGGGATATGGCAGGTTTTAGAAGATTTTAAAATGGCTTAATGAGGAAAATATTTATCTACTTTTGAATCTGTACAAATTTCAAACGTAAAATAATTTCAGACTTGAAGAAAAGTAAGTTCAGGATGTGTCCCAGCCATTCCCTGAGAAGGCAGTGGTTTAGTTTTGCTTTTTTAGGGAGAAAAAAAAATCACATTTATACATATATTAATCTAAGGAGATGGAAGCGGTATTCCTTTAGTTATTTATGTCCAARTGCTTTGTGAGGGTAATATGACTAATTGGAAATCTGGAAAAGGAGAATATGAACAACTTACATGCATACTAAATATTTATGTATGTATCTATAAAAAAAATCACAAGTTCCTAACATTCTCTTTTTCTTGGCATTAAAAAGTTTTAATGATAACAGTAAGTATGTTCTAAYGTTAATTTCTTTTTAGGAGGATAGCATGAAAATTAATTCTTATCATTGTCATTTGCTGAGCCCTGTAGAATTTTATGGCTGCACGTTGCAATATTATGGACACTCAGGAGACTCCTGACTGGTTTTATCTTATTAAACAATTTTGAAATCATTAATTTTTAATTGGCTTGCTTGCGGTTTTTTATAGTTTTAATTGTGCATCTGTATCTAAATATTGGGTGTTTTTTAAATTAAAAAAGAAAAAAAAAGAAAAAGTCCTGTCTAAGCATATATGTTGCAAGGTATTGCTATATTATTATCCAAACAGATACTATATTGTGTTGTGATTCATTTTAAAGAATGCTTTCAGCAATTCAGTATCCTAATAAAAGTAATAATAAAAAAAGAATGATATGATGTCTAAGATATGTACAGGTCTTTTCTTGATTGAAAGTTCTAATTAAGTGAATCGAGGAAAATTAACTGAAATTAGCTGTCAGAAAGTCACATTTAAAAGAGTGATGATCTGGTGTGGCAGTAAACATTTAAATGATATAAATTGCCATTTAAGTGTATGGTTTAATGTTTGTCATGCATTAATATGACATGAGACTGCAGTGACAATCAAGCAGCTTGCTCTAATTTGAACATATTTAAGGCTTTTGTGTGGAGTGCACCACACAAATTAAGACAATTGCTGGTTTTATGTGTCAATTTAAATGTTGTTTTCAGGCATCGGTTAATGAAACAAACCCATCATTTTTGTGTGCAAATTGCAGAGTGATTTGCTTGGTTTTCAGATTAATTTCAACTTCCTCTGCTCAAAATTAGGAATTTCCTTTGCRAGGAAAATGCCATTCATTTTGCTAGATGAAGAGAGTATCTGTTTGTTATGTTTTTCCATTTGCTAATTCAAATCAGAAATACATTGAATCCTCTGTATAAAATAGAAAAAGCAAATACTGATAGTGATTTAATCTGCATGAATTAACTCTTAAGATGACAATGATTTTTAGGTTGTGTTTTAATACAGTTTTTTTTAAGATGCTCTAATCTTGGGGATTGGGTTGCAACTGRATAACATCTTCAGAAAAGAAACTGWATCATTCAGYRTAGTATTTCTGTATAGKTTTCTGTATAGGTTTGTACGCAAKAAATGTTTGAAAGTGATAGCAATKTGGTATTTCCAGCCTGTTAAAAAAAATTAACATCCTAGTTAGTTCCATTTCCCAAATTCTATCAATCTTCTCTCTGGCTGCAAGAATCAGATAATCATGCTGTTGTTACTCAGCATTCAGATCACACAGAAAAGCACAATTTAATCTTGGGAGTTCATGAAAACATAGCCTGGCTGTGTATAGATGCACAAATGCTTTCCACTCACTGCTTTTTTTTTCTTATTTCCACTACTACAGTTTAAAAACAGAGGTCTCCTGGTCAGTGGTCATGAGACTCTGGCATCTATCACAAGGCCCGCCTTTTTGGATAAAAGTTAAAAATACTGTTATCAATTCTGTATTTAGACTTGTTAAAATAATTTTGTATGCTATTAAAATAATGCTGCTGCTACTGCCAAATAATGACTGTCTGGCAAACTCAAATTTATGTTTTGTGTGTTGTKTTTTTCACAGGCATTAGAAAGTGARTTTGTTTCCTGCCAGCTTCACCAGTGGATTGATCTGATTTTTGGCTACAAACAACAAGGGCCAGAGGCTGTTAGGTCCCTGAATGTATTCTACTATTTGACTTATGAAGGAGCTGTTAATTTGAGTTCAATAACGGATTCCGTATTGAGGGAGGTAAGCTTGTACTTTATAAATACAGAAAAGTCTTCATTAATCACTGCAGTGTCGAAACGGTAAAGACTCCGCGTTGTTCAAGGTTTCTGGTCAATGTTCAGTTTCTTTGTGTTTTCTTGTGGTTTGGCCACAGGCCAGTCAAATGCAAGGTGYCTGAACTGGTTGTCACAGCATGCAGAATTAATAGAACAAGGATGCAAGTTGTTCTTAAACTTCGTGCACCTGGATTGAGCCCAAGCTGGATGCCAATATAAAAATAAATGTTCAAGGATTGCTTCAGTTGCTGAGATCACTCATTTTGTTCCCTGATAGTGTATCTTAGTGGCAGTGAGCAACCTTGATGGGGCATGTGCTTTGGAATTTTCCTTTTGCACTTTTAACAGTTCTCTTTAAGTGCAGTCTGGATGTGTAGCAAACATCAAACACCAGAGTTTTGTAGCCTCTTATGTTTTATTTTGGTTTGTTACCAAATTAAAATAACTTATCCTTTATTTTTCATATGCAAAAGAAAATATTTCAGCTTTGGAGAGATCAGTAGTTTTACTCAGACTCAGCTTCGTTCAGAAAATCTGTTTGCCAAAGTATCTYATAGGATATTGTGGGCTCAAAGGTTCCTCCTCCTCCATCTAAACAGCTGTTTAAAAAAGGGCAAAGTGAGGTGATTAAAACAGATTTTGGATTGATTTTATGTCCTCTGCTCAGACACTATATTGCCAGTCAGTATAGCTGCAAATATGTTAATTATAAAATAAATGTAAGTGGTACTTCATTATAAAATATTCGGAGTCCATGAAAACAGTAATATGAATGTTACCAACTGTTTTATTAGATGGGACGCAGGGACTGGATTAGTACCAAAGTGATGGCTCAGTGTTGTTATTACACGGCTTGCAATCAGTCTGCAAACTGAATCTTAGTCTATTTAAACCTCAAATACATATCTTGCACATAATTACCCTTGACTAAGCTAAGAAAAGGAGTACTGAGACACTTGGCATCTGAAAAAGAAGTCTTTATCTGCGTTTGGAAAAGTTATAGAGACCCAAGAGTCATCTAGCAGATGTTCACCTTGTCATGTTTTCAATTCACTGATAATGTTTGTCCACTCTACACTGGCAAGGAATTATTCTTACCTTTCAGGAGTATTTAGTAGACTCCTGAAGTGTTTGGTTAAAATGTGGGCTGAAATGTAGACTGGGTATTGTGTGTAATTTGTTCTAAATTTTGTTATTAAATGAACCATCATTACACCTTTGTTTATGAAACTAATGATTGAAGTAACAGCAATGAAACTAGCATTCTCCACACACAGTTTTTGTGTAGTTTGAATTTTTCTAGCATTTTTATCACATTTACTGTGATCTGTTTTACCTGTGTTGTAGCATGACAAAAAGAAATTTGGGATCAGGGAAGTTACAAATCTGTCTGGAGGTATGGATCCTCTCAGGGAGGCATTTACTTTGTTRCCAAATATTTTGAATTTGTCATTGTCATTTTTATTGTACTTTGCTACCATGTTTCTAATTTTTGAGTTGTTCTGTGCTGTTTGAACTGAGTGGTGCATAAAAATAAAAACAGGAGAGGGAGAATTGCAGTGTTGTTGAGTTCATAAGAGTGGAGTAGCTTAGCTGCAGCAGAATTTTGAAACAAAACCGATGGTGTCAGAAATACACACTGAATGCAAACAGCAGAATGGATGGTGTCTTGCAGCACTTTCATTCTGAGTTTCTTGAAGGATTGGCCCAATGGGGTATTTTTCTTTAGGGTTTTTAAGCAGGTCACTAAAACAGTGGAAGGTTTCCTGTTTAGTTAGGTATTCCTTGCCATTTACATGTATTTTGTAAAGCATGTTTTTTATTATGGAAATGTGTATATGGAATTTTAAATGGCACATATGATCAGCTCTGATACGATATTGATACTGCAGAAATTTAATGACTMTCATCACCAATGGTGACTTATTCTGGTTTTACTTATGGGTAGAGATGAAAGTAATGAAAAATCTGTTTGTGTGTATTTCTATGTGCATAATCATTCTATATCTATGTGCTAAATGAATTTATCATGCACCTCTGACAGCCTCACCTTCTTCCTGCTTGCTAATCCATCTCCCTGAGGACCYGTGCTAACATTCTGTGCTGCCAAGCAGCTTCAATCAGCATTTATTTTTCTCCTTCAGTCAGCTTGCCAGAAAATATCTCATCTTTTCTGCACCAAATTCCTGGTTAGAGCCCAAATGAATTTCTGATGTGGACAATTAACCATATTTTTAGGCAGGCACAGCACCTCAGACTTAATATCTGTTTATTAGGTAAGTATTAAACTGGATTTCTTGGTTTCAAAAATGATGKTTTGGATTTTTTTCTCATTATGAGATTCAGTGTTTGGGTCTTTAAAATCTTAASAGTTGTAGCAGAAAATGTATTTTCATTTACAAATTTAAACCGAAGCTCTCTGTATTTTCTTAGAGCTGCAAGTTCCTGAGGCTTTTAGGTATCATATGGAAATAATAGCAAGTGCTTAAAGCATGGCAATTTCCCCACATAGACAGTCAGTGCTGAGCCTGGACCACATCAGTAATGAGAAGCCTGTGATGTGTGTGTTTCTGAAGGATCTCCACAGATAGATGCATGGATCCTGGTGACCTAACTCATCAAAGAGGCCACACACAGAACAATGGTGGAAGGAACTGAGGAGTGGAGGGGTGTAGGTTAATGCAGAATTTCCTTGGGTCTCCTAAATGGCTCCAACTGGCACCTTTATTTTTATAGGCAGTCAGGTTATATATATTACAAGAAGGAAGTACTCGTCTAAGAAGGAAAACTACTTGATTAAAACCATATTCCACCTTTCTTTTTTTTTTTACTGAAAATGTAGAACTTTTACATCCTCTTATACTGCTGTGAACAATTTTTTCCTGCCATTCTTTCTGCCTATGGGAATAAAGGAAGTAAAGTATTTTGAAAGGATCTGACTGCCATAATAGAAAATTTTAAACTAAAATGCAAACCATGGACCACATGCTACCTTTTGGCAGATAAACCCTGGGGAGTGCAAAGCTTGCATAATTCAAAGGCAAATCTCAGGGGGAGGGGAGTAGATCAAGAGAGAGGGGCTTGAGTCGCAGCCAGTGGGGGAAGGGAGCTGCAGCCAGGAGAAGCAAGGCAAGAGATCCAGTATCCCTGCTGGCACATTGGGCCACTGCTCATCCCTGCAGAGACCATCCCTTCATCCTTCTCTTGCCCTCCAACATTTTAGCAGCGCTGTCATTGCCTCTGATCCGTGTGTGTCTTGCTGCAGGAGGTGGCAGCTGCAGAGGGAAGCTGCTGTAAAGGCAAGCAGTAAATATCTTTGTGGTGGAAAACGCTGGATTTGCCAGCAGCAGAGCTTTGCTGTGTCACTGTGCTGTGCCTTCTGTTCACTTGCTCTTGAGCACCATGTTTTGATCTGTGGAACTCCCAGTCACAAGATCTGCTGTGGAAGGCCTCTCTTTTTTGCCTAGATGGAAGGGGCAAGGAGTCATTTAGCACAGACAAATGTCATCCAGCTGTTCTGGAGAGAATTCACAGCACCTTCTTATCACAAATTCTGCTCTCTTTTTGCCATAGCTGTCCAAGAATGGAGGGGGGGAAAAAAAAAGTGGAATTAGATCTAAGTCATTCAGACAAGTAACTGATTAAGAGCTGAAGCACAATCCATAGAAAATCATTTGTATCTAGGAGTGATTGGTGGGTATTTCATCAGTGTTGGTCAGAAGAATAGAAATTTCTCTTTTCTCTGGCTTAGTATAGCAAAGAGCTATCATGAATTTGGCCTTAATTCAGTTTGTACTTAAAAGTCCGTTTTTTCACTGATACCCCTGTGTAGTTAGTATAAACCCTGGATGAAAGCAAAGCAAAGAGACAAAGTTAGTAACAGGAAGATTAAATATTACTTGGAGAATACATCCTTGATTTTTACAGGAACCCCTACACTTCAGGAAACATCCTGAATTTTGTACCATGTTGATCAAAAAGCGTCTATTTAAAAAAAAGAAAAAAAACAAAAAAATCTGATATGATCTTTGAAGTCAGCAATTAAGGAAGACTACTAATTTTTAAATTGGCAATAATAGCTCTAAAAACACAAGAATAAGTCCCATTAAAATAATAACATCAAGTGTTTTGCTTTTAGCCGTAGATTGTTCTGTTGTTTTGTACTTCTTCCTTTGAAGAGAAGGGGCCTTTTTGTTACTTGAAGGTAGTCTGTTTAACATTAGGAAGCGAACTTTCTCCATTCTTTTGGCACCTTTCTTTCTGTTGATGATATTTCACTTCCATATGAACTGAGGAGTTTCCAAAAATTTCAAAGAATCAGCTTGGACATAGCTTTTGGTTTGTTACTTGAGTGTGCCACTTCTGATTATATATAGAGAGAGAAGTTTTTTTTTTTTTTTTATTTTCAGTTTTAAGGCATATGGGATAAATTAGTTTATGGATAATAGCTTTTAAATGTTGTTCAAGATTAATATCTTTGGGTTTTGTGCATCTTAGGCCTATCTCTTATGAGTCTTATTTTATTTTTAAATATTTACAGTTTGAGAGACTTCTGTGTTTTCCAAAAGAAGTTACAAGGATGTTTAGTTTACATGACCCCAGTTTCATGACAGCAGTAGCAGATCTGATATCTTATCCCAGAGAAAGCTTTTTTGGCCTCTCTTTTAGCTCTGTTCATGGTGGGAGTTAATAGCATATTTCAGCTCTAACTCAGCTGGAGAACCCTGACAACAGTGAATCTTTCACAGAGTATAAACACAATTTGTATTTATAGCRTAGTTAACATTTACTAAATAGTTGGGAAAACGATCAGTCTGGTTTTAGCAGGTTGGGCAACAGTSTTTGTTGTGGCTGCAATGGGTTTTAAAATGTAGGATAGAATGGTTATAAAATAACTGTCACAAAGCAGTAAATTTMCAAGTGCTGAATTCAGTAAATAACAAATTCATGCAGGCAACATTCAAAGTACCGTAGAAAGAATCTTTGAATTGTCTYTGGCTGTGAGTGTGCTGCACAGATGGCATGTTTGGTGCTGTACAGCACRGGAACAGTGGGAGAAACCAAAATGTTTAGCATTGGTCTCATTTTAAATCTCATTGCAAATCTATATTAAAATACCCTTATATGGAACTGGAATTAAGAAGGCTGTATTTAAAGGAAGCATTCTGATTTCAAGGCTAAGAAAGGATGATGGCAATGCAACCAAGCCCATGCCTTGGTCTTTTCCTGGGAGGGTGCCCAGAGCAGGAGTGKGTAACTCAGGCAGGGACTCCCATGAGAGCAGGTAACATTGCTCAAGGAAATCAGCTTGCCTGGGCAGCATCYTCGAAAGGATGAAGTATTTCCTTCCTATGAAAGGAGCATTAAATAACAGGAGCGCCACTCCTGCCACCAGTTTGTATCCATTACCTACTGGTTCTCACATCTCAGCTCACTCTGTGACCTGCTTGTGGTGTTGGAGTGAATGAGCAAAATGACATAAGCAAGTGCTTGCTGTGGTGTCTGGGAGATGTGGCACTCCTTTGATTTCATTCAGCCTGGATTTTGTTGTGATGTTGTTRTTCGGTAGGAAAGGGAGTGATATTTTATAGTTAATTAAGGTAGGCCTGAGAGACTTGATGTATAAGGATTTAATAACCTGGCTGGAATTAGTAAAGTTTTGTGGAAGGAGGTAACTCACGTGAGTTAGTCCTTCAGCTCCGAGTGCTGTTTTCCTCTGATTGAAATTCAAGGGATAAAAAATTTCAGTGCAGTCAGTTCCCTCACCTCTTCTTGCTTGAYTTGTCTTGTGGATCTATCAGAGCCAGAGAGGTCTGGAGATTCCCTGGGCTCTTTACATTTTCATTTGTGCCTGGCTGGTCAGTCTTAGCTGACGTATTTGTTGGCCAGCATTAAACAAGAAAGCATAATCAAAAAGTAAGTAAGGTGTGGGTAAAAGTGATGTTCATAATACTTCAAAAATAACTCCTTTTTAATAGAAATTGTTTCTATTTTTAGACTTTTTTTTCCTCTTCCATATGTGAAAAGGATGAGATGTTATATAATAGTTATAGTTATACACCATTTAGCCTTGAATGAAACATGGAAGTAAACAGACTACAGGAATTTTTTTATGAAATATAAAAAATGTTGTGTCATCAACATTCTTTGATTATTTGCAGACTCTTTATGCTGCCCAAATGATATCTGTGTTGACTTTCACAGTAATTGGGAAACTAAACATTTTTGTTTGGAATGTTTTCATTCTACGTGCTTATTGCAGCCCAGGGTGTCTAACCTGGGCATCACTGTTCCCACTGTGTCTTGTAGATGTGTGTGGTGTTTGCTTTCCAAACTTCGTTATTATAGTTATTAGTTATATTTGATAAATAGCTGTTGCTTCAGTGAGAAAGCTTGTAGTCATGCCAAAGGTGTTTTCCTCAAGCAGTGTCTGAAAGTCAAGTCTCAGTTGAATGTTGCATTCTGTTAAATAATACAAAAAGCTCTTTTTTTGCAGTAGGAAACTCTGAGATACTATTGTACCTATAGTTTGGAAAAAGCAAGTTTAGTCTTGCAGGTACTAATTATGAGAGTTTAAATAAATATATTTCATAGCATAGCAAAAGGAGTTAGTTTTTTTTTCACATTTGTTACAAATTCTGAAAGGTGATTGCAGAAGACAATTTAAAGACAACTAGATTTKGGATTTTTGCTTCAATATATTAACCTCTTTCTGATTGAAATGTTTTTTTTAATGAAGCTTTTTTATTTAATCAATAGAGATGACATCAATGTTTAAGAAGTTCTGTGGATTGTTGACAGATTGGAATGGATTGCTTTTTCCAGAGGAAAAGGTTTTGTATCAGAAAATTTGGGATCAGCTAAGCAGCAGGTAGACTGTGCAAAGGGAGCAAGTTTTAAAGATTGTTTAGCTGTTTATAAAAGCAAATGAATAATGCCAGAAATTGAAGTTTGAGGGTATTGCACATGGCAGTGCCACTACTTTCTCTGTGATAATTATTGATTTAAAATGAGAGCAGTGACTTGCTCTCTTGAAATCTTCAGCTGCCACAGAAAAGAGAGATGGGAAGCAATTTTGTTTTTGGTGCTCAAATAAAACAGAAACTGTAGTATTTTAAAAAACTTGTCCCAGGGCTGCTTTGGATTTTGCTTGTACTGAATACAGTTTTATTTGCAGGTCCTTACATTGATCTTAACTCTCTTTTTAGACTCTTTTCCCTTTTTATTTTGTCAGTCTCTTTGAAGTACTACCAGACCTGTTTTTGCAGTTCTAGTGTTTTTTATCTGCTTCTTTCCAGTAGCCAAAGATTTAGGTGTTTTGAATGAGCACATCAGTGCTCCAGACAGAGATACTGTTTGAAATTATCCATGAACCCAGTGCCTCTGAACATTATTGAGTGACATTTGTTTCTGTTGGTTGTGTCTGCTCTGACTAACTGGTTTCTTTCAGATTGGCAGCTGGGATTACGCTGCAGTAGATGGACAGCTGCGTGAGCTGGAGATTGCAGCCAGGCCGGGCTGTGCCTCTGTTTAATATGCCTGGAATGTATATATTCACATTGGAGCAACTTGTATGGCCCTGAGGGGCTTCTTTTTGTATCCTCACAAACAGTGATTACTTCCTCTTTTACTTTAATGACTGCCATGTAATTGTCATACCGATTTGTCTGAACAAAAAGACTTCATTTTTTCTTTTTTCTCAAGAAAATTCCTTAATGTGGTTTAAGAGCTGGGTTAGTGGTTTTGTTTGTAAGATGTGGTAGAAGGCATCCTATGCTTCTCTACTCTCTATACGCCTTTCTCTACTTCTCTATTGTGAGCAGAATAATGTATTATTCATATATTGACTCTCAAACAGCTTTGAGGATAAAAAGAGCAATCCTGTTTAGGGTAAMCCCTCCCCCTCCGTGTATCTGTAGTAGTTTGGATTTTATGAATAATAAGTAGTTAGACGAGAAACAAATCTCCAGACAACTTTGGTGTTTTTAGTACAAAGAAGGAGGTGAAACTGGCAGATGGTAAGAAGAGAAGAAAAATATTATGCAGCAGATATATTTCTCGCAAGGAAGATACAAAGAAGGAAGAAAACCCTCTATGCTTAATTTCTATTTGATGACTTTAATTTCTGCATGTGTCTGTTGTTTTTTGTGTAGTGAGGCACACTCAGTTTTGTTACAGACATCGCTAACACACCGCAGCAGGCAGAGGTTGTGCACTTTTTGCTCCATCCCAACTTGCTCATGTGCTCTATTAAGGTCCCCCTCTGTGGACTGCTGACAGTATTTCTGCCTACGCTTCAGCCCTGGAGCCATAACCCCGAGTTACTGGGGTTGGAGCTGTACCTGCTTTAGTGGGCAGAAACACCTTCTRCACTCTGCTTGGTTAGCAGAGAGTGTATCAAAACATTTTGCAATCAGTTTTAATGATACCTAGAGAGCAGTAAATAACTCTTGATCTCATAATGTCTTTTCCTTAGCCTTTCTTCTGTTCCACTCTCTTCCCTGCTATTTGTTAGATTTCAAAGCTASTACAGACAATTTGCTTAAATCAGTATGTTAAGTGAATGAGAAAACAAAACATGGGAGTGATTAAATACAAAATGTTTAATTTGTGAAGTCAAAACAAGAGAAATAACTTTCTGGTTTGACATGAAGAAAGATCACTCATTTTATTTTTAAAATAGCAAATGGGAGTGTGTGAATTTATGATACCAACATTTGAGTGCTGTATTTTTTCTTTGGGTCAAGTGTAGTGCAATATCCCCAGGGCAGGTGTACAGTCAGCCAGCATATGCATTGCCTTTGTCAGAAAAGCATTTTGCCCATTTTTCACAATTTTGATCTAATGGGGRTTGTTAGGAARCCAGGGAGATGGTAYTACAAAGAGCTTCTCTTTATAATCTTCTGMCTCTTTTCAGCAATTTTATCTATTGTTATGAATTGTTCTTTCTCTCTGGTTAGTGTTATCTGTGTTCCAGTAATCCTAGAGGAATGTTACTAAGGATATTCCTGTTGGGTGTAAGTGGCTCTCTCTGGTCGGAGGGGGTTTTCTGATCACTTGTTAGTGGAGCTTGATTTTAATCACCATCCCATGGGGAAAGGAGCTCGTTGGTTGGCTGCTAAGCCATTCAACTTCGCCGTCTGAGGGGAAACCTGTCAAACAGTCTGTGTTCTCTGATGCTCTAAGGCAACATCTGGGTGGATGGAAGGCAAAAGCGAGTAATCACAATTGCATATTGCTCAAGCCAGTAGAAATCACTGAGGAACATGTGCATAAACCTTTTTGAATATTGGAAAGTGAGGTAGGAGCGGCAGAGAGCCAAAGTAATTACTTTTGCAAGGGCTGTTATTTTCTGGACTTAAATGCTGGGCAGAGAGGTGGAGGATGAACCCAAAACGTTTTCTGTTCCTGACACAGGTGCTGAAAGAATATGTAGTGCAATACATGTTGTTATTTCACCTGGGGTTTCAAATGTTTGGCAACTAAATCTTAGGGATTTGGGAAGTAACTGGGAATACTTTGGTGCAGATCTGTGAAGGCACTGAGAGCAGCCTCCCTGAAGAAAATGGTGAGGTTGTAGCTTGTTGTGCCCTCCGGCCAAGGTGTGTATTTTAACATGGGTGTGCTGTGCCCCTGGACTCCTCAGACAGTTTGTTGTTTTGTGTCTGAGGAGGCATGATGAAAGTTTCTCTGAGCTAGTCCCTTTAAAGGTCTTTAAATCTGGAGTTAAATGGTGGATGTCTTGCCTTTTAACTATTATGGGACTTCATTTGAGGATTTGAGTTCAAAACTGGAGACCGTTTCATTCTTTCTCTGTGACACTCACTGCAGTTCCCCCTCCACCCGCCCTCCCTCATATTTAATTTTATAGTTCTTTCAGACATAAACATGAAAAAAAAGCAATTTTGACTTAGTTTCTGAGTGTTRCTGCAAAGAAAAGTAACAAACATCTGTTTTTACCTTAACTGCATCCATATGTTCAACCTCCCCATCACCCTCCTTCCCAAAAAATTTACAGCCGTATTTGGTGGGTACTGCATACTGTTGAATTAACTTTCTTCACAGTTAGATTAGAGGGTAAGTTCAGAGACTGAAAATAGCCATACTAAACAGTGGCCAGGAGCTACATTATAGCTAAGGCAARTTTTCAAGTTCTTTATTTTCCTTCTTTTAATTTACTTCCCTACTCCCCTCCTCCCCTTCCCACAGCCCAAGAAAAGAGGTGATCTAGGAGGCTTTTTTAGGAACAGGTAAAATCAGATAAATGTTAACTTASGAAATTTGCCTATGGCTTTCATGCTTCTAAATTAATTAAGCATTTGAAATACAATGCTGCATAAGTATGTGGTTTGAGATGCATACTGTGGGAATTATTGTAAGGGTTGCTTACCTTGTTTAATTTTATTACTTCTTGTTGGAGCATCTGGAACAATTCTGACCTTACCAAAATTTTGGTTTTGTAGATGATTAACAGGAAGAAAGCAGTTTTGCTGAGATATTTGAGAAACAGTGAGACAAAACATGGAATGATACTGTGTTTTACTTTGTGGCACACATCTTGCTTTTAGCCATGAGGGTTTGTCAAGCTAAAGACACCATTTATATGATGCCTTTAAATGGATGTGAAACTAGGTGTGCAAATTTCCCTAATATTTCTACTTGCAGTCACTAAATGGCTGCATGCTCCAGAGGGATCCAGCAGTGTGGGAACACATGCCCTTCCACTGCTGCTAGAAGCAGCAGTCTGTCTCTTAGTAATACTGACTAATGCTGGTAATGCTTATTTTTCAAGAAAGCTCAGTTTTAAGCTGGGCTATAATTCATTAGAAAGGAAGTGGAGGATGACTTTCTGACTGATGGGCATTTTACTGTATTTTTCTCAGGTGAGTGGTAGGTTCTTTTCTTCAAAGGAGATACTAATTATATCTCTGAGAAAGATTCCCTGCTCCCACCTGATTTTCTTTGACAGATTGAACAAAAGTCTGAGTGGCATCTGGTGGCTCTTTCTATTGTTACGTAAACYGAGAGAATGGGGATTGATTCCAGCTCCACCATCACATTTCTGCTGACAGAGGGAGGTCATCTTGCATCCTTCTGTGTGTGATCCCTCTGACTGAGACATCAGAATGTGGAATTGACATCTGGATTGACTTTGAATACAATCTGGGAAAAGGAAAGAACCATTTGGGGTTGCTAGTACACACTCTCTTGGTCATTATTACAAAATGTGGAAGCTAAAAAAAGAAACCTCTACCTCTTTTTTTTCTTGGTAAGCAGAAGGAATGCAGGAGATTTTTTTTTTCTGAAGTCTAGCCACTATGTCTAGACATATTTGTCCAAGYGTTGTTGCCTTTACTCAACAGTTCTTCAAATTTCTTTTGGATTTCTGAAGACACCAGTAAAGACGATGTACAGATACCAATATCTGTGCTTTTATGTTCTTGTTACCTGTGGYATGATGTGATCTGAAGGTTGATTTTTCCCAGTTCTGTGGTCTAAAAGGAAAAGATTGTGTCAGGAGGCCATTGCAGTCCTGGAACTGTAGCCTCTGATATTTTTTGGAACAACCAGATGGAACCTAATGAGTCTAAAGGACTTGTTTGTGCTGGAACTGTAAATCACAAACTCAAGCTAGATCATAAGCAGGGCTGTAAAATATCTGTTAAGAAAACTGAGAATTCGTGATCCTCTGAGGGAGGTTTTGGCAAAATCATTGTCCCATTGGCCAGCAGCTTCACCTGGTCTGACAAACAGTAAGTGGAAACAGACAGTGTGGCTTGACTGGCGGGTTGAGTATTTTATACTTGTTCTACGTCAGTTTGGGCTCTTGTAATAATTTGAAATGCTCTGCATCAATGTGTGATATCTTGTGTTTCATTTTCCCTTACTTACTACAGGTACTATGTAACAGTGTATAGTTTCTAGGGGTAGCATTGGGAATTGACGAGCATAGCAGATTTCATGGTTTAGACAAAATTCTGACTCCCTTTCAATGCTGAACWGTGGGCATTTGGGAGTGAAAGTTTCTGTATTGATCGTAAGTCAATATACAAAGACATTAATAAATCTAAAACTTAKTATTTCTTCATGTCACCTAGTCTCAGTTCTGAAAGAAATGCATGGGAGTTGTGCTTCATGAGTATTTTATTAATTTTAAATTATTTATTGGAGATATATTTAATAGGAATAAATAAGAGATCCTAAAGACTGACAATTTTTACTCAATATGTTAACAAGTATAGAGTAACTGACAGCCACGACAGTCTACTTTCCACTCCTCTTGTATTCTTCTGGTTCTACGCTCAATGCAGGGCAGAATTCCCATTTGCTAATAAAAATACACCACTTAATCTGCAAGTAGGTGTAGGCAAATCTTTTTAAAATCTGGATGTTTTGAAAYAAACAGCATTTTATGAAGAGGGTAGAGCTGCTGGCCAGTGTTCTGTTCCTTTGTTAATGCCTCATGTCCTACGAGACCACACAGCTTTTGTGATTCCCTTGATATCTTGGGTCACAAACCCCCAGATTTGAATTTTAATGTAGCATGTCTCATCAGCAGGAAGGAGACTCAYGTGGTCTTACTGAGCTTTAGTGTTTCATGAGTCTGATGCTGCTGTTCCTCAAAAAGTACTCACTGCATCACAGTGTGTCTATGTCAGATTTCAGCCAGCTTTTTGATAAACTTACTTATTCACCAGTTCTTTGAAGATTATGGTGCTTTCCAGAGTGGCCAAGAGTGTTAAAATCTATTCACAGGGTAATTTCAACTCTTGCTCTGGTGAGCTCAGGGGTTTCAAAAGCCCTGCCAAATGTAATAAGGTCAAGTGTTTTGGATGGCATGTTTACTATGAAGAGGAKGATTATTTTAAGGTCTCAGGTGCATTCTAGTTTTGACTTTGTYATTTCTGTAACAGGAGAACATTGTGTGTCCTAGTAATGGACTGTATTATTATCTAAAAATAGTTGTTTAGAAGAATAARGTCAGCATAAGTGTTATTCCATTGTCTCAAACATTTTAAGGAGTGGCTAAAATAAAACAGGAAATATAAGTGTWAGGAGCCTTGAGGGAGGTTGAGCCATGAAAAAGAAAAATCAGAGAAAAATACCTGAGGCATCAGCCCTGTGCAGCCTGCTAGCCCACAGGTAAAGCAAGGTGATTAGTTTAGCTCCCAGTGAAAGAGGTGTAAACTAAGCTGAATGATTTGAGATTTTCTGTTCTATCAGCCTGCTTCTGTGAATGGTGCAGGGGCCAGCCTGACAAGAAGTAACTTGCTGAATTTTGGCTGCTTGATGTTATCTGTAAACCAGTGGGCCAAGAGGTGGCAGCATGGAAAGCTAATTGGACATGCCTAGGGCAAGAAGTATAAGAACACACGTTTCAGCATAATTATTTTTAAGAAATAACTAGCATAATATTTTCGTGTATTTCCTATGAAGGAAGTACTAAAGCATGTTGCTGAAGATTCAAAGAAACTTTAAAAACCCCCTTGTGTTACACCTTCACCTCCTCCTTTAATTTTTCTGTTGGTAGTTTAATGCAKCCTAACATTGTTTGCTCTTTTTGAATAAACCTGAAAGTAAGAATAAAAGTTCAGATTTGCTTTTCTTGTAGTTATTGCTRTGAAATGAAGCAATGGAGTTTAACATACAACACTTAATACCTACAGAAACTTTTTAAAAGTTAGCTTTTGTTTTTGAGTTATGATACAAACAGGATAAGGCAGTGTTAGAAAGGAAAAATGAAGCCAATAAAGGGGGTTTCTGATTATAATAGCTTGTTTCTGTTTAATATCATTGAGCAGGATGAGGTTTTGCAGAGTTTCTCATGGAAATAGCATCCACAGTACTAAAATGATTACCTCATTCTTAGTACCAGTGCCAAGCACTTAGCCCCACAGTGAACACACGGGGTTGATTTTCAACATGAAACAAGCCAGAAGTGTGGAATGACATTTTCAGGTGACAGTTATGGTTCTATTGCCTGTAATTAGCACCTCTTAACATGCAAACCTGCCTGTGCCTTTTCCAGGCTGTGGAAGCTCAAATACGAAGTTTTGGACAGACCCCTTCCCAACTGCTCATAGARCCACATCCTCCAAGAAGTTCTGCCATGCAGGTGGTAAGTGCCATGTTAACTCTTTGTGACCTGCCATTGTGCTCTCTTCCTCTTCCATCTTAAATTTGCATAACTGGACACTTTCTCTTTGCTTTTATGTGGTTGTGGAATTACGTTACTAAAACCAGCAGATGAGGAGTTRTATGCAGCGCTTTTATTCTTTTATTTATTGCTGAAAGCATTGCACTGATTCCTAGGACAGAATTCTTTTTGTCAGTGTAATCTAAGAACACTTCATCAGTTGGTTTTGTTAATACCATACCTGTATAGGTGAGAGCCAGTCATCGTGGAGACAATTCAGTTAATCTTTGGCAGATTCCCCGAGAACCATGGATTTAGGAGGTGGAACTTCCTTGTCTTTTCCCCCAGGCGTAGGTTTTCCCCTAAAACCAGGATTACTAGGAATTTGTGAGCTGAAACTTACATAGCAAAGAATGTGACTAAATGTGTTTTGCAGTAAAGCTAGGGTGATAAAATCCAGGCAGTGAGCATTAACATGCTTTCCCTTCTSCCTCTACTTGTGTCTAATATAATTTTATTATACAAACTATTATTTTATTACTGATTGCTTTTCATATCATGTTGTGTGTAGTCCTTGGGTTTAAAATATCATTTGTGTTGTCGTAGATCCAGGACTAGTATGTTAAGGGATATTCTGACAAGTGGAGCAAATGGTCTGCTAATTCACAAGGTTTTTAAAAGTTTATGTTCCCTTATTGTTAGGATGGACATTTTACACTACAATATTAAAAAAAAAAAATTCTTCTTGTATGTCCTGTAAAACATATATCCTACTCAGGCAGGCTGAGGTTATTAGTTTAAAAACCTATCTGAAGTACAGAAGGTTTTAAAAGATTACACAGAAACATGAAATGTTTCCAAAGTAGCTTACAAACCTTGCAGCATGCAGGACTCTGAGAAGTGTAAACTTCCTTGATAAACTGAGCTACTGGCCTTTCTCAAACGCATCACATGTTGTACCTGAGAGCTGCTCATCTTGCTTGCCCGGTCCCAGGCCTGCAGACCACAGCAGGGACTTGTGTGTGTCTGCCAGGAGAGCCCCCTCTGCAAACAGGAATGTTGAGGAGYCCAGATACTCTCATCTCATCATGCAGCCACTTGCCATATGTGTGTCCGTCTGTCATGGTGCCATGCACTAAGCCCTTGCTCTAATTTAAAGGGATTTGTTTCAGGAAGAAGAGGAACTCGAGAAGTTGATTATTGATGTGTTAGTCAGAACTATTGTTTATATAAATAAATTTGATACCAGGAGGCAGTTTGTGTGGTTTTGTCATAACATTTTTCGTGCTGCTGAATTAGTGGAGATTTAGTATGTAATGGAAGAAATTAAAATCTAGGAAGTTAAAATCTAAGAAGTTAGCTGTTTCTAACTCCTGTGGTTTTTTGGGCTGGGGTATACACAGAAAAAAAGCCTYTGGTTCTTCACTTGCTGGTTTTGTGGATATTAATGCGTGTTTTTGTAATAACACTAAATTACATGGTTTAAGAGTAGTATTCCTGAAGCTGAAATACAGTAAGGCTGTTTTTCCTGTCCTAATTTTGAATTATTTCTCGTTGCATTATTTACTGAGTTTTGTTTTGGCATGTGTGTGCATGTGTGCATGAATACAGCTGAATTGGAAGTTACCACGTGCTGTGTTAAGTGCACAAGCCATAATATACACCAGGTGTAGTAATTAGCAGTCACACGAAGGCTGCCTATTTGTCTGGTTTTGCTGCTGTTGCTGTATCCCCTTGTGTTTTCAACCATCAGATAGCTGGATTTAATTGAGGCCACATCAGATGAGGCATTACTGACACCTTTAATTGAATGAGCATCCAGGGAGGATTAACTCATAATATTGATTGGCTTTTAGCCACTTGCTCAGAAGGGTGTCTGGGTAGCTTATTAGTTGCTTTTATTTACACCTTTATGCAAAGACTGTAAATAGGAATTCATAGAGCAATATGTTTTTCTAAGTACTCTTAATAACTTTTTTAAAAGGAGTGATAATAAAAATGCAAATGTATTTAATTTTTTTATTAGTTCTGTATAAATATACATTAAATGTATGCACTTACATACACATATATGTAATGAAATACTTCAGGTGGAAAACAGCCAAGGACAGTTCATTAGTATTCTAATTTGGTTATTAGAAAATCACAAATACTTGAGCAATATGGATACTGGTGACCAGGATGATTGTACCTCTGCATTTCAATGGGGTTCTCTTTTTAATTCAGATGTACCACACAGTAATAAACCCATTATGTGTTGCTTTTTCTCCTCACGTTTGATATCCAGATCTAAGGTCCTCAATATTTTGTTTTGACATTTGCAGTATTCTTAGAGAACATAGTTAAAAAGTTAATAAACTTTTCAACTTACTAAACTAAAAAAAAAAAACCCTGAAACCTAAAAAATTATGTAAAAAATGAGAGTCTGGATTCACTCCTTCAGCATTTCTGGAAACAACACAGGATAGTGTCTGTAATCACGTCCACTTTATATTCTTTACAACTGCATTTAATTATGTTTGTCCTTTGAAACACATTTGCAGTGAAGTCTTCTACTTTGCATTCATAAATCTTATTTTTGTACACCCAAAATATATACAGAACATATATCTAGTGTATGTGTGTATCTGTTTATTTTAATGTGCTTTCATGTTCTCATCTGGCTTGCAAAGAATTACAGTCTGCCAATTTAATGCAACTTGAGACAATCTCTGGGAGCAGGAATTTCTTTTACTTGCTCYTTTTTTTTTTATTTCCCTCCTGGTTTGGCATTGCTTTYCTTGACATACTATCTCTGCAGATACGAAGGAGAGTTCTTTTGGCAGARATAGGTGATTGCAAACTTTTAGTTTAATCTGCTGTGATCTGTAGYGAAGCCTGTATGCAGACACCCTGTGTTCAACAAGGCCCTCAGATTAATAGGGTACATGAAAGATTTTCTGCCTAAAATGGTTATTTCCAAAAGCCTGTCCACTATTATTGCATTTGCTTTTCTACTGCAGCTTCTATCAGATCTCGTGTATTTTAATCCAATCTTCCTTCTCTTGTCCTGTCTCTTCTCCTCCCCGTGTTCTCTTTTCCCGTGTATTTGGGTTCTTGTCGTGTGCACTCAACAGTATCTCCTCCTGCAGAGCCCCTTGATGTTCACAGAGCAAGCCCAACAGGACGTTATCATGGTCCTGAAGTTCCCGTCCAACTCGCCGGTCACTCACGTGGCCGCCAACACCCAGCCCGGCCTGGCCACCCCCGCTGTCATCACGGTCACTGCCAACAGRCTCTTTGCTGTAAACAAGTGGCACAACCTCCCTGGTAAGTAAATTAAAGCAAGAAGCCTGAGAAACCCCTGCCATGCAGCTGCACTTGTGTTGTCTTTTCAAAATTTGCTGCGGAACTGTTGTGGGTTTAAAGTGAAAAAGCAGGTCCATTTCATTGACATGTGTGACATTTCTTCACACGTGGGCTTAGTTTCTCCTTGGAAAGGTAACCTGAGCTGTTGTGCAGTGAGATGTGTAGTGCACACAAAAGGTTTGTGACAACAATATACTGCTTTCCAGGCCATCAGGCACTGTGCAAGGTGACAAAAACAGCCTATCACTGTTTGGTCATGATAAAGGCACGCTCTTCCTCTTAAATTTSTTGTGCAGTCAGTTGGAGGCCTGAGCCATATCATGTTGAAGACAGTTTTAAAACATGTAGAGCTTGCCTGAAATTTTCTACCTTTTTATTGATTATTATAAACACCCAGTGAGAATTAGTAAATAAAATATATAGTAAGTCTTACCTTAAACATCCTGAAGTTACAAGGTGCTTGTGTATTGTCAGTATGAAAGGAAAACAAAATAGCCATTTGCATAGCAACTAATAAAATTAATTTTCCTTTAAAAGTGTATTGTACTTGAGAATATAACTCTGCTTTTAATTCTAATATTATCCAGTCTTAAATACATCCATCCTCCTTTCCCTGACTATGGCACTCTTAGGCCCAAKCTGTCAAAGGAAGTTTATTTGAGTGCAATGCAGTAAATTTGGTCAAAGGCTTTTCAAGAAAGGCAGGGAAAAAGATCTTCTACTCAAACAACTTAAAAAGAAGATGTTTGCACGAGAGAAATACTTACATGGCTGAAATTCCTAGTAAGAAATCTCGACCCRTGCTCCTTGATTGCTTTTTGAAAAAAGCCAGATAACTCCTACACTTTTTCCTAATTCTTACAAATTACCTCTCAAATAGAAACATCTATGTATTATTTCACCAGCCCTAGAAATGCTTAAAGAGGAATATGGTAAGGGAGGGGAGAAGAGAGACTTGTCTAAGATAACAAGTTGTGAGCAAGAACTATTTACAGAGCTCCTGGGATTTCTTTGAAAGAGGGATGACAGTATCCTCTCATGCCTTGGATGTGTCACCTTGGGCGTATAATATTCAAGGCTTTTAAAAAATGGCCTTTGTGAACATACAACAGTCATGGGAAGAAAAGAATGTTCAAAAATGGTAGGAGTTCATTTGGATTTCAACACAATTCTGCTGTTTGATAATCTGTGAGAGAGCAACCARTTTGGTGAGTGTAGCAATAAGCTGGTTTCAGTGCAACAAAGCTTTCGKATTTTGGGTTTTCCCTCACCTCTGAAAGGCAGAACAGTAAGYTGTGCTTTTGAGTCGCTATTTTTTCATTTAGAGGCATTTTACACTTGTCTTACCATTACAAAGATTTCAGGAAAACCCCCAGATCAAGACAAACAGAAGCCAACCAACAAAAACCCCATAAAAACTCACCTCACCCCACTCCTGTGTGAGCACTCATCAGCCATAGGCTCTTAGTGGACTGCTATGCTTAGGATATTTGGGTATGGGCTGCTGTGCCTTCACTATTGCTGACTTCCAATTTTTTACCAAAATGGGATCTCCTAGGATGAGAGGGCAGGTATCATTACTACTCCCTATCCCCWGCTGTGGGCTCAGCATTGTCTTTGCTAATGAGGCATCATGATAAAAAAGTTAAGTTGCCAAGTGACCAGTTGTCACTAATGTGTAATTAAAARGCCAATGGGCTTTGAATATGAATTTGGTGGGTTTGCTGACATCTAATGGCACTGGTACCCAGCAGGATGCTCTTTCTCATCATGTAGATTTTGTTTTTTGTTCTTTGTTGGTGTTGCATTGCAGTAGAACTTTGAATTTACTCATGAATCAGTTATTTAAGAAATCCTTGTATTGACACTAATTTTTATATTAAACTGTGGATGGTAGGTAGAAAAATCATAAGTGTAAGTATTCAGCCATTATTTTTTGTTTCTCTTCAATGAAGGTATTGTGAGCTCTTTAGGGGCTGGGTTGGGGAGGAGTTTGTTTGTTCCTTTGTAGTGAAGATGTGGGGGAAAAAAAGCTTTCTTTTTACCCCTGCAAGAGATTTCAGTGCATAAACATTTTACTGGTATGCCAAGTGCCCAGATGAAATGTGGGTTGGCAGAATTAATATATTAACTTCTATGCAAACTCAAAAATAAATGGGTTTTGGTGATGGATGAATCCTTAAATACTGGCTGACTACAAGATGACTATGAGATTTCCCTCTCTACAGCATAAACTGATTTTAAAAAAAAAGTCCTTTGTGCTTCAATTGTTCAAAGCAGTGCTTTAAAAAGTAAAGAGGAAAATAGTATTTGCTACAGTCAGCAGATGGTTGTCACATTTTGTTTTCAGTCCTCTTTACCACTTAATTTTGTTTTGTTGCGACAGGAGAGGTTGCCAGTAAAGCATCTGCTAGAGCTTATGGCTCAGGACCAGAGCTGCTGCTGATGGCATACATTCAGAATAGCCCTAATCTAAAATAAATGTTTAATAAGCAGCCTGCAAAAGCACCTGGATTTCTTTTTTTAAATTCAATTGATGCAGAAGAATCTTGAATAGTAAAAAAAAGGGCGTAGCTTTGATTTATAAAATATTTGTGGCTTCATGTATTAAAAAAAGCGCAAAGTTTTAAAATCTTCTTTCCTGAATTCCAGCTCATCAAGGTGCTGTACAAGACCAGCCTTACCAGCTGCCAGTGGAAATCGATCCTCTCATAGGTCTGTCACTTCCTTCTCTCTTTGCGATTCATTAAGCTCTGTATGGTGGCCCTGAAGTGTAGATTACGGTTGTTTTTCACTTGCTGGTTGCTGGGAATGGAATTTTCCYGATAAACCATTTGCATGCAAATTGGAATGCAATGAGCTGTGGCTATGCTGGTATTTCATCAACTCCCCCTCGTTGGTTTGCCTAATTTGAACAGGCCTAGGACGCGTGTCAGTGAAAATTAATATGGATGCTGTAATAATGTGTGATTGAGAATGTGCATGAAGTACTGTCAGGATAATATTGGATCTTTTCATCACTCAGACTTGTTGATGAGCAGGAGCGAGGCGCGTTATGATGAATCGGTGCGCTGGTAATGTGATGGAGCTCCTTTGCCGAGGAAATTTTCATAATAACAGTGGGGTTCTTAACTGCACCGTGTTGTGAAAAATAAAACCGTGGTGCCAGGGTTTCATCATTAAAGGAGATCAATCCTTTCTTCATAGACCTGCTGTTCAGGCTGAGGGGATTAATGTGCAATTGCAAAGCAGTTTCAAAGTTGAAATATATTGCCCACTCCGGTTTAGTGTTGAGATATTAGTATTCATTTTTCAAGGGTATTGCATCTTTTGATCAGCTCCACTAGTTAAATTTGTGTATGTTTTTCCTTTATTAAAAAGGGGTGGAGGAATGTCTCTCCTTTATTTAATGACTCAGTGTAATAGATTCAATTAATGACTTTTTATTGCAGAGGTTTATCAATTTGTATAGGACTGATTTTTTCTATTAGCGTGGTTAGAGTTTGGTCAGTTCTTTTCATTACAGGCCCAACTTTGGGGAGTGAATACTTGGAGTCTATAGCCCAGCAAATGGAAGGTTAAACACAAGCAGAAAAGAAAAAACTCAAGTACCTAACCCCAAAACACAAACTAGTTGTAAGACAGGAGCAAAGAAGAGGATTGTGTGCCCCCCAGTTGTATTAGACAATTCARTTGTATCAAACAACTTCAAACTCAGTTAAAAACCAGCCGTTTCAGGGTGGTGGCTTAAATGAAAAAGAAGTGGTKTGGCCAATTATAGAGGCATGGAAAAATCAGAGCAAAAATGAACTTGCCTGGATAGGTTAGAATGACAGGTCTGTCAACTAGTGAGAATTAATTTCAAAACTAATGTGCATATCCCAGTAGGAAGTGCAGTGTAGTTCTTGTGTAGCCATTTTGCTGGGTAAGCTCTGGGATAATTAAATCAGGAACAGTGTGTGCATATGGAACCATTTTATAGAGCTGATAAAATKAAAGTGTTTTTTCCAAAATTTCTAAAATCAATCCTCATCTGAATAATAAAGTAGTTATAATGAGGAGGACAYGTGCTGTAACTCTCTTTTCCTTCCTGAAATAGATTTGATCCAGAAAATGTTTGGAACAGGAAATGTATGTTCTGCTTAMAACCTGCTATCAAGTAGATCTTAGAAGTGTAAATAAACAGTACAACAGAAAACCCTAAATCACATTGAACTTGTCTAATTATTTTTTTATGTCTTGTGAAAAACATGTGGAAGGAAAGAAATTTTTATTATCCCTTTTTATGTTTTCATTTTGAAAACTAAAATTCCATTTTCAGGTTTGCCTTTAGTTTAAAAATTACTTTGGCTTTTCTTTGGTACAAAGACCTTTAAAATTAATGTTCACATTCTGAAAAATGGTTTAATATGCTCTTTCTACAGTAGATCTCAAATCAGTCTTATGATTACAGTAGACTAGTTTTAAAGGTTTAAGGCTTTTTTTGTCATTGCTAAGTAGCATCATTGGGTGCAAGTAATTATATAGGTAGTATTAGAGGATTTTAATTGTGGCTAGACACATCTACTTAGAAATGGCACCTAAGAGGACCACAAAATTACACTTTTATGGTTATAGCAGGAATCTTGTTGCTCTCTTAGTCATAAGGAGGGATTCCTGCCCTCATTTTCATGGTGCACAGTAAGACATAAAACAGCAATGTCTGATATGACACAGATCCTTGATTTCTTTTTGAGCTGAAGTTTTTTAAAGGCCTTACCCYGCTGAATGGGTTGATCTGTACATTTTTTGAGGTTCCTTTTATGCTGTTCTGTCATACAGAACCTTTCACTGCGCATTTATAACACGTTGTTGTTACTCTTTAAGTGGCCCCAAGAGCAATGAAGGCCACCTTGTGTGTCACCTGCAGAGAGCAAGTGGCAAAACCTTGCTAAATTATTTGCTATCCTAATGGACAGGACAGTGTCAACATTTTAAACACTGCAAAAGCATAAATAAAAGTTACAGAGTAAATGGAATTAGCCCAAGGCTTAGGAGATAGCTGACCTGTGAGAATGGAAAGGAGTCAAAGAACAAAGAGTAAAGAAGAACACAAGATCAGGACAGACGCAGGTCTGGAAGACCACCTGGATGGAAGTAACAGTTTTCCAGGCAGTTGGCAGATAAACCCAGGAGAAATTACTTGTGTGGGTTGGAAATCAGGTTCCCTCAGGAAGAAAACACACTGAATATTCTTACTACAGTGTAGGATTTCCCTGAAAGATACGTATAGGGAAATACATACAAGAATGAAATATAATATGAGGAGTGTTCACTAATTGATTCCTGTCCATTTTATGGGTTGCCAATGCAACAGAATCTCAGGAAATAAAACATCAAGTGATCAAATAGGGCAAACTTTCTCTCAGCCCTAGAGCTGATTGGAGATAAGCTGGGGAGATAATTTTTGTGAGATGACTTAAAAAAGGATAAAACAGTAGTGATGTTTACTGAAGTTATTCTTTTTTAAATTGCCATGCTTGCAATGAAGCAATGTRTAATTTAAAATCATGATCCTTCATGTACTGCATTTGAGCCACTATATACTTTATGTACTGTCTTAACAATACTTTCCTTATCATTATATTGCTTTGTTTCAAGTTTTTAGTTTCTTATACTAGAAGAAGGGGGGAAGGATGCCCATTTCATTTTTGTGTACCATGCCTATGTGCAATCTTTATTTCTCATCTGCATTTCATTCAAAAAAGGGATTTCTTCTATTTTAGAATATATGCTACTAGGAATTAGCATTGTTCCCAGAGGTGTAATGAGTATTTTATAGTAGTTTTAGAAAGAAAATGACCCTGCCACAAAAATACCAAGTAACAGAGTTGAGGAATRTATTTGGTCTGAATGTAAATTTCTAAATTTTTACCTCAATGTTAAACCTTCTCGGTTTGTATGTTTTTTTCTGTTCAGCCAGCAATACAGGTATGCACAGAAGGCAAATCACTGACCTTTTAGACCAAAGCATTCAGGTACATTCCCAGTGTTTTGTCATCACCTCTGACAATCGTTACATCTTGGTCTGTGGCTTCTGGGACAAGAGTTTCCGTGTTTATTCTACTGACTCAGGTAATGTATTTTTTAAATATGGAAACAGCCTGAAAGATTTTTTTTTCCATAATCACCCTACTGTTTCAAATAAAACATGAGGAGTGGAGCATGTATTTATTCCCTATTGATAATATTTGTCAAATCTTYCYTTACCTACTGCTGYTGTGTWTTGTGTGCTATCRTTTTTGCRGAATGATGGCAAAGGTGAGAGAAGGAGCTCTCRTTTAGGCTGAGCATYACACTTCAAACTTAYAGGACAGGGATGCCTGTTCTTGCAYTGTAGTTTTCACAGGTCAGCATTTGTGTAAAGCCCTGCATAGTAGGAGAATTAATTRTTCTTAAAGTATTTACTTGAATTTAATTCTGATTGGTTTTCAACACCAGAGAATTGTTTTTTTCCAGGAAATGCAGGCAAGTACCACAGAACAAGAATAGCAGTCTTGAAACAATGGTGAAACAATTTCTGGTGAAACAATACTTATGAAAGCCTTTGAAAGCTGTGCCATACCAGAATTGATTTGCAGCCACTGGATTCTTTTATATAACATAAACTGATCGATATAATGGGCAGCAGTTAAATTAGTCTGTCAGCTGGACTGTGTCCAAACCATTGAAGTCATGCATGTGTCATGTTAAATATAAAAGAATCTTTCAGTGTAGGAGCTACAAGAATTTAAAAGCCATGGAACCCCAGAAAAAAAACAGTTATGATTTTTTCCCTTTCATTATCTTATAATGGAAGCAGCGACCTCACTGCAAGGTACTTCTTTGGGATTAATGACCCAGTGTGGTTAATGTGTGTGTGCCATCAAGCTTTCCAGTAGGTTATTYATCCCTATGGAATATCCTACATGTTTATCATCATTTCTTAAATATATTAGTTAACAGTGTTTTTCACACTTGGCAAACCAAAATGTCTAACAAAACAGAATGGTCTTTAATAAAAATCTTTTAATGCTTTAGATGTCATGGCATACCTCAGCATTTCTGTCGTTTTTGCAATTTTAAAGCCTTAAGTATAAAGGAGGAGTTCCATTTATGTCATATTGACTGCCCACGATTCATTATACAGACATCTTGTTAGACCCTTCAAAGGTTAATTTTCTCATTGATGAAAATAAATTTACATAAAACTGTGAATTTAAAGTAGATCTTCAGAAARGATAGCTAGCAGTTAATAAATATTCGGTGTATATTCTTGATTTATATGAATAGAGAAATAATTTTACTATATCAAAGTATATATCTTCCCTTACATSTATAGAAGGAATTTGTATGGTTTTGRCAGCTTTGTCCTGTATCAATCTGAACTGCAAATATCTCTGTAAGTTCTTTCCTCYGTGTATGGCAGATTCACCAGKCACCTTGTTACTATCATAGCTAATMAGKTRTAAACCAAAATRCCATTGTCAGAAAAGTTTCAGATTTCAAATCTGAAATCAWTTCAGGTTTCAGTTTCAAATCTCTTCTATTTGTCAATGTAGCAGCTCYAGCTTAAATGAAGTGAATTCAGATGTAGTTAACTTTGCTTTGTATCAAAATGACAATATCATAGGGAAGTATTTTGTAATCAGGAGAAGAAAAAGGTAATGTGATCAGTAATGCATAAAGGSAAGTGATGACAAGTGTTGAATTCAATTACATTTTAGCACTTAAACAAAAAAAAAAAAGGAACCATTTTTCTATCAGATCTTGGGCTTGTTTGTTTGTTTGTTTTTAATAGGAAATACTTTTAACATAAATCATGGGTTCTCAGCACAGCCAATCTAGCAGAAGCACCATAAAACCTTCCTCCAGCAGTGGAAATTACTTCTAGACAGTGTTTTAGTTTCAGTGCTGCAGACTTGAGTCTTATTTTTCTTTTAATTATTTGTAGCACAGCTGTCAAATAAAACATAAACTAGAAAATTTATTCTGTCAAAAAGATATCTGAGTGCAAATGGTAAAGTTTGATATTACTGTATAGATGGAACAACTCATGTTAAAGGAAACAGGAAAGTTTGAGGAACTCTTACGAAATTGGTAATTTAATTTTTTTTAGTAAGATAAAAGCAAAATCTTATTTCTTGTTTTGATGGTATTCATTGAATCTTAAACTGCAGAGTAACAAAATAAAATTAACAAAGCAGTGCGACTGCAGAAATAACTGTCAAGCAAATACCCTTGAAAAATGCTTGTTTTCTAGAACAGAACCYATAAACATAGAAATAATTGAGAGATCTCCATAACTTAGTGATGTTTACAGCATCAACTTTAATTCTAAAAGTGTAAATCACCCCAGGTGGTTTAATATCTACGTCAGTACGACTGAAAAAGTTTGTAAGATAATTATTTGATCCCCAAGTTACTCTCCCTTCCACTACAAGGCAGATATGCAACAGTAAGAGTGCATCCAGGGGTTTGCMCTGCCCTGTCAGAAATGGCTCAGGTGGTAGCATTTCATCTCARGTTTCTCTTGGAAGGTTAGAGCAGGCCTAATAAGTTTTGCCARTGTTTTATTTTGATGTACAGATTTCCTTTTAATTGCATCCTGTTATTTTATTTTTTCTYCATGTACTAAAGTAGTTCCCCTCCTTTTTTGGTAGATATTCATGCATATCTCTTGGGTTTTTTCTGGTTTTCTTCACTTTAAGGCAATTACATTTTTGATGTTGTTATAATCAGGCTGTTAACATTATTTTTGTTCCTTCTTTAGAGCCACTCCCTTAAATCTTCTGTTCCCTTCAAGTGTTACTTAGTGGCTGGATACAAATGCAGTACTTYTGTACTGTATCAAAAGAGGCTGTGAAATTTTCCSTATTACCCATATTAAGTGACTAATARTTTTTAATTCATKCACCAAAATATTTTATTTAGATGTCCTTGAGTCTGAGCACTGACCTGTGTTACTTGTTCTATTTTTAAACACTTTTCAGAACATTTGATTTATTTTGTTTTTATTTATATATATTCAGAACTGCAGCAGTCTGCATTTCCTMTTTCTTTTTCTGGCCTGTCCTSTTAATCCTTCCAAAGCCATCACTTTTTCCCTTGTGTTCTTCCTCATTCTTTATTCAGCCCAAAGCACAAATGGATGCATGGTAATATGGGCTGAGAAACCCAGATGGAGGGTCACACATTGGAGGCAKCACACATCACACTTCCTTGTGTCATTGGCTGCAGAATTTGTCCTGGTCCCTATTAGCTGAATGGATTGAGTAGGTGCATTAGAAATGTGGAGGGGTTTCTTTTGTCCTGTCAAGATCTGCAGTTTCTGGGCTTCAGCACATCCAGTGAGACTTTTAAATAAAGTACAATATTGAGAGACTTCAAATATTGTTTTTGTATGGATTATATGGGCTACTGCACTTTTAAATAAGTTTCCACCCAATAAATAAATAAAAAATAGTAGTCCCCCATATAATTCTCTTTTGAACCTTTTTTTGATAGAGAAAATATTTCTAAAATATGTTGTAATGTATTTGCTTTGCCTTGGAAAGAATAAGAAGAATTTTAAAATAATCAATTTGATGTGTTGGTGTTCCAGGTAAACTGATACAAGTAGTGTTTGGACACTGGGATGTTGTAACCTGTCTTACTCGTTCCGAGTCCTACATTGGAGGGAATTGTTACATCCTCTCAGGATCCCGTGATGCAACCTTGCTGCTCTGGTACTGGAATGGCAAAACCAACATCATTGGTGATAACCCAAGAGGTAAGAAAAAACAGAAGACCTTGGTTTATAAGGGTGTTGTTTCAAAAAGCAWGAACTTAAGAGGACAAAATTTTAGGTAGGGTGCTACATGCCTAATCCTTGCTCTTATGTCCCTGGCATTTTAATGGTTCCAGTGCAAACTACAGGGCTCGTGCCCTATAACCAAACTGCTAAGTCAGGCTTAACCCTGCTCTAGCCTAATTCAATTTTAATTCCTCCCTACCCAAATTCACCTTGCACTGGCAAAGTATTTCTTCTCTTCCATCTCTTCCACCATTTCCCAGCAATTCCTGCATCCTGTCTTTTGTTAATGCAGATTTTCTCTTTTAACTCCATAAAAAGCAGTGAACCACTATGACTGTTCAACCCTGTGTTATATAACAGGAAAAGTAGAAAGTGATCTTTCTTTATGCCAATTTCACTCCACATTAAAAAAAACAAAACAACAAAACAACTTAATTTCTGATCCCTGAAGCAAAGAAAAAAGCAGACCTGCAGTTGAGAAAAAGCCTGRAGTAAGCCACTTTACAGGAGTGAGAGGCTTTCAAGAAAACTTGTGAGAGTTTATATACATAAATGTATGGGGGCATCATAGCCAGAGGTCCTGTTCAGCCAAAAATAAAGTGCCCTGATGGGAAGGGGTGAGAAACATTATTTTCTGTCTTCAGAAGAGTATTTCTTAAGTTTTCTGCCTTCTCCTTAAGGTCTTCTCTGACCCTGTTTAAACAGTGGTAATGCTTGCTGTGTGCAYAGGACAAAATGGACATCTGGAAAACAAGAAGTGGTGTTAGATCTGTCATATATTGCAGTTATAGCTGGCACACARTTTTATGTAATTGAAACAATACCTGACATCTTCCAAATTAATCAATTTGGTAAAGTTGTGTGTTCCATATTCAATCTGTTACTCATCTGGAGTTACTTGAATTTGAAACMTGGAGGTGGCTTGAAGTTGCATCCTGTGAGCGACTTTGAAGAAGCACAACTAATTAATATCAGAATGAAAATCTGAATTTAACTTGCAGATTATTGGATGTTGACTTTTAAAACTATTCAAAAGTTGAACAAAATGCAGTTTAATTCACACAGTTGCARTATTTGAAGGCAGAGGATGTGAGCAAACTGTCCCCATTATCCCTCCATGCAGTCCTCTTTAACAGATGTAGTTTTTCTGGGAAGGGGCTAGCGGAATTTTATGACCATCTTTAAATAAATATGGCTTTGCTTGGTGGACAGAATCTCTGTACCTTCACACATAATTTTATAATAATCTATCAATTTGAAGAAAATGCAGATTCTGTGTTATTTTTGCTTATAAACTTGGAAACTCCAAAGAGTTTACAGATTCYTAGGCATGCCCTGAGAAGTTGTACTTGTCCTACATTTGCCAGGCTTGACTGCTGTGTGAACAAGACCTTGATGACTTCAACAGATCACTTGCATAGGTTTTGTACCTAATATCTGATATCTTACTCAAATACATAGATTTTGTTATCTGTTGACTGTTTTCTATAATGCAAATTTCCAAGGTATTAAAATTTTGCATTTTTCAAAGTTAGGCCACTTTAGCTGCCGTTTAAATCAAACAGCAGTACCTGGTAAGTCTCTTTGCAGTAATATTAAACTTGGACTTTTAGGAAATTGCAATGGCTCCTGTGTTTACCAATTGCCTTTATGTAGGGKTTTTTTTTGTGATACAGCATGCCTGGAAACCTTTGTTATCAATTGGAATCTCATGGCACTACACGTAGTCCTAGACATGGGTATAGACAGTTCCTGCTTCAAAGAGATGGTAATCTGGGGTGTTTAATTTTTACCAGAAATGGCTGTCTGTAGCCTTCTCTGCTCAGTCAAAATTTTTTTGAAAAGACAAATAAAAAGAGCTGTTTCTGCTTAGTTCTTAGTGATTTTGTCAGAAATGGAAAGCACCAGCTAACTTGTTGGGTTCTGAGCCCTGTTACTGCTGCTGTGACTTCCCTCCATTTGCAGGATGTTGATATTTGACTGGTCTAATGCCTTTCTGTATTCGAAGCTTACTTATTTTTTTTTCTACCTAGAAATACAGTTTATTCATGCTTTTAATGAGCACTATTTACTGGAATTTTAGATACCCTCCAAGTTGGTACTTTCCTTTCTGTTTTTTCTCTAATTATCTCTAATATCTAATTTGGATGACTTCACGGCAATATRCATCTAATGGTACTTTACTAAACCATGGTGCCAGGGTAGTTTCAATGAAAAGAATTTAAAACGGGAGCATTTCTTTCCTCCTCTCATAGTACRTGTTGCCCCTGATGTATATGAGTCAGCAGGCTGGCATGATCCATCTACCCTAAACAATATTCCATTATGTACCCATTATTTCACCAGTTACGTTTTATTTAGGTTCATTTGTCTGATTTCTTTACTTTCAGAGCACTGAGCTCTGGATCTCTGGCTGTGTGTATTCGTGTTTTAGAATGATGCTTAAGGTGGGCTATGGCACATGTGATAAGGAAGTGGTTTGATATTGTTTATTAAGAACAATTTTCTGGCTAACTTGACTGTATTTAAAAATATCTGGTCTCTGTTTAACAGAAGAAAAATGTTACTGAAATACTCATCATTTACATTATTTAACTTTTAACTTTGAGGCTGACTTCTTAAAGAAATTACACCTATGCAGTCTCAATATCTTATTTGGTTTCTGCTCAATAACTCTCAAGTGCATTTTCAATGTAAACCAAATCTGACAAATAGAGGTCACAGAGATATGAAATTTCTACATAGGACACATCTGCTGGAARCTATTTTATTCTTCACATAACAGCTTGATTACATTTAGGTTAAATCACTTTTTTCCTTCTCAAATTAAAACCTGAAATTCAAAAAAATATTTCATTATGCTCTTTGATCAAATGTAGAGTTTTTCTCTTTCTAAATTGATTAGTTTTGAAAATGTAGAAGCATGGCAAGCATATTCTGACCAAGCCTCGGAATAATTCAGAACAGAGCAGAGGACCTGAAGTGGTTGTATCCTTTGGAATTGCCCTGAGCCTCTTTGCTTTCACATTAATTAGCATTATTTACTGTGGAGATGCAAAGTCAGTTTGCATAGTGTAAGGGACTCTTCCTTTTCTCTCCTTGGCTTGGGGGAGGCAGGGGAGGTGGGAGGGAGAGGATGTGGCACTCCCCTCGGTACTCCTTGGAGCCCATGTGTGATCTGTGTCACACAAAGTTGGCTTCTGCATATTTAGAGGCTCCAAGGCACCACTTGGGGATGTGCCATTATGCACCGGGACTTGGCTGGTGGAATGTGTGGGGATTCCTGGGAGAGGGCTGTGGAAAGATGCTGTGTTTTGTCCTTGCCCAGCCTAACGAGGTGGAGGGGAGGCGAGAAGCAGGGGATGGGAGGAGGAACTGTGTGATGGCTGGAGAAAAGAGATGAGAGAATTCATTTGCATACAAATGGTGAGCRTCACTTTCAGATCCCACTTTCGCTTTGAAGCTCAAGTGGCAACTCCTGGTGTTTGGACGTTTTCCTAGTTGAGGGATTGCATTTTCCTTTGTAATCACAGAACCGTAGGAAACAGGGCGGGCAGGAGCTTTGGTCACCTGATCTATTCTCTTTTCCCAATGAGGGCTTAAAAGTGCCAAAACCATTCTCCACTGATGTTTATCCAATCTCCCCTTAAAAACTTCAGCAAATGCATTTTTGGGCCTTCAAAGCCCAGTCCTTAGCAGTCTTTTCCCAGTATTCAGCCTAGTATCAAGTTCTCTTTTTCCAGCAGTTGCATTCTATCATCTTACATCTATTTTTCCTTTATGTAGAGAACAGATTATTTCCTTCTTGCAACTACTTCCAATTATTTGGATTGCCATGACCTGCAATTCTTTGCCTCCCAGCTTTACTAACTCAATTCTTTGTCTTTTGCCATAAGTCATGTTTTTCCAGACCTCTGATTTTTTTTGTATGTTCCTCCCTTCAGCTGACTGTCTTCCTCAAAGTAGACCCAGGAAYGCAGCTGAAGCCTTTCTGGTAATAAGTAGAAAACAACCTGTTTTACAGACCAGTACTTTTCACATCCCCAGGGAATATCTGTTTCTTTCAAAACACCATGACATTGTCAATTCTTTTAATGATATGAGCCAATATGTATTTCASTGTTTTCTGAAGAATCTACTCACTTGTCTCCTTCTCTGTGTAGTTTAGCTGTAGAATCTTGTCTTMAACTTTCTGAGGTGTGTTCTTTTTTAGACTGTTTCTCCAATTTGTCCAACTTACTTTGAATTCTCGTCCTGTCCTGCAGCAGTCTTGCAGCAACTCGTATCTGTAAAAATACTTTGCAGTCTTGTTCCATTAAATTGGCCATTAAAGGAAATGTTTGCTAGTACACAGTTCAGGAATGCCCATCAATACATTTAGCGTTTTGACAATGAATAGCTTTCTGAATATGGCTTTCCAATGTTTAATATCTTCTGAATGGGTGCTTCCCTATTTTCCTTAAGAAATTGCTCAYGTGGAACAGTCCTACAGTTCTTACTAAAGTAAAAAATATGTGTTGTCTCCCTGAACACGTCCTGTTACTTTGCAATTGCAAGAGAAAAATAGCTTTGACATGATTTATTCAGAACAAATCCAAATCAGCTGTTACTCATCTCCTTGTTTTCTTCTAGGAAATTRTGTGTGTATATATAAAAATATAAATGTTCTGCCAGTMTTTTTTCTGTTTGTTGGGATTAAGCAGGCTACTCTMTCTAATTTTCTAACTCTCTCCTTTKYCTGCTGCTTGAACAACACAAGACTTTATCTAGTCTTGCAGAACTTTWCCCAATATTCACAMAAGAATAGTTGTTACTCTGGGATTACATAGTTTCATTGTCACAGTATCACTGTTGTCAGGCCAGTTGAGTGCCATTTACCTCATTTAGGTATTCTCTAGTTGAGACAGCAGTTTTCMTTGCTGGTTTTAGTTGGGTTTGCTGTCCGACTGCAGCGGACCTTTTCCTGAAGTACTTCCTGTAGCATCATCTATTGTTATTGCTTKCTCTTAATAACAGGCCAACTTCTTGAGGAAGCTTGGCATATTTTCGTGGTTTTAGARTGTTACTCCTGATGTCCTTGTTAGTTACACCTCATCTGTCTGTGCCTCTCCTGGGTTTGTCTCTGTTTGCTCTTACCTTGTTGCTTACACTGCTTCAGAAAGATCTCATTTATTTTGATCTTTCTGCCTGACTTGCCTGTGTTAGAGTCACTGGAGAACTYTGAGTTGTGCCAGCTGGGATCTTGTCTGTCTTATCCCTGTGTTGCACTGGAGCAGCTTTCACTACAATCCTTATTACCTTTTCTTTTGTTTTCTCTTTAACTTCCCATGAGATCTTACAGAAGGATATTCTCTATCTATTGAAACCTGTTTTCCCAAAATACTTCAGGAATTATCTTGTCCTTGATCTCTCCCTTGTAAAGCAYACTGAACATTCTCGTATCCTCACCACTTTAATGTAAATTCCTTTCAGCACCATTTTTTAAATTTGGTTCGCTATATTGTTTATAAACATATCTATAAGTTTATCTTTAGCTGTTTTATATTAAAATTGTCACTGAATTGCTTTCTGCACACATACTTGGGGTATTCCTTTACCAAGAAATGACTTCGTAGTTGGAACATCCTATTTTCTCCAATCTTCCTTAATAATCCCTCACTGACATGAAGCAGGTGGAGGCCAATCATATTAGTGAATGTAAATCTGTGTCTTCAATGTTTTTGGTTTTTCACTGCAGCTATTTTGTTTGGATGTACTTTAATGAAGGGGAGGTTTACAGTGGTGAATTTATTTATCTTAATATTGTTTATGCTTCTAAAATGGTTTGTGCTTAAAAAACGATAGGCATGTCTRTGGTCCAGTGAAAGTGCTTTTCTGCTATTCTAGCTATTTTTTCATGGAATATGAAGAGATGGTTCTGTTGCTYTCAAACATCTACATATGTGTCCTCAATTATCTTTTAGTTGTCATATTTTGAAGAAACCAAAGTATTTTTAATTACAAATTTGATTTGCTTAAGAAAATTAAGGCTTGACTGATAGAAATACTGAGTGCTATGAAATGTAAAGTCTGTGTATAACTGAATCACTACTGCTAATACTAATGGGCTCTCTTCTGAGTTATTACATTGATCTTCCACACATATGTGAATAAAACAAATTATATTACCTCTTTTATGTTAGCCCATAAAACTAGAAAATGTTACTCTCTGTATGTATCACATTTGCATCATGAGGACTATGGGGGTGCTTTCATTGCACAGCTTTGTATTTTTTAGAGGGTACTATATTTCAGGTATTCTGAAATGTGGGAGATGAACGGGATTAGTGGTGTAGCTGTATAGCAGGACACGTGTGAATGTAAGCATGTGATTTCGTATTTCAAAAAACAATTACTGTATTTAACAATTACTGTATTTAACTAAGATTTAATTGAGAGGAGTCACTGAGCACTTTTGCTGTTGATAACAGATAGAATATCTYCCTGAGATGCAAATTTTTAAAATGCATAATCTTTTTGATTTGTAAAATATGAAATCTCCCAAAGGATTCAAAATTTAATCACATTTCTTGACTTGCTGAAGAAGTCTTGCTCCTATCCAAGCTGCCTAAGAAACTGCATTTTTTTTTAATTTTTATTTAGCTAAAATTCCGAAATAAATATTTGGACCCTACAATATTTTATCTTAATTTATAATTAACATTATTATTACTAAATACAAACATATACTATGTATAGTGTGTATATTATAAAATAATTATAAATTATTATTAACATTAAAGGTGTGGTCTTGAGACTGGAGAAATCAATAGTTTTAATTGTATTGATAATCATAGTAAAAAATAAAACATCTGTATTTCATAAACTGCTAGAGACATTTTTCAGTTGGAAAATCTAAACTTTTTGAGAATGAGTGCTTCATAATTAATTATTAAAGTAGATAATGCAAGGAATTTAAACTGTGAAAATATACCTTTCAGGTATATTATTACCTCCAGCATCTTTGTGTCGGTTGATTGAAGAATAATGTCATAGGTAATAATTTCTTTGWACTCAGACACACTAATCCAGTAAAGTTGAATTCTGTGAGGATTTGCATACATGCTTCTCTCTGCCCACRGTGAACAGCCACTCTGATTTCAAGCAGGTCATGAGTCTGCTTAACTCAGTAACCAAAAAAACCCTCTTTGCCTTCTTCCAGCGTCCTCATCTTAAATTAACCTACATCTTGGTTCCCAGGTCTGCATGCTCTGGACTTCTATTTTCAAAATGAATTTCAAAACCAATGGTAATACAGAAGATGAGGGTCCACATTTCCAAAGAATGTTTGTAGTATAAGTATTTATTTAAAATTCTAATTATTATATTTTAAAAAAATAGAGAAATTTGCTTAACAGCAGCTTCTCTTAAAAAAATTAATTGGGAAGAAGTTGTAAAAATCTTACCTGTTAATGTTCCCTTTTGCATTTGTCATGCTAGGTAGTAGGAGTATCAATATATCCATAAATCACTAATCAGGTTAGTTAGTAATGGAATTCTCCTATTACTGTTACTTTCTGTCAAATGGTGGTTTACCAGAGCAGCTAAAAATTTGCAGAGCCTCAAAATACTAAAATATGTTTGGAATTACTGCAGCTGTAAAGGCAAGAGTTGCTGTTCACTGGAGTCAGCTGGTGAGAAAAGAGTGTTGCTACAGCCCCGAGTTTTAGGACAGTCTGCACACGTTCCTTTAGATGCTCAGTCGCATTTTTGTTTTTTACCCCGAGAAACATTTTATACATTATTATGTGAACCCTTCTTAAAAAAAAAATCGTCCGTAAATAATTCAATATTGTTTTAACATTGTTTAACTGCAGATGTAACAAATACTCTTTGTTTCTCAAAAATGGCAGGACAGCACAATGTTGTATATAAAGCCAGAGTCCTTCAGCACCATCTGCTGGCATCCAGTTGAAGCTGATCTCAGGACTGGATCCTAAGCATTAGCTAGTAAAATATTAAAAATATCTATTCACATTTGGGGAGCAAAAAAAATCAATTCATTTGTAGTACAATTTTTATCCTTTTTATTGAAACTACAATGGGAAAATATATTGTGAGTTTAAGTTCAGCATATGAACTGAAACAGAAATAGGTCAGGAGAGTTTTGTTAAGTGGAGCTGTAAAAAGAAATGGAATACTTTTTTCCTTTTTTCATTTTACATTAAAGGGCTTTAATGAGCACARTATTGCATTTTTCTATTTGTGTTGCAAGTCCAGTTCAGTAAAAAGTATATCATAGAGAAGATCCACAAGGCTTGTAAAAGCATCTGTAACATGCTTTTGAAAGGGGTAGCAACCACTAAATATTCTTTTACCTATCATTTATTGCATTATTTAATCTCAGTCTCGAAAGCCTCATGAAAGTTTAGTGGACAGCGACCCTGATGCTGTAACTGGTCCCACAGTTCCCTGTRGCTTCACAGGTAACAAGGACTGGGGCAATCTGTGTGAATCTTGAACAGAGCCTTAAATTCTGCCGCCACAAAAGGTCACTGTCCTTTCTTCTTTCAGCTGTAACACATTGATACCTCAAAGGGTTTGGGGCCTTATTGCTCCCAGTACTTTATAAATCACATATAAATGATGGCTCTACCTTCCACATATTTAAACTGGGAAGAATATGAGGATTAACAGGTGGAAGAATTCTAGAAATATGCGATGATGATAAATGATAAATGATATAGTTTTGTATATATAGCATGCCAAGCAAGTCATGTTATAGATGAAGACAAGCTCTTCATTGAAAAGAATTTGGAATAGTATCCAYGGATAATTTGGAAAGCAGCTAAATAGTCATGGTGACTTGGTAGGGATGAGCATGCAAGTGCGTGACATAAGTATTTGTTTTGGCTAAAAGTCATGTCCTACAGTAGTAATTGCWGCATCTGTATCACCCTTGTTTTCAGGTGGCTAAGAGATTGTGTTTCGGAATTTGTCCATCAGTAATTCACAGAAGCATTGCTGAGCAAGTTTTGAGGCAATTTTGAAACTGGAAAGAGAGAAAGAGTTTGGTGCTGCTTTTTGGGCAGTRTSCAGCTTCAGGTGTTACTAAAACTGGATCCATGAAATTCTCCAGCAGGATATACTTAGTACTCCATGATGCAACRCAGACCTTGGAGTTCCAGGAAAAACAACACTATATTTACGACTTGTAACTAATAGTTGATGTGGTAAAAGGAATTATATGCATATGGTAAATTAATACAACCTTAATGTGCTCCATATACGTAGTTGTGGGATGATGAACATCACATTTATTTACCTTTTTGGATGCTGAGAAAAATCACCATTCATTTTGAAGTCTGTAACCATGTCAGACAAACAAAGTAGTGCAGAAGATACAATAATTTATAGTCTAGAATAAAATTACCAGGGTAAATGTTATTAAAATTATTTGATCAATACAATAATCCTGACTTGGATAAGTAATTATTTTCTAAGTGTTTCTGGATCTAAATTCTAGTAACACTAGCAACATAGAGATATTGGAATTACAGCCTGCCRTGTCGAAAAAGTGTCTGGTTTAAGAGAGTTACTTCTAAAAAACAGCTAATTTATGTATTCTCTGAACTTGGTGTATGCCATCAGTGCTCCCAGTTGCTTTGGTAAGTAAAGGTGGTAAGCATTTGTCCAGTACAATATATTGCTGCTGTAGTATTGGTTTGAAATTACTTTTAGAAAAGAAATCAAATAGCTAAARCATGGACTTTAAATTATTTTGATATATTTTAATAGGGGGAAATAAAAATATCATAAAAAACTGACAGCTGAGTGGAACTATCATAGGAAACCTCTCATCTGAGATTTTTTTTTGCCCAAGTTATGCAATACTATGTAGGTTTCAACTCAATGCAAGATGACCTTTATTTTACAACAGTTCCTCAGTAGCTGCTATCTGTGACTGAAATAATTGCTTAATTGTTTTTCTCCTTNNTTTTTTTTTTTTTTTAACTTGCTAGGTAACAGATGCTATAAACCAGAAGAGAGAAATATGAAGAAAAGGTTTTTCTAACATAAACAAAGAAGCCCCTTCATAAACCAGTTTTAGAACATTACCAGACAAAAATGACGGTGTTCTGAAACTTCAAAGCTGCCATTTAAKCAACAGTTTATGAAGTTGGGATGTACAAATATTAAAATATTAGTGTACACTGACCCTGAATATTCACCTGYAGATACTTTCCAGGGGCTTCAAAAAGGCTTGTGTTCAGGGGGAGGWGTCCTGCTGAATGACTTCCAGGACTCACAGCAGATGAATCCCCACTAAGGGAGAACTTGTTCCAGAAAGTCTTGTGTTGCACATGGTGTAGGAATTAGGAGGCTGGGGATTATTGACTTTTGAAGTCTGAACTGTGATACTCGGTTTATGAAAGACTTTTAAATCTTTTTATTTCATCTGTTTGTTTTGGAAATGTAGTTTTTGTGACACAACGTGCATGAAAAATGTCTCATTAATACTGAGTAAGTGTTATTCACTTGTTGCACAGTGACACTGAGGGAAGTTCAGTGAGCCCTCCTGTGTTATATTTACTGAAATGAATCCTACAAGATAAATCTAATCTATTTTTTCCCTTACTGAACAAACTATAGCATCTCCTGTGCTTTGCATGTTTAGATTTGCTTCACAATAGAATGATGCATTGTTCAAAGATATCATTACTTTTTCAGAAAATACAGGGTTGAAGTATTTCTTTACAAAGCCAAAACTTGCATCTTGGCATAAAGTTGTATTTTTTTGTGGTAAAATAAGTCTGAACAGATGGGAAGTAGTTTGAAGGAATTAAGAGGAAATGCTGGTGAAGCGTTAGTGAAGAACCAGGCAAAAATTAAGTTCCTATATAATATGAAAATATTGTATTGTTACATAAAAATACATTTCACAAAGAAATGATTATTCAAACTGWAACTTTAGGAATGCTCAGTAATTTTGTGTGGTACCACTTGAATAAGATCTCTCATCCATCAGATAACTTTCTGTGCCAGTGAAACCATTTGGCTTATAATGTGATSTATAAATAATGCTAATGCACAGACTTTATAATATCTGACAGCTATCACTTCAATGCAATTAAACTTTGAAACCTGCTATATAATAAACATAGGAGCTTAGCAGTAAATTAGTTTTCTTGATTTACTTACATTTTGCTGAGAGCACTTTTGTCCAAATATACGATATTCTGTACATGCATCTGTACTCTTCACATTTATTTCAAACCTTTTATTGTTTTCCTCAATTTTTAATCATAAAAAGCAATTTCAGAATTGGGAAAATTTAAATATTAATTTTAGAATGCCTTTCTTACATGTACAATTTGGTTTGGTTGATGTATCATTCTGAGAAAGCACTCAATCACTTTTGCAAGAAATAGGTAAAAAGAGAGATTAACTGATGCTTCGTTCAATTTAGATTTTATATTGGCATAAAATCACTTAATTAATTTGCCATTTAAAAGTGCCCCACAGCCTCTGCAATCATGGAATAATTTAGAAATGGCTGTTTAAGTCTCTGACCTATAATAATTAACTTTCTTCTCAGTATAAAACATAAAAAGAAGCACACTCAAATATTTTATATTTAAATGTGTTGCCTAATAYTAGTGGGAAGCATATCTCATATTTAATTGTGAGGTAAGTTTTTTAGTTAATCTCTAGTTTGATTTCTTTTTAGGAAGATACTTTTCTTCAAATGASTTCTTGTGTTTGGCTCAGCTTTTACAGCTTAGTGCTGAAAATGAAGAAAGTGCCATTTCAGGAATTTGCTGGTGGATTTAAATATCATGATCCTGCTTTTTATTGTGACAACACCAAAGYTGAAGCAAATAGTAGAGAGAGACCCAGCAATACAAACCAATTTCTTTTTCTCTCCAGTAAGGCATATCTTCTTCTGGATGTCATTAAACTGGAAGAAAGTTTTGACTTTGCCATAATCCCACTGTTCCTTTTTAAACGTGSTTTCCAAAAGCCTAACATTTTTTCACTGATATATCACCACAGGCTGACATGGTATCATGTGCTCTTCTTTTATCTTCTGAAGCTTGAATGTTATGATTTAAAATGTACTTTAGTCACTTAAATAAGAGTGATATTTTATGTTGTTTTCTATGGGAGAACAGCTTTGCAGARATTATTTATTGGAATGTAGGTGAGTTCTTTTGAAATAATTTGAGTGGCTGCTGCAAAGGTAAAGTATTCTGTCCATTACTGGAAAATAACTTTAAGTGTGCCTTCTGTGACTTAAATAAATCTTTGATGACATTTGTAGCAATGTGAATGTGGCATTAAGAACCTTCAGCTCCACGCAGCAATCCAGTGATGGGATGGGCTAAGGATATCACTATATCCTATGMTGAGAAAAGCACATCTGTAAAACTATTGTGTCTTGGTTATTAGTGCTAGGATTTGAACTATCTTTAATTTCATTTGACTTGTTCATCTTCCTTAAGGATCTCCATAAAGATTCTCTGAGGATTCTTTTCAGCCCTTAGTTAGGGTTTGCATCAGTGSTCGTAAACCTGCTTAGTGGACAAAGACTCTCTTCCCTTTGAAGTCACTTCCCCAGCTTTTCAAAAGRGTCTGCAAGTCTGTTCTAAAACAATTTAGAAAAGTTTGAAGTGGTGCCCCTTAAACCAGCAACAAAATAAAATTTTCTCTTTGCATTATTGAAAACCATGACAATCTTTTGAAGCAATAACAGTTTAAAAGCTTTTAAAGAAATCTGTTCTGCTCTATGACCAGCTTTTAAGTTGACCCCATTATTTGGGAAATCAGAGGCTTGGAAACCCCTAAATACTTRACATTCTTATCAAAGGAGTTGGCTAGTCTTTTCACAGGACTCTTCTTTTACTGTATCTGTTCAAATCCTAAATTCTTTAAAAATACTGCTCAGATTTCTTCTTTTATGTTTGGTTGGGTTGTTTTGGTTTTTATGGGGTTTTTTGTTTGTTTTTTGTTTTGTGGGTTGTTTTTGTTTTTGTTTTTTTTTTGCTTTAAGTGTTTCTTTGTTTTAAATATAATTTAGGAAACAGTTAATAAAATCTATGAAACACTGATCCTTCCACCTGTAGATTTATACCCTATTAYATCTGAAGTAAAGTCCAAATTCTCAAAAGACTGTGTTACTTAGCTTATTTTATTTTCTGTGAAATATGATAAAAATATGTGCTCAGTTTCTACTCCTTGATTTAAGAATCCTATCTCCTACATCTTATGGATGTAGTTGCTGACAACCTTATGCAGGTAAAGCCTGTAATAATGTAGTTGCTGTAAGCAATAAGTTTACTCTCATGATTTTGTTTATCTGCACCTCCTAATAATTCATTCAGGCATTGCTTCTCATAAGTGCTTSTAACTCCAACATCTTACATTCATTRCCTCCTGCAACGTTGTATATTTAAAACTTCTCTGATTTCAAAAGCTTCATTAATGTGAGGTTTATGATTAGATCAATTCCTTGCTGATCTGAATTGCTGATGCAATTATGTATTACTGCAATTTCTGAAAGTAGAAGACAGCAATGAAACAAGAATTCTTGAATTTTGCTAATATAGGCAGCTCATTTAAAAGAAAACGAACTCSCAAGATTTCTAAATGCACAAAGTTGCCTCTTTTAGGGCTTGGGAACAACAGGGAGAAAAAATTGGGTTGGCAACCTTAAATTGTTGCTGCATAGTATGACTGTTACAGCTGCTGTTACGTTTTCCCCTAAAACAGCAAATTTGTGGCTTGGCTGCATATTGTTCATGTATGAACCTTCTGAGGTGCCCAGCCCACGTTTAGGGAAGGAAGGTTCCATGGAGCAACTTTGATCTGAATTTTTGTGAGCAAAATTCACAGGCTCAGCCACCTGAGAAGTACCTAAAGGTCATTAACTCTACCCTTATGCTTCTAATTTGTTGGGAGTTTTTCCTTTGCTCCTGAACTGTCTGCCATGCTTCCTGGGCTTGAGTGTGTTTTTTTAAAACAATATATGAAACAAAAATGAGAAGTTTTAAGGACTATTTCTTGAGATTAGGGAGAATTCAGCAAGCTGCTCCAAAGCATGTTCACATTTAAAATGCTGGTAACATGCCTGGATGTGTACATATGTGTACACATATTTATAATGTCTATGTCTATATCTAAGAAGAAACAGATTTGTATACTTTACAAGATTTTRTATTGTTGATGTAAATTATAATAGTTACTGCAGAATGAATCAAATTTTGAAAGGTCACAATTCTTGATTTGAGACTTTGTGACAGATTGTGACCTTTACTTAAAAGCCATTGGAATGTGGCAGCGGCGCAGATGTTTTGGGAAGTAGTATAAATGGCCTSAGTAAAAATATTTATGCAAGTCCTGATCTTACACTTCTTTTCCAGAGAAGTCTCTTGCTGTCCCCATGCAGGGTCTGAGAAACTCTCCCTTTAAATATAGCTCCATGATTTCTAAAAACACTCAGTGCCAGTATTGCTGGCACTGCTCCACATGGACAGATTAATGATGTTATGCTGGGTATATCTTTAAAAAAGTTACAAATATAATTTGATTGGTGCTAACTTAGTAACTCATGGAGTCAGTTGGTCCCATTATTATTCTGTGTCTTTGTAAAACCATCTCCTGTTTTTCAAGAGGAAAAAAAAAAAAAAGGTTGATTTTACCCACTGCTTTACTGCCTTGTTGGTACCTCACATGTCATCATTTATTGTGAAGTTATGCCCTGCTGCTTAAAAACTCAAAACCTTTTTGAAACTACATGATAGCATTACCCAAGAAACATCCTTTAGAGTTTAAATGTTTTGTGGAATGCTATGAATGAGCTAATTGTATGGTAATAGAAAAATAATGTTTTGATTTCCATGAAATGCCAGCACCCTTGAAGACAGTAGTGAATAATCTGTGAGTGAAATAATAAAACTATTTAAAGAGTTTTATAGCATTTGCTTATCYTTTCTCTGCTTTGACCTGGAGAATATTTTTTTTCCTTTAAATGTGGCAGTTGTACCCAACTGTAAGTGTGGCAGTGGCTTTTTTAAATTTAATCCATATATGTTTGATTATAAAGAGAATCTAAAAAAATACAGTTCTTGTTGCAGAGAAATGCCTAATAGGAGCATTAATGTTGGATTTTTTTACAAATTCATCAGAAATTCATAGTGAGGGTGGTCTGAACTCCATATCTTGCAAATAACCAGACTTCAGGCTGAGGTTTCAGCACTGTTATTAGGTTACAATAAAAATCAGGCACTGAARGTTTTACTTCATCTTTGGGCACTTTTGGTGTCTTCTCTCAGTATTTATCTTGGTGATACTTGCATTTACTTATACCTGTTATAGGAGAGGGCAGTAATTGGCTTAAATCTCCCCATCCAGAAAATATAAATAGAAGGGGAGACAGAGGGAGGGGAAACCAACTTTGGTTGATTTTACTCCACACCTGCCTTTTATATTGATGTGTGTCAGTAAATGTGCAGGCAGAGTGCTGAACAGAACTCCCATATGCAAACAGCAGCATTGAAGTGATTTGTAAGGAACACCAACTCAAAAAGCAACGAAACAGAAGATGCTTCAGTGATGGAAAGCAGTGATTTTGGGAATAGATRGTAACCAAGGATTGCTTTTATTGTTTTTTCATTGAAGGTGATTTTGCAACTCCTCGAGCTGTTCTGACAGGACATGACTATGAGATCACCTGTGCTGCCATTTGTGCTGAGCTTGGCCTGGTAATAAGTGGTTCAAAAGGTAAAGTAGCTGTTGCCATTTCTTTCTGCTCTTGAAGCTATAATCCTAATGCAAAAAGGAATGTAGTCCAGGGTTGCAGAATTTATGAACTTTATGGTTGTTTTATTTCTAAACTTTTTTTTAGTTGCTATGGAATTTGAAACCTCCTTTTAAACATGTTACAACTGAGGATTGTTCAGACATTTATTAGAAGAGGCAACCACATCAGTTTCCCTCCTGATTGCTATTTCTGTTTGTTTATCCTGTGTGCAATTGCATGTAGCATAGTTGGATACAGCTCTTGTGGGCCAGGATAGTGTAGTGTGTCTGTTATGGATAACTTCTCAAAAAAGGGAAGCAAAAATTAGTTTTGGGAGGAAGACAATGCACTGGATTGTTTGTTTGTTGAAGGGTGTGTATAAACCACTGGTAATTCTGTCCAGGCTCTTTGAGCTTGGCTGCAGAGCCTCTAATATGCCCCATTTGGTTCTCAAAGACCTGCTTTTGGCAGGCAAATTATAAAGAATGATGTTGATTCTATGGATATTCTTTATAATTTTCCTATTTGCCCAGTTGCCTATGATTATTTTTAACCATTTCTTGGAGTTTTTAACCATTTCTTGGAGTTAGTATTTTTCTGCTTTAATGTTTCTAAAGTAGCTTTTTGGAGACACTTCTTCAAAGTTGAGTGTACTCATCATCTCTACCTGTGTGCATTTCTGAATTGTGAATGTGAACTTGTATGGCTTATGTAAATATCAGGTATTTGTCAAAATATGTTAAAAAAGCAAATAATTTAGTATGTATAGCTTAAAATCTTASTATGAGAACATACGCTTTTAGAATACCTACATATGTAAGCTCTGTGTATCTTTGTGTTTTGAAAATCTCATTTTAAGGTTCAATACAATGGATTACTCAAAATTAACTAATCTCAAAATTAACTACTACCATCTTAAAAAGAAAACCCACTAAAGACAGTCCCTAACTGGTTGTGATAGGTGCTCTAAAATAACTTAATGCAGGCTTTTAAGGGATAAGCTCTTTATCTTAGACTCTGGCACCCTTGAAGTCATAAGCAATCCATCCAAACATGGAAAAAAACATTATAATGTATTATTTATGTATTAATGTGATCATTTAAATAGAAGTCATTACTTATTATTTGACATATGATCTCTGTAACTGAGCATATAAATTGCTAACTGGAGATCCTATTCTGTCTCATCAGAAGGACCATGTCTCATACATTCTATGAATGGAGATCTACTGAGGACATTAGAAGGTCCTGAAAGATTACAAAGTCCCGAAAGCTGCCTGAGACCCAAACTTATTCAAGCTTCCAGAGAAGGCCACTGTGTCATATATTATGAAAACGGCCTCTTCTGTGTATTCAGYGTGAATGGGAGACTGCAAGCCACTATGGAAACAGATGACAAGATAAGGGTGAGTGTCCTCAAATATGTAAGAGCTGTGAGTTCCAGTGTTGGGAAAAGCTGTCGATGTTGGAGCTGTGTGGAGACTCTCTCATGTGGTACCAGACCAGAACATAGCAGCACTTTGAGAAGACTTAAGGGGACAATGTACTCTTAATAACATTTGGAGGGTTTTTTTTTTCAATTTTAATTGTAAAATGATTGTGTTCATAAAGTAAGGAATACTGAGGAGGCCTTTTCTTGGGCTGGAGAATGCAAATATTACTAATTGCTGGTCAGGAGAGGCTGTGCTGTATCTTTATTTTTGATTTTGAAGGCAGGAGGTCAGTGGGTATGCTGCTTTGGATATTGGCTTTCCCTTTTTTTTGGCATCTCTGACTACCTTCCTTCATGTTGGTCCAGATAGCATGTGTTGTGCCGAGCTTCAGGAAGTTTACAGGCATATGTCTGTCCGTATTTCAGCTCTTTAGCCCTTTGGCATTTCCTAAGCAGGCAGCTAACTTCCMCATCTTCATCTGCAAGAGAGATGGAGCAAATCCAAAACCATGCAGGTGGCATTTTAAGCTGATGGTTTTATGAAAATCATTTTATAATACAAAATGACGATCTCCTGACAGTTCCTGTGTAATAGTACCTATGAAACAAAACAGAAGCTGCCAGTGGTACTGCAGTACCACACCTTCAAGCTGACTTCCATAATCYGATGGAAGATTCCAGGAAGTCAGCTGCTGGGATTTCCAATGTTCTCTTGAGCTGAAAACTCTYAAAAGTCTTTCCTTTGTTTGGATTACACATTGCAGGAAGAAAATCCCTCTCTGCTATCATGTTTGTTTTACAGAATTACTGGCATTCTTTCAGCTGTTATGCAAAGTTGTGAGCATTTCTTTCCATACTAAAGATGGAAAAATGTGTCAGTGTATTTTAAAGAAGTTTGATCTTTGTTATTTCCACTTTATAATTTGTATGGAACAGTGACAGCTTCATTGGCATTGAAATTTCTGGTACAGTTCAATACATTCAGCTTGAAACCTTCTAAAACTTTTATCACGTGCTATGCTCTGCTAACACAGTATCGATATGTCATCCATCCAAAATGTCAGCTCTGCTGGTGGTGGAATATGCAAAAATAACTCTCTGTGTAGGTCTCTTTTCCATAGTGAGAGTGGAGTCTGCAGGGGTGAGAGGGCATTTGGTCTGTGCATGCTGTGGCAGCCACAAGTGCAGGYTTGAGGCTGGGGGAGTGAAGTAGGAATGTGTATGTTTCTGTCCCCAGACATTTTTCCAAATTAATGTAGATTTTTGCATCAATTCCCTGAAATTGTACCTTTGGCTGTGCTTGTATAAATACTTATGAGATTTTCAGCCTACCCTTCATCCCAGAGTTCTTTCCATAAAGCAAGACCRTATCACAGTGTTTTCTCTTTTTATATTAATAATGTTGATAATCTGTCACTTTCAGTTGTGATTATGTTGTCAGCCAGGCCAGCAAATCTGTAAAATATCTAGAAATCCCTTGCCGGCTAAAACAATTTCTGTAGTGTTTCAGTCAGTACCCACAGCTTTAGGAATGTTGCTGGAGGCAATGGAAGTTTTGCTCTCWGTGGGCCAGAATTATGTTTGTAGAGGGGTTTGGGGTTTATTTTGTTTTGTTTTGTTTTCTTTCTCTCCCAGTGGTCCCAGCTGAGCTTTACGCTTAAACAACCTACAGCGTCTTTGCCTGTGCTTCTGCACTACATCATCTCTGAAGGAGAGTGGCAACTGCATGATTAAAGTGGGGCATTTAAAGTGAATAGCACCTACCCATGGGCTGTGCTGACAAACACTCCTCGTTGGCTTTTCCTTGAGGAGGATAGAAAAAGGAAGGAAAAAGGTCATAAGTGTGGAATCTGTAATGTAACAGTTTCGGTTTTCCTGTGTCATTATGGGCCAGTATTTCGGCATGTTTCCTGCAAAACTAGCAGTTTTCAATAGTGATGCTTGGTTCAACATTCTGATTTTCTTTCTTGTATTCTTGTGCTAGAAAACTGCCAGAAAAAAATCAGACACTCTGGGGAAATTCAGGGTCTAATCAATGCCTTCCACCTGTTTTTGTTTTAAACACTGTATTGCTCAGTGGAGCTTAGGCATATCGCAGTACATCTACCATGTAGTGTTTAGATATCTTAATGAATAACTTTAAATAGTCTGCTTGTTCTGAGAGGTAAAGTTATTTTACCCTAAACAAAGACTGTATGCTGTTTCACCCAGAGGAACCAATTTATTTTCCTTTCCTGAGTCTGTTTTGAAATGTGGAAGTGCCCACAAGACTCCTGTTGCTGTAAGCCAGGGCTGTCACAGTGTCAGCTCTGCCTTTTTACAAAGCACTGCCTTTCAAAAACCTGAAACGTTAAAAGGGATTTGTGCAAAGTTTTGAGACTTTCCAAGGAAATACAAGTCAGAAATGCAGCTTTAAGAACATTGCTGAAATTGTGCRCTTTGGGGATTATTTGAGAGTCTGAAGCTCATGTTGTGAGAAAGATTAGTTGCAGGGTTGTTTCAGTTTCATACCTGGCAGAATTGTAGATAAACTACACTGGAGAAAAGCAGAACAGTGCAATTGATTCATGTCATCCTCTCTACCAGCTGGAGTACTTGGGAGTGAAAGCATCCTTTCGTTTGTTAAATCTTGAAGGGCATATCATGAAACGGAGATGTTGACAGGGTCCCTTTTTCTTCCATTCATTCCTTCATCCCTTCATTCATTCCTTCATTCCTTCATGTATATATATATATGCAAGTGGCTGAGAAATTTATTTATAAACAATAGAAATTAAATAAATCAATATCTTGTCTTCATGACAAGCTAATGACTTGGTAAAATTGCATAGGTTTTTGTAAAGGTTCAAAGCCTGTACTTATTTAATGAAAAGATCACAAAACCGACTGTATTTTGCAGGTAGTGGAAGAGTTAAAGATTAATGGCTTTAATTTGACTCTTAATATAGCATTTCTTCAGTAAAAGCCTCAAGTATAAAATTCAAGTGAACCATGACCATAAGGTTAATGGATTTTCATCAGCTGAATTTTATAAGTGTAGCAAATAATTATTTGTCACGGTCTTCATTGCAATTTGGAAATACCCTTAGGAGGCTGCTATTGCTATAGAGAAGAAAACCACCCCATATTGATTTTTGCTTCTAATGAATAATCTCTTTAATACTTGTGTGGTTAGTTAGATCTCGTGATCATCCATTCAGTGCATGCTAGTTCTATAATTTTCGGTCTAATCAGTTAGTTGTCTGCCCCTTTCTTACTTTACTCTTCTAAGACAGCTTCTAAATTAGAGTTTYCAAGCTCCTTGTGTCTGTGCTTTCRAGGTGCCTAGCATGTTTCTGATAGTACCAATCACAGAAGCAATTAATGGTTGGRACATTTGTTTTTTGGGGGGAGAGARATGCTTCAACTCAGAATACTCAATTCTAGCCTTGGTTAGTATTCAGTTTTCCATACTTAGATATGGTTGGAAAAAAATCTTTAGTTTCTGCTTTACTGTGTCTAAATTTACATGTRTGTCTTGTCATCTTAATTCACAACATGGCTGGAATAGATTTATCTCTCTTTTTTTTGCTCAGTATTACATTTTATTTACAATATATGTTTGTGTTTCAATTACACCCCTTTTAAAGTTATTGTATGAAATAAAATTCCAGGAAAGTGATCCATTCTGACTCCTTGGKAGTTGCTGCAGTAAGCACTCAAAATTTATAACATAATATAGAAGCTCTATCTTAATCTAWGTGTCGCACATCGTATAATTCTTACAGGATGTATTTGGCATCRCAGTAATAGAGTACAGCAATACAAAAAATACAGATGTGCAATATGTCTGACTTCAGTTACTGCTGCTCACAAAGCAGTATCTTACACACACTGTATATTTTGGTTTCTAGGCTTGTCAGCAGTCTGTATAAACACTTCAGTATTGCATGAACGTAATGTCTTTGTGTTTTAGTTTCTCTGATTTTTTGTGGTGTGTGCACTATAAATTCTCTATGTTAAGAAAARCCCCAAACTTCCTTTTCCTGAGGTATGTAAAAAGTTTTGCATATTTGCAAACCTGTATTAGCAGAGACTGCAAGTGCCAAAATATTTGCTGACTTCAGCAGAGGGAGAGATGTTTGTAAGATCATGTCTTCAGTTCTTTCTACTGTTTCCTAAATTTCAATGGTTGAGCTGGAATTTTGCTTGCAGACTATCACCTTGAGGCAGTTTCCTCACCTTCCAGTGACAATGTTTTAGTTAAAGAGAATCAGTCTGTTTGTAGAATTGCTCTGAGCATCCTCCATTCTTGCATCATTCTACTGAGAAGTTGGGTCACTGAAATGTATCACAAATTAATCCTGGTGTGMAGGGTATGTGTTTCATTGAAAGGCTGTCCAAATTTAGCTGAGTCACAAATCTCAGGTTAAACACATTTGTAGATAATGTTTAGCATGCACATTCTGTACTGAACATCTGTAGCCCATGGATGCAGATTGCCATGGCAAGAAATGTGATGTGACCCTGGACAAAGAAAAGGAAGAACTGGTGAGGAGGCAGAGGAGAAGGAAGAGCAGAATCAAGGATAGAGCCAACGACAGGCTGCTCCTGTGCTTAGTATTGTGGACAAAACTAAAACCAGAGAGAAGAGAAGGGGAAAAACAGAACTCAAGCTGGGAGTAAAAGTCAGAAAGAGATCAGAGAAGAGGCACCTGGAAACACAAAGAGAGCACAGGAAAAGGTTTGACCTTACTGGCATTATTAATCATGATCCAAAACATAGTTTGAAAAGTCTTGATCTTGCTAGTGTCTCATGCTGATGTCATTCCACATGACAGGAATMCATTCAACTTTTTGGTTTTGTTTCYTTGGACAACTCTGCAAACCTTGCAGTTTTCCTGGATATTTGGAATGTGAGGTTGTAAAATCAGGCCCTGGTATCCCCAACTGCTTGCATTTCTTTTCTGCAAAGCAGCAAGGCAGGATCTTCCTTTCAGAAATTTTTATCCTGCTCAGGGTTTCTGTAGTAGTAAATGCTGAGACCCATGTGGAAAAGATATTGCTGTGAGAAAAGTCAGTCATGGAATATTCCAGGGGTTGGTTCTGGAAACAAAATTAATTTCATACCTTTTGAGGTGGGGAATGCTGAAGAAATGATGAAGGCAATGAGATCACCTCAAAACAGGTAATAAACATGTGATAAACTTTTGCCAATTTCTTATGTATCTTAATGTTTTCCAAAAGAACACAAGAAATATCAAAATAGATTGAAGGTTCTGATTACAACAAGTCTTGACTCTGAAAAGCAGTCATATCTCATCTTTCTTCATGATCTGGTTCCCAAACAAGCATTTCAAATACAGGTTTTCATCAGTCCCCATGATGCATACAAAATCAGAGTATATGCCATTGGATTTTTCACAGGCAGTTTCAGGATGGATGATTAAAACAAACACAATCTCWGTTAAGAGAGGTGGATCATTGTTTTATTAATCCAGTGCAGGAATCTCCAGGTGCTGGTTTAAATTAATTTTAGTGATTTGTTTAACAGTTCAGTTCCTGTCAACATTCAGCTTGATTCAGGCTGGTGTTAAAGACCCTYGGGGAATGTCAGGTGCTGTATTTTAGTGCCAGTGCTGCTGCATCTTGTAAATCTAGCTAATTAGAAGAGTAAATTTCTTCAGCTGACCTCATACTGGATCTTTGGAATATGGAATAAATCACAGGTCAGGTAAAACTTAACTGCTGACATCTAATTCAATGGAGATTTGTGCATAACAGCATTAATTTTCTTGCTGGGTAAAATAACATAACAATGATGTTGCTTCCCAAAAGCTTGTGTTGATAGCAAAGCCTCCCTGGGCATTCAGCTATCAATATGAAACCTTTTATGGAAAGGAAAAGCTGGGAAGTAAGAGCAGCACACATTTATCCGACAGATGTCCCTGTGATTTCCCCCTAGGCCATTCAGCTGAGTCGGGATGGACAATATCTGCTCACGGGGGGAGACAACGGAGTTGTCATGGTCTGGCAGGTGTGGGACCTCAAGCAGCTCTTTGCTTACCCAGGGTGTGATGCTGGAATCCGGTCCATGGCCCTGTCCTATGACCAAAGGTGAGAGCACAGTCTGGTCTCGACGAGAGTTTTGGGGAATATGTATTTAATTAAATTGCATTTACAATTAAATTGCATTTTTATTGTTCTGATTGTGGTTTTCTGTGGATCACAGATCCTCATGATTATCTTGAGAATTCTGTGTTTGCATATGTTTTTTTTCTAACATGACATATTTAGGGCGGATAATCTTTTTCGGGATTTCAGCTCTTTGGGGAATGAAGAGAGACATCCAAGAAATCTTACTTTGGCAGACTTTCAAGTTATTGGGCTGCACCCATGTACAGTGTGGGTCACTTGGAGGTGGAAGGCTACATGTGTGTTTTCATCTCTCTTCTTTCACTTACAAGACGAATCATATTCCTAATTCCAGACTTTTATGTTAAAAATAGAACAGTTGGAATAGTTGCACAAGATTCCCTCCACACATCCATATAGTTGCTAAAAAAAAAGAGTTATTTTCATTTCTAGAAAAGCTATTTTRTCCACATACAGCATAACCCTCTTTGAAGACACATCCTACTGAAGGYATCTAGTTAAAATTTTTACTGCAGTTTTACATCACACTTTCCAGTGCAGCTGTACTTAAAGGTGCTTCGGTGTTTTTCTCACAAAAATACTGTTTGTTTATAAGATGGATGTTTGCCATCTCATCTGTACACCCTTAGCTTTCAGGCTAGGATTTTATTTGCTAGGTGTATTTACTAAGTGGTGTTCCTGTGTAATTTTCAAGTAGATTTGTCTCCTAAATCCCATAGGAATGTTGTGCAGTGAATCATGTTGCTGAGGCTCTTAGCCTTCCACTTCATGAAGTCCRTAGTGAATTTTTCAAAATTTGTATYCATGTTTCTAAAATTTACACAAAATGAACTTTAAAAATATCCAAACCAGTAAAACCTGTGGACTTCAATGAAACACTGAACAGCCTCTTGTTAAGCATAATTACACATTATTGGCATTTTGGATGAATCAGTTTTCCATTAAAAGAAGCACCTGCTGTTAAATATATTTTAAAAAAAAACAACTGGAGTTACAGCTGTTGAATTTTAGACCTCAGAAATTTTGCATTTAGATCATCTTTAAACTGTAATTAGTGACATGTTAATGAACTAAGATTTAATATGGACGTACAGAAATTTATCAATTGGCTCAAGTTAAGAATGTATTCATTTTGGGTTTGAGGACAAGGAAGTGATCTACTCAGAGTATTTTACTGATTAATTACAGGTAATTACTCAGAGTTATTTATTTGGTATGCAGGAATTTATGTGTTTGAGAGTGTGGAAAAAGATATTTTAACCTAATTAGARAAACAATCAAAATGGTACTCCTGCTAAGAAATTGTGATCCTATCAAAATGCAGGGTTTTTTTTATAATCTCATACTTAATCTTTGTTTTGAAGAAAACGAATGCAGATTTTTGCTCGGAATTTTTAAATTCTAAAGCTTGTTTTTTCCTAAAATTCCAGATTTTATACATTCATATAGTTCTGATTTTTCTAATACTTTAATGAGATTACAGAGCAGGTGATACAGAAACTCTTGTAATTGTGTGCTATGTCAGGATCATGGCCATGGCTTTTCAARCACATCTAAATGATCTCTAGTAACAGACCAAGGGTAAGGAATTCTGAAAGAAAGTGTGTCTCAGTGGGAAAGCACAGGGATTGCTTACAGGAGCTTCTAAAACACTCAAAGCCTTCAGTTTTTTTATTTACAACTGAAGTCCTGTGCCCACACAGTTCCCTTATGTAGATGTGCTTAAGTGGGGGAATTGAAACTGGAAGGAACACTTCTCCTGGCCTTCCTCCACTTTGCTGCTACACCAGGGCTTCATCCCACTCCAGTATCCTCCTAAAAGCCAGCCAAGCAATAATCCTGGGGAATCTGAAGWGGCCATGCAGGACAGTGATGCTGGTGAACAGTTCTGTTATCCCTCTCTSAGCTGTCGCCTCAGGCTGACCACACAAACTATTGTAGGGTATTTTGTGATCCAGAGGGCAGTTTTATCCCAAAGCCACTTCCAGCTCCAGCTAGCCTCAGTGAAAATTGATCATGCCCTGTGTTCTTGTACCTCTTTGATGTAAATTCTTGGTGTTTTCACTCGAGTGTCTGAATTCCCTGATTGATGTGTTCCTGTGCTTTCCTCAGGTGCATAATGACTGGAATGGCGTCCGGGAGCATCGTGGTGTTCTACAATGATTTCAATCGTTGGCACCACGAGTACCARACCAGGTACTGACCTTCCCAGAGGCCGGGACGAGCACTGACAGGAGCAGCCGTGGCCAGGAGGGAGCTGGACGCAGCGCTGCCTCCCTCGGGGTCGAGCCACMGCATGGCTCCTTATAAATAGTTCTATTACATCTGAATGTAACTTAAATTTGCTGGAAGAAGCAACCTATTTTTTAAAGTTAATTGCTATTTTTGTAGACCTCGCTTGACTTTTTTGGGGGACGGGCAAAGAAGCAGAAAACCAGCTGCTGGGTTCTGTAGTTAAAAAATCTATATATTTTTAGTCACAATGAGAAGTCTATTTTGATCCCTGTATGTAAACAAAACCTAAAGTAAAGGGGGTTAAAACTCACATTCTAGCTATATTATGAAGAAACAGATTTTCCATCTGAAGCTTTATCTATAACCTCGAGGAACATATGRTTTTAACATAACAGAAATTAATTATGGTATTGGGAGAATTTTAATCTGTGCTATCCATACCACACTTTGTCTCGTACTTTTCCAAATGATTGTACTACATCAGCACTGACGTTTCTGGGAATCAGGGGGTAATATTTAAATTATGGTTAATGTAATTTTAAACTTTGCAAATCATTTCCATCAATGTTACTCTTCAAGCATGTTTCTAGGCCTAGGCAATTAGTTCTTTTTCAGTTGTTTYGTGCGGTTACGAGAGAAATCAGGAACGGAGTTTGTGTTACATCAAGCGTGAATCCTTTTTTAGTTTCTATCCGGCATCTGCTTCAAAGCACACCAAAATGTGGATTGTTCCTCCAAATCAGAAAGGCTAAATTTGAAGGCTTTTAACCAGAAGCCCACAGAGGCASGTGTTTTTTTAGCAGGGGCAAGTTCCAAAGCACACTTCTGCTGGTTGACTGCGGAAGCAGGGAGGCAGCAGGTGCTTGCTGGTGCTCAGCCCCCATCCAGCAGCAGAAGCACAAGATTTGCAGGCCACTTTTTCTTTCTTTTTCCTCAGAACATGCCCCTGCAATACTGTAGCTCATCATATTCCTTTTCTGCCTATAGCAATGTCTTTYGTATTTTGCTACCACCAAATCCATCAGATCCTGCCCAGTCATGTTAAATTACCTCTTTCTTTTAGGAAATGAAAAATAATTTATACAAAGGAACAATAAGTTATTTTGGTGTTGCACAAATCTACTTTTCTACAAGATTGCTGTGCAGAACTCTGTGAAAATATTTGTGAAAAGAACTGTTATTGTTTTGTAAGTCTGTATTGCATAAAAATCTTCTTTGTATGTTGTGATCTCTGAGTTGAAATTTACATTCCATATCTGTATTGATACATACATTTCTCTAGCTGCTTACTAGAGCAGTTCCTGGTTTTTCTAAGCATTTAACTACTCTCTCTTTCAGTAAAGATTTGGAATGAGAAAATTCAGTTTGAGTGAAGAAATTAAATAAAATTACATTTGTAATTGAGAGCTTCAGTGGAGTACTGGATTCTTGTGATTCAGGGTATATTCCCAACAGAGGAAAGAGGTGCTGTGGCTAATGCATGTAATGTACTTTTGGTGTTTATAAATGGTGTTTTGTGCTTTCTGTATTTTCATACCAAGGTGGTTGGGGTGCCTCAGTAGTTACATTTTTGTGTTTTGTGTAGCAGAAGGATGATGGGATTAAGTGAAGGCTGTAGTGGGTCAGGTCTGTGATAAGTGCAGGGGGTGCTGGGCCATGTGTACTGAAAATTTGCTGTGCAAAACTTGTACTTCCCACTTCCTGAAGTAACAACATTCACAGTCTTGTATCAGCAGGGGTTAAGGGGAAATAATTGGAATGATCTTGACCTGCATTTTGTGTTTCTCTCAAGCCAGGGGTGGATTTCCCAGGCTGGGTGGAGGGAAAAAGCCAGCCAACCAACCAAAGGTGTATTTTGCCAAATGGAAATCCTTAAAGTGTCTTTATGAGGAAACACTTAGTTATTCATAGAAATAATAATTTCTGATTTTGGAGCAGAAATATTTCATGGGGAGTTGATTTGGTGGATTGCTTGTTTTAGAAGGAGTTCTATTGGCTCATGAGGTGCTTTCCCAAACTGGAAGCACAGCTGTTCCTGTGTGTGCTGTCCTGAGGTGCATGGGGCCGGTGTGATGCATCAAGCATCCTTCCCAAACATCCTTGGGAGGCAGCAACTGCTGCAGTGTGGTGTTCTGCCACTGGAGTGCCACAGCCCTTCTGTGGAAAAGGACATCTTCACCTTCTTCTCCATRAGCATGCCTGCAAAGAGACTCCCCCTTCTGGACTGCTCTGGTGAGTAGGACATCCCCTCCTTCCACGGGTAAACCCAAATACCTGGAACCCTGGGGTGTGCTTTGGTTGTGATGCTGTATTGTGTGGGAATAGACAAAAAGAGGTTCCCAAAACGTGGTACTTGCTGTTTTCTAAATGGACAAAGTTTGAGATTTTTTTTTTCTTTGAGTTTTTCTAGTATTTTTCTTCCTGCTGGTTGAGCTGTGAGCTGCAAAATGTTCTAGGCACAGTTCAGTCTCCTCATGTGATGGGCCTTTGGTGCATTCAGCCACAGCAATATCCAATAACAGAGATGACTTTGTACATTGCTCTCCCAGTTTGCTTTTTGCTTTGCTTATCTTGTGGGCAAGGGATGCTTCTTCTGTATGTGCAAAACCCAAAATCTGACCATTTCAAACAACACAAGTAGTGTGATTTAAGCAGCATTTAAACATTCAGCATTTAAGTGCTCTAGACTTGGTTATTTTCTGTTAATTGGCAATTCTCTCCTATTATTTTTGTGAGAAGAGAACAGTCATTGGTACTTCTTCTTGTGCAACCTGCACCTTGCACAACTCACATTCTTGGCCTCCTGTTTCCAAAGGAAACAAAGGCACTTAAAATTCGGATTCCCTCTGAAAAAAATAAATAAATCAAGGACAGAAGCAACAGCTTCCTAGTGGGTTATTACATGGCTGCTTGCTTCTACCAGTCCCTGCCCTGCTATTTCTTTTTTCATAATGCTAAAGTAATTTAAAAAGAAAAYAAAAATCCTGCTAGAGAGGATTCCCCTGACAGAAAAGCTCAACTAAATACCAATTTCTGTGCATTGTACATTGAAGCTGATTGCAGTAGGAGGGTTGGATTTGTTTGCCTTTTTTTTAATTTTAAAAACATCAGTTTAACTTAACAAGAATTTTGGGAGCTTGCTAGTTTTTTGTGCATTTCTGCTGTTTTCTGATTGCTGTTTAGATGTGGCTTTAAAGAAAGAATGAGTAAATGCAAAATATAATTTTCCATGTAAACACTTTTTAAAACCAAAGATGTTTGATAAATACATATATTTTATATCAAAGTGAAGATGGAATCAGTGAATTTACACTATCAGTTGTAAGTAGGCCAGTGACTACTGGGAGGAAGAAAGATGTGGAAACTGTTGCTGAGCAGGAATGGTTTTTTATTAATTATTAAATGAGATTTACTGACCTGTGTAAATATTCTTAACAATTAACTGCTAAGAATGAGCCAATACTTAATGAAAATAACATCATCATAAAACATCATCTTCATAATGTATTTTGACAATTATTTTAATTATTATTTGATGTTCTAGAAGGGGGAGAATTGACTATAAGGGTAAATATTGAAGGGAATTCCAGTGAACATAGTGTTGTGGTGATTTACAGCAGGAGAGGATTCAGTCCTGGGACTTCAAATCCAGAACTGCAGGAATGGCTGCTTTGGGCTTTTGAGAACAAGTACCGACTTCAAAGGATCTAAAAAGACCTAGGATATTTTAAAACACTTTTTTTAATARTTATTTTTTTTAAATGTAGGCATGGTAGCGGCAGTGCTGTCACTGTGGAGTGTTTGTAACAATCCTCTTTGACAATCGTTGAAGTTGTTTACAATTTCTGTAATAGTTTCTTTCCCTTTACGACAGGAAAGAAATTGTGAACCAGATCTATTTTTGCCTTCTTCCAGCAGCATCTCATGGCTATACAAGAGAAGRACTAAATGAAATTGCAGCAGGTAAGAAACTAAATGTGATACTTGTGAGCCTTCATCAGGTGTTTTAGTGTTAACCAACATGTCTTTATTTTACTTTTATGTTAAAGTGTGATACCTCCTGCACCTATGCACAGACTGAACGTGTGTCTGTTTTAAGGCATGGAGTAGTGCTATAATTTTGCGAAGGTCACATGAAGAGTTGAGGATTTTCCCAGCTATCCTATGTTTTTTTCTCATTGTTGGCCATAGGATCATCATTTCCAGCTGTCTGCACTGTTCTAAAATAGGCATTTTGGCACCTGCATCTGCTCTGTCTTGTCTAAGTATGTTTAGATGTTGATCAGTTATGAACTTAGGGACATGAATTCAGGGTGTTAGTCTTTACTTTCTTCTTCCATGAGGCAAGGTAATAGTTTAGAACTTGCAGTTGTTGACCAGGCAAATGATCCTTTCTGTTGTAGACACAAAATTATATTTGTGCAAGACAACTTGTTGGAAATCCCTGCMAACCCGTGGCAGTTTTTTTCTTCATAGCTGAATCCATCCTCTTAGAAAAAACAGAACTTAGCCCAACACTCATCACTCTCWTGATGCTCCCTCTCTGCTGATCTCTTTTGGAGGCTCCCTGTCCTTGCTGCTGTGGTGCCTGGTTAGCCCACTCAATTTGAAATACCATGTCCTTTCTTCAGCTTAGTCTGAGTCCAAAAATCACCAACCACACAGACAGCCAGCTGCAGACTCTCACCAGTCTCCCTTCTGAGTAATTATTTTACACAAAGGCTATTCCCATACTCTTGAAGTATATTGAACTTAATCCAGGGAGCCCACAACAAAGTTGACTAACAAGGATTGGTTGTAGCCCAACCTTTTTATCATAGTTCAAGACATGTCATGTTTTCGTACCTTTAATACCTTTTATTTTTGCCAAGATGTTGCACGTCTTTCAGCCACTAAGTTATCAGTTGGCACTYGCTGATCTTTAAATGCCTCTTCAAAAGGTAAACCAATCATGTTTAATCATGTCTTTCATAGGAATCAATGAACTTAAATGGTTGTGGGAATCCCTTAAATTAATTTTATTCAATTGTTTTTTAGGCATCTGATTGTTCACTCTCTCCAGAGGGAATAAGACAGCAGTTTCACTGACAATATAACTGAGCTCCCAAAGAAATGAATGACTTTCTGAATGTTTTGGTTTTTTTTTAATGAAGAAAGTTTATTGCAGGTCTTGTTTTACAATTCTAGTAGAAAGTATAGCTAAGAGAAAAAAATGAGCTATGACCAATTCATAAGAACGAGCAAAGGAAAAGGATTAAGCTGAATACATACTCTATTGAACTAAGCATYATGGTAAAGATAAAACCTCGTCTATTTTGTGACTGCAGATTAAGGAGAGCTGCTTCCCAATCCTGGTTTCCAGTGCCTGCACCAGGTGAATAGGGGGGATAGCACTGACAAACCTCTGATGGCTATTGATGGCAGCTCCTCTATCAGTTTGTCCTAGATTCAGGAGCTGCTCAGTTCATCATAGCTTAGGTAACATGCAGCAGGCTTTCCCTTCACAGGCCCAAAGTMATTTTATTTTATCTAACAGGTAGTCTGACCCTGGAGAAAGGTGTGGWTGGGACACTTGTGGTTGGGATAGAAAATGGCTAAAGCAAAAAGGCTTCCTTCACTCCAGTCTTTGTAACAAATAAATGCCCACTGCTCATGTTTACATCCCAAGTTACTTTATTTAAATTCATATTATCTAAACACTACCCTGCCTGCAAATCAGATAACAAACTTGATGGAAAACAACCATCCTTCCCTCTCTATCKCCAAATGTTTGTCTCATGATATTTTACAGTTAGTCCACTAAAAAATACTTCATGAAAATTTGCCTCTTCAAGTTTACTAGAAACTTGGCTAAAAATAGAGGCATTGGAATAGAAGGCAAATATAAGTTTTCTTCCCTTGTCCGCCTCTCCCACTTTTCTGAGAATTCCCATCRGAAGAACAGAACGGGGCCTGCTGGTGGAGGTGAGGCCAGGTAACTGTTCCTCATCTCACTGMTCATATAAAAATATGGTTAGCTACACCATAAGTTAGTCTATTTAGAGCCCAAGGCTGTGTTGAAATGGAGTTAATTATTAACACAGAGAACTTAAAAAAACCACCTAACATTGCCAGAGTCTTTCCCCCACTGCTGTTCTCAAGATGTGGTTTGCTCACCCACTGCGAGAGAAGGGGTCAGACCCGGCTGGGGCTTGCCACGAGAGGTGCACACAAACTGAAAACAGTCATGGGAAATGAAGAAAATGGTGGCCAGAGTGTGGGGAGCTTCAGTTGGATTTGTTTTCCCCAGTCCTACGCACCAGGCTGATCCCCAGCAAGCTCAGGAGGAGGCAGCGTGGGGGACCGGAGTGGCTCAGGAGCAGCAGGGAAGAGGGGCTCGGACCCAGCCCCACGAGGATCAGCAGCTGCAGCAGCAATTGCAGAGATTTTCTCCATTCCAGCTCTACCAGAGTCCTGACAGCGCTTGCTGCAGAAAATCTGACTCTCTTTATCTAGAGCTGTGTTCTACAAACAAACAAAAAAAAAAAACAAATGCAAGGCAAAACATGAAACAGCACTTAAATACAGCCCTGTCTTAACTTAAGGGTTAAAACAATCTACGAGACATGAAGTGCATGCATTAGAGCCAGGAAAAAAAAAGGAGAAATAACATTAGAAATCCTTTATATAATTGATGGTAGCATTTTGTGGTGCTGACTTTAGAAAATGTAAAGAAACCTTATCTTCCAGRTGTATGCTTGCCATGAGGTTGCAGGTTTAAAATTTTTGTCTTGCAAGTCTGATGTGGAAAAAAAGGTCTCCTGTGAGAGAAGGAACTTGTCATAGTAACTATTAGCAACATTTATGTACCTGTGTTTTTGCAGGCACAAGGAATCAGATAATGCTTACTGAGAACTCAGTAAGAAACTCAGTTTCCTGTAACAAACCACAGATACAGAAGGGCAGCCACTGGTGAAGGGGAGAGATGGAAACCTAAACATTTTTTGTATTCAAGAAAAGGGCCTGCTTTTCTACTTTGTGTTGAGAATAGGCAAATGACCTTTGATGGTGGCAAAAATGCTCAATTTCTGAATTCTATACTTAAAAATGAGTTTGCTGGGGAAGGGAGTAACAGGTTGGAATGGAAACTGAGAATTCCATAGTGCAGTAGGTGGATTATCTGGAGTGTGAGGTACAGCTGCTGAAAACAACAATTTCCATAGCCTCTAAAGGATATGTGCTAATTGTAAAGGTCAGATGCTCTGCCCTTTCCTTAGCAATTCTCTTTTTTGATTTGGCTTGCTTTACTAATGTGAAAATTTCTGTGGTTTTAGTTGGGTTTGACATTAAAATGCAAAAGTGCATTATTCGCAAAAGTAACACTGCAATAATTTTCTGACACAAGTTAAATTTGCCATGAATAATTTTTTTTCTCCAGATGTGTTCTATTGCATCAAAGTCATCCAGGACAGCAGAAATAAGGTACTTCTTGCCCTCTTTTTTGTTGTTCTGGTTTTTTTGTTGGTTTTTTTAACTCAAGTTACATTGCTAGCCTATGTGCATAGAAGTACAAGGAGAAAATTCCATAGTCCACAACATAGTCCACAACTCTGCTACTGACAATCAACTCTGGAAAGGGAGCATGCAAGGAAAGGAGCAGCTGAACTGGGTCTGGGCTTTTGAGATTAGTGATGGTCTGAAGGAGTTTTGTCATTATCAAGACACCATTGCATTTCATTTTTTCCATTGCTGGAAAAAGAGTTGTAAATACAGGGGTTTCTGCTATTTCAGTGGCAGGTAAAAATATTTAAAAGGGGAAGGACATGCTTTCAGTTCATGCTGGCAATGATTTTCTCCTGTGCTGTCCTCATAGCAGATTCTGCTAATTGTCACCTTGCAATATGTTCCTATGTAATGATGTTTATGGTTCCTTTGTTTAATTTTACTGTTGCTGAGCAAGAATGATTTTTTTATTAATTTAGGACTGATTATCTCYTGACTAGTTCTTTGATACCATAAAGGAAATGACAATTGAAATTTTTATTTTAAATAGAAACAATGTTTAGTTCAGTGGTTTTGGTCTTTGTTTCTGTCTTCAAAGGGTTCTCATCTTTTCCTAGCTGTTTTTAGATACAGTAAGATATATACATGCACAAAATTACTGCCAGGAGAAGAGACTAAGATGTATCTGAGGAAGTAAAAAGTTACTAGAGTGGTGTTTGCTTTGCATAATTCAGATGTGCATCACTCAAGGCAGGAYACTTCTTCCCTAAATGTTTAAAATATATTCCTTTGCTGGTTAAGTGTGGCTGTACAGCTTTTTCCACTTCAGACTGGCTCAGTTATTTCTCCTTTCTTGTTACAAATGGAGACCATGTATTTTTGGTGCAGCAGAACAAAGCATCGCAGTTAGTACGTACCATTGCCTTGGACCTACTCAGAGGAAAGCAATGCAGGCATTGGGAAAGGAGGAAAAAGGAAGGAAGCAAGGGACAGAAACTAGACTTACTTTAAGCAGAACTAACACAATTGCAACAAATTTAGATTTACAGAACATTTTTAAATCGACCAAAAAAAAATCAGTAATGAATTAAGAGCAACATGCTTTTTGGGGGCAGCAGGAGCCCCCTGTGCAAGGACACTGAACTGGGAATGTGCAGTTTTACTTATCTGCCACAGGATGGTATTATCTGCAGGGGCCAGGTGACAGTGTTGGAATGAGGTGATGCTAAAGGGGCTCCATTAAATGTGCAGGTGGACTGAGATAGCAATGAGCTGCCATACACGAGAATCACACAGTGTGCTCGTCTGAAGCTGAATGTTGGGAAGCAATGAGTGCTGGAGCAAGTGAAGAACTTCTGAACACAAAGGTAACTCARTTTCAATGCTCAAGATAAACCAGGGCAAGAATAACAAATTGGGGGCTTAACCCTCATTAGATCAGTGTTTTGAGCTAGGTTTTGCTTTTCCTTTCAGCGTTAACTGGGAGCTGCATTCAGCAATAAATAATTATGCGTTTACATCCTTCCATACCTGTTAGAAGGAAATAAAGCAGGAAAAGGTAAAATGAGGTGAACTTTCCTGGCTGAAGGAGTGTCAGTAGCTAACAGAATCAGAAAAAAACCCACACCAATAAGAAGCCAGAAGCTATGCTGTGTCAGATCTGAGACAGGCTTAAGTGGCATGCAAGTTGGAGAGGGGCTGAGAGTTAGAATTAAAATTGCTCTTATTACATAGAGTGCATTTTATACCAGTTTYCAGCTTCAGGCTTATCCATAGTCTCAACAGTATAAAGAATGAAGCTCTGAAGTCCCTCTCAAACTGTCAAGTCAAACTGTCAAATGAAATGTAGACAAGAGCATGAACCTGAAATCCATTATCTGACTTATTTTTATGTTATCACTTTTCCTACATTTAAGTTGTTTGCCTATTTAATTCAAATAAATATATTTGCAAAAAACATAGATGTATGTAGAAACATTTTATTTAAATTTACTGGCTCTCAGATGATTAAAACAATTCTTTGTTAATTTAAGTGGSCTGGGCTTTGAGAGTAATGCTGCTGGGAAGGTGAGGGTGGAAGTCACTGTTACAGTACCATGGATGGTTTTATTTTTATGTTAGTAACTGAAGATACGGTTTGTGTGCAGTGTCCATCCTTGCAGCAGACAAGGATGGCCACAGTAAGATCAGATAGAAAGTGTCTGGGGTGGAGCCTGGTTTCCTGGGATGTGTGGTATTGGACAACGCTATGCTCAAGATCAAGCAACACAGAGGAAGAACCTACTCAACTAACTAGGTGGGCAGTATGACTAAAAAAAAAAATCACAATTTTTATAATGAAAGATTTCAAATTGTTTATAAACTTCATTTTAACATACACCTACTCAGTGTTCACCTGTTTCTGTTTGAAATCTTGTCTTTCCCTCTTAGGTAGCACACTGTGATAGACTTGGTTGCTCTCAAGCAATGAGACAATCCACATTATACATCAATAAAGACTGGAATTAGAGACTATTCTAGTTTTGGGTTTGCTATTCTTGCACCACACATGCTCATAGAGCACTGTTAGRAAAATATGCAAAGTGTATTATCAATGTATAAAAATGTTCATTTTTCTTACCATGATGACAGAAACCCCAGCAGATGTGTTATTTTGCTTGGGTAGGGTGTTATTAAAGTGCTGCTTCAGTTTACCTGTTACTTCAGCTTGCATATTATTCTCCTGGGAAGCATCATCCTGTAAAAGAATGAACACAATTTTCAAGTTAGGGAAAAAAACGAAAAAGTTTTCTGTTATCCTCAGGTACTTTCTGCTTTTTAATGCTTAGTAAATATTCAGACAGGCAATCCAAAAGTGAACACACTTTTTGAGAGATATTCCAGASGAAAGGAACCAAGCAATCACTCACTGTTTTATGAACAAATTTCTATTTCTTAAAATTACATGAGACACTTCCAGTGCATTAATTTGTCCCACAATTATAAGCTGCAGGTTTGATTCAATCTAGTTAAGAATAACATGCTTGAAATAATGTTAAAAATAAAAAGCATATCTATCACTTGGATTTCTTTCAAATCACTTTAAATGGCCCAAATCTGGAGATGTTATAAAGTACCATAAATATGTTTGAACGAAGCTGTTATGWCACACTTGTTAATAGTGTCAGGGAGCTCCAGAGATCACACTCAGTGCCTCTTTTAGAACATGTGTGAACCAAGTGCTTATTAATAATTAATTGATTTCAAAACAATAAGCAATGCTCTTTGGTGCTCCCCTTTGCTGCTGCCTGAGAAGTTGAAGGAGCTGGTATCAGCCTATGTTAAATTAGGTGTTGTATTTGCTAATTGTACTTCTGCTTCTGCACACTACACTTTAAAGGTTAGATTTACAGGTTTARTGTCAAATTAGAGACAAGAGAGATGTGATTTACTCACTGACACCCAGGGATGGCTTAGGATCTGTGCTGCTGTGTACCGGGCCTCAGCATTCACATGGAGCATCAGGCTGATTAACTCCTGCATTAAAAAAGAAAAAATAGGAGGGTCTGAAGAGAGTCAGGAAGGATATTATAACTGAAAATACTGTTGCACCAAGTTCTTCTTCAGTGCAATCTTTTGGATACCTGGGTGGAAAAAAAAAGCCTCATTGATACCAGAAGCAGTGAGAGCAGTGTGACTTTAGTGGAACAAAAAATTTGTCCTTTAGGATGAAGATGCTGCCAGGCAGAATCTTTCAGATCAACTTCCTCATTGTACTCATGTTTCGCTGAGTCTTTTGATACCAAATGGAAGATAAATGTTAAAAGCATCAGCTCTAATGTTCCAATTTATTCTCTATATATTCATGCTGATGACCAGAACAAAAACAGACCTGGAAGAGATGACATCCTTTTGGGGCAGGGCACATGCACACAGTAACATTACATTAAAAACAAATCAGAGACAAGAATCTGCATCTGCAAGTCAAGAAACTGATGCAATTATATGAAAACTGTTCTCTGTTGCTCCAGAAGAAAAAAAAGACATTTAAATGAACAAAAAAAAAAAAATCTTTTACAGCCTCCAAATTATCAACCTTCTTATCAGGAGTATTTCAAGGGGACCGACCACTGCTTCAGTTTTGGGAAATGGCTTCTTCAAGCAGATAATAACAACACACCTAACTGAGAGGTTTCCCAACCAGCCAAGTTACTTGGTGGAAGTCTGAAGTGAGAGATCCCTGTGAATACCAAGATTAAGGGCCTTGTTTGTTCAGAATGCATGTCTGGAAATGTGTGAGGTGACTGGAGCTTGGGAAATGCTGCTAAATGGATAAACACCCATTGGGAAATGCAGAAAAATGCAGAAAAAATTCAACTTCTCATTGGTTGGATAAAAAACAATCTCCACTTGCTAGTGAGTACTCAGATATTATTCAGAGCACTTTAGTGAATTCACATGAGAAGTGGGGTTTACAAGGGGGAACTTAGTCCTCCAGACACAATAATTTTAAACAAAACTGCAATGACAACACAAGAACTGCTAGCAATGGCAATTARCAATGGCTGCACCTCTTGAAAAGCTCTAATAAATGGCTCAAGTAAAACAGGAAGGAATGCCAAGTGCATCCAGTCCACAGAGCAATAACTTTTCTTTTTTAAAGAGTGACAGGAGGGAAAAATTCAGAGACACATTTATATTACAGCTGAGCCTGCTGTAAAGCACACGAGGAAGTGAACTGGGAATCATGTGATGTTCCCTGAATGCAGCTGGCATCTTGCTACCCCTCCTCAGACAGGGCATGACAGCCTGAAACACCTGAGCTTTCATCCAGCACTGTTCAGCTAAACAGCTAAAAAAGCACAGCAGCTGGGGCAGTGGGGAAGAGGCTGCTCTGAACCTTCCAGGCTGCCTTCCCAGCTGAGCAGCCTTTTCAGGGGCTTGTCAGAAAWGCTCTTTCAGGTTGGAAAAAATGCCAGTACCTTTGCTGAATCAGTGATGTTATCCCAGTAGGGAGAGGGAAATTCCAGCTTCCCGACAAGTATCTGATCAAAGAGGTCTTCCTGAAGGTTGTTTTCACTGTAAAACAGCAGTAACAGAAAAAAAAAGGCAATTTGTCATATGAATTTTGATTTGGGGRTGGAACAGAAATTGTGTTAATAACCACTAGAAATGCACAATTTGTAAGTTTATACAGTGACAGCTCTTCTGAGCTGTTTGCCATAGTTACTGTGTCAGAAGTGATGACAACAGAAAAGCCAGTTTATTGAGGTAACTTCCACTGGAATAGGGACTGCATCGTTAGCACTCAGGAACAGGAAGGAGGGATTGAAAAGTCAGTCACTTGCCATCCCAGTTCTAAAGGATCTGCTACAGAAAACATATGGTAGGGGGAAGGAGTGTAGTGAAATGAGCCTCATCTTTGAAACTATCAAAACAGAAGAATTTTCAAAATCCAAGGAAGAGATATGGCAAACTCATGATACATTCAATTTAGCGAATACTGGCAGGCTACTGRTAATGAAAATATAAGCACTTTTGCATCCAAAACCTGGTATCATGAATATTCAGAGATCAAAGGGAATGGGACTTTTGTTTTTCAACTTCTTTCTTGGCCATAGCCACAGTGAACATCCACTTTCTGTAAAGAACAATTTCGTTCTTGAGTTGGTTGGTTTTGCAGTAAATTTTAACTGCAATTATGATGTGGTTCTAGCAGCACAATGTGGACATTCTCTGTGCCCTACCCTCAAACCTTAAGCAAAGAATAACAAAGAATACAACATTTTCTTGTACAATGTATCTTTTAAGACAYGTTTTCAGCTTTAAACATGAACTAACAACATGAAAAACTCAAATACCTGAACTATTCTTTTTCTAGCAACAATAATTGTTTATGTTGTATCCTTTGTAAAATATGTTTGTTAAGTCTGGTGATTTAGTTAGAACCTAGGTAAAACTTTTTAAGTGTTTTGCTGTACAAATAAACAAACAGGGATTGCATTAATAATTTACATATTAAGAGGAGAATTCCCTATTAAAAAGTGCCAATACCTTCTCATTCTCTGGCAAAAAGAAAGCCCATTTGATTTTTCCATAGAGCCCATGCATACTGTGACACCGCTTACCAAAACTGACGTTTGCAAACGCCACCGCTCATTTGACACTTACCAAAGGGACAAACAAGGTTACAAAGGGCAGGATAAGCACATTTTCCCCCTGCCCTGGTTTCCCAGCCTTTCCCCCTCTCCGGGAGCTGCCTCATCCCAACTGCAGCGCCAGAGGGCAGCCGGCATCCATGGATCTGGGATGCGCTTGGAGACAAAAGGAAAAGCGGCTCTGCCCTCGCACCCCCCCGCAGCACTAAAACAGCTGCCCCCTAGGCAAATAAATACATAACATTGATCCCAAAACCCAAAATGAGGGACAAGGGAAAACCGCTAACAGAAATGAGCAAAAACGTGAGGAAAATGTGTCAATAAATGTGTCAATCCAACCCACGTTTTTTCTTCCCCTAAGGTTGACTTCTTCAGGGAGAAAGGTCAGACTTGCTCTGAAAGAATTGATTGGTTTTGCTGGTTTTCCCTTTGACATGGGAACACTCACCTGCGAAAAGGTGGGAATCCACATAACAGGATGTACGTGATCACACCTGCAGCCCAAATATCCACCTTTAAGCCGTATCTGAGGAAACAAAGCTGTGTTACTTGTGTGGAATTTACAAAAAAAAAAGTCATTCCAATCAAAGATAAATGGGAACTGACAGGATTATGTGAGAATCTGTGCTAATTTACTTGCTGCTGATGTGGCAATGTATTTCGTACCTAAGCATCCTTTTCTTCACACCTTTCCAATCTTTAGGAAACCATGATTCTTTGATTTTTCTTTTTTTTTTTTTTTCTTCTCTTTTACCATAAGCCTCAAGGCTCTCCAGGGTGTTCTGAATATACTGAAATCCAAGTCAGTGTCAAGGTTTCCCAGTCCAGAATCACTAATGATGAAAGACAAGGATGTGCCTCCTCGGTTCCCCCAGTGCAGTAACTATTGCCGAGGTTATCGTGTGTTGCTAAGCAACAAGACACACCAATTCTCCAGCCTCTCCTGTGAGCAGCACAGGGAAAAAGAACTGCACTTTCCTTTCAAAGCACAGAAATTAAAACACTGCAGGTCAAAAAGAGGTCCTTTCCCCTATTCAGTAGATTCAGTTTGTCAAAATCTCCCCCACGCAGACGAGGTGCTCTCTGACACTGGAGCTCRCTGCAGCTGTGAAATGTTTCTCAATGCCACAAATGCACTGAGCAGGGAGTGAGGCAGCACAACAAAACCCCCCTCCATCAGGAAGGCCAAGTTCAGAGTGGTCACAGCTATGGCAGGAGCCAGCTAGAGCACAGAATGGAGCTCAAATAGGTCTAAAAGGAGAGAGGACTTGTGAAATTCTACCATTTTACAGAATTTTCTTTGTATTTATGCAATGTTCCATTAAATACAGAATAAGGGGGCTGTTCAGTTATTATCCAACAGGATGTGTCACCCAAACAAAGTCACTTGAATCAACATGATCTCCTTAGAGCTGCCCTGAAAACAGGTGACCTCTGGAGGCTCTTCCAATACAAATGATTCCATTTCCAATGCAAACACTGWGTTTGKYCTGTCTGTTCTTCCCCAAGCAGCTGCCACGGGTGGTACAATGGGCTCTGAATGCTGAGGTGAGGCAGGGAGCACAAACAAATGGACTCCACTGCACCAGAGCTGTTCCTGGGGAGGTGGGAGAGGAGGGAAAGGTGAAATCTGGGAGCAGGGAGAGCAAGAGGCCTCTTGGAGGAACTGGGAATGGTGCCACAGRGGAGGATGGAGGGCCAGCCTGTTGGAACATTCTAGATCTTACATCAGGCAGGAGCTGCCTGCCAAAAATGAGTGTTTGCAAGGCCCGTGTGGCAGCCAGTCATGCTCACCCTGTCTCTGCAATGATTTCGGGAGCCACGTAGGTGGGGGTGCCACAGACAGTGTACAAAGGGCCTTCAACCACAGTCGCCAGTCCAAAGTCTCCAAGCTTCAAAGACTTGGTTCCATCTGAATATTCACACACCTGGAATCAGAGAAATTAGCACAGAATGAGAACATCTGCATTTTTATACCCTCTCTTTTCTTTGGGATGGCATCACCACCACACCAAGAAGATGGGCAAAAAGAGGCAATTTCACAGCCATGTAGGGAAAGAAGGGAAAAATGATATTCCCATTGATTGCAGCTGGAACAAGTGTTCAATGGAGCTGTCTGCCAGCTATGTAGGTCAGACCATGACACAGCCTYCAGCAACTCGAGGGGCAAAAGAAAACCCAGTCCCTGAATGCTGAAAAGTTTTAAATATTTTCAGAAAATATAATATTCTACTTTCATTTGACTGGGACCTAGAGTTTAAAATGGGACTGGCAGCTACAATCAGGTTTGTTTAACATCTTGTTAACTTAGCATAAATCTACTGGGTATTTCATCAGCAAATGTCTTCCCTGGGCTTGGTCTGGGCARGTTTAGTTTAGGTTTCTGTGCAGACCCAACTGCCCCTTACCCATAGTCGAGCACTGAGTTATTTTATTGACAAAAGAAGCTGAATTTCAACAGAAAGAAAACTGCTATACCATAGTGATAACAGGAGTAAATCAAATCAAACCAACACAAAGGAAACATCCCCCTAATAAATTAATCTCMGTTTCATTCTTGAAGTAAAATGTTTATATTAACATGATTTCAAAKGCATCTAGTTTCTAGAATGGAGGACCCCATAATCTCCAGAATGGCTGAATTTATTTGCCTTCCTCAAACAACTGAACACTGCAATACCTTTGTTCRTTCCCCTGTGTAATTCATATCAGTAATGGGAGCACTTGTTCTCCTTTATATAATGCYTTCGTATCAGCTATTACTCTCAGAGTCTGCATTTTTAAAATGCATGACTAGCAAAGGGAATGTAATTCCCATCCAGACAGGCTGGATGACCCTGTGCAAAAAAACCTAACTACTTGCAATTACAGGTAGCAGTTGATGGGAATTATTTGCATTTGCATTCAATACCAGGATGTTATCTCAACATTCTGCTGCTGTCAGTCACAGTAAGATTTGCATCTGTTGAGTAATCTCTTCAGGCTTTCTAGGCAGAAAGGGCATTTGTGCCTATTTATAACTGATTCAATCATTAATGAGAGCTTAAAATTTCTTTGGACTGTCTGAGTTTGGAGATGCTCTAATAATACATGRGCCTTCCACCTTCATTTTCTCTCTCAAGTGCTGTGTTGCTGTGACTAYATTATCCAGGAGAAGCCTCCCCTCCCTTCTTTTTGCTAAACAATCTAATTTATTTGAGGGTTTATTTAAATTGCTAAACACTGTCAGTGGAATTACTTGGGAAAGAATTGACTGTTAATTAGGAAATATTTTCAGCTTGCAGCCCTGTCCTTGTAATAGTTCAAAATCCATTCTGGGATAAGCTGTGACTCCTTCTACGGATGAAACCTCATTAAATAGGACTGACAAAMACTGGAAAAGACTTTAAGAAATGCCTCAAGCAGGGGAGATTATGGCCCACTTTGCACAGTGCATGACACTTAATATCCAATATATAATGCATGAGTGCAACCTCTACATACAACAGGAGAGCATATGCTGATCCCATTCCATAAACAGAGTGGGAAAGATGCCCTCTGTGGGCAGTGGCATAAATAGTTCCCAAAGCAGACTTCATGATAAAAATAACTGTGTTGACAAGAATTATGTCTCTGCTAAGAACTAAAAGCAGTCAGTAGCCTATGGAAGGAATAAACCCATGTACAGGGTTAACTCCCAGCCAGGATACTGATAAACCATCAGGATGATCCCATGATGACAGTGAAAGAAAAAAATCCACCAGCTTCAGTTGGTAGCCATAGGATTGTTCAAAGAAATGGAAGAAATGGCCCTCAGCCCACCTTTCTACCACTTGCAAACTGATAAATAATTAATTGATATAGCTTTAAAATTCATTGTTTTGTAAGACAATACTCTTGCTTATCCAAATGGCTTGCCCAAATCAAAATGTAAATACAGACAGGTGTAAAGACCAGTTTGAGCACAGCTCTTGCATTATGGTGATTGCTGTCTCATGGCAAAAGATTTCCTTCATACATACTTATTCCAAATTAATATGCCTGCTGTTCTCTGCTGTGCTCCTTGACATTTATACACAAGCATTTGCATTAATGAGAACAAAGTAAGAGAAAATCCTCGGAAGCAAATGGGACGTACCAGAAGGTTTTCTGGCTTGATGTCTCTGTGCACAATGTTGAGACCATGAAGGTATTTGAGAGCACTGGCTAAATTGTAGACCATGGCACTCCCATCTCTCTCTGTGTATTTTGTAGATGAAGTGATGGCATCAAATAGGTCTCCTCCCTACATAATGGAAAGGAAAAAGATCACTGCATCAAAAATAATTAAGATGGTATTTCTTTTAAAAAACAAACAAACCGCCTGTAAAATCTTCCTTTACAAAAGACATGCTCAAACTCCTGGTAAACAACAAAAAAGAAAAGTATTTTGCAGAAAGATGACCTTGTCACCAAGATACTAGACTGGGTCTTGGGTCATTACAATCAATTCTTAATTGTGCTCCAGGCTTCTGGAGTCTGAGCTCGGACAAATCACAGATTTTTCTTCTATTGATCTTCCTACCTTTGATCACTCATTTATATTACCTACAGGTACAGGCATACAGCTTCCCTTTTCTTCCTCTTGTCAGTATAATACCTTTAACTTAGTGAAAAATAGCCCCAATTTTGAGTAATGCTTAAAATAAATTAGCCCAATAATAAAAAAAAAAACCCACCATAACTAACAAATATTCAGCCATTGTAATGTACTGCAAATTCAAATTTCTGCACATAYTGCAGAAATACCAAATAACTAAAGCTGAAAAGGACAAACAAGTTGAGCACATTGCAACATAAATGAATCCATTGACTGAGATACATCAAAGTGCAGCTCCTCCAGGTGATTTCTGAATRTGTCAGGCTCTGTTTATGGCTGCCCTATTCCTCTGGGAATACACAACAATGTGTGAGTGAGTTACTGATGCGGCATTTTCAGTCATTGCAACAAATTTCATGTGGGTGTCTCCATGATGGTTTCCCTGGATACATCTGTAGGAGTGATCTGTCTGAGCTGTGGGTGGCATTCCAAGCGTTTCAATACACACCAAAGAGAAGCAGCAATTYGGGAAATGCACGCCAAGATGGTGGTGAATTTAAATATATATATATAAAGAAAATACTGCCTTGAAACCCCMAAAAGCCTATAGTATATAAAAATAACTTGTAGAAAAGAGGAAAGATGAGTAGGCAACAGAAATTATAAATTCAACAACATGCTTTTTTTAGAGGTTTCCCAGTCTGGCAACARTTCTAGAGGGGACTCCTGAATCCAACAGGGCTTCAGTCAGAAATAAAAAGTGCTGCTTCTGCTATATATTATTTGTATGTGATGTGCAGCATTGCTGTGTATGCACAGAACTCAGACAAGAGAATGCATGACTGGAAATTGATGCAACTCGTGTATTAGGCTCACAAGGTGACAGCAAAATGAGTTCTGTGTTTCCTCTGTGCATGCATGAAAGCAGCATCTATTCTCCGCTGAACTGTTTGATATAAGCAAAAGAGGTSAGATCTTTTGAGTTTTGGTTTTCCAGGATGAAAATCACTTGAGTTTAAACTATTTGCCATAACTATTAGGATAAATTCATTACACAGAGCTCATYTTTWAAAAAATCAAATTATTAAAAAATGAGATTAGTGAAACAAATGCAGGTGTTGTGTAAGTAAATGCACTATCACCTCTGCATGTTGTAAGCATGACACAGAAACCACTTTCCATTTCTCTCTACACTGTGCACATTAAGAAATTACCTCAAATCTATGTCAATAGTCAAATTACAGCTGAAGAGAGAATTGATATAATTGATAGAAAGGTGAATTTTTATGACTTAAAAATGCAGATTGATACTGGAATATTATGATTATGTCTCCCAAGATTGTAGCGTCCCTAGATACTGCTCAGATTTCACACCAGCACAGAGAATTCAAAGATCAATAAAGCCCCCTGAGCCTTACCTTGACCAGCTCCATCACCAGGTAGAGCTCTGTGGGGGTGTCCATCTCCTCGATGAGCATGATGATGTTTGGGTGCTTCACTCGGCGCAGGATGGACACTTCATTTTCAATCAGGTGCTCCTGTTCAGAGGAGGACGGAGGTTTATCTGAAACAGGAACTTGCCAATTCACTTTTCCTTTGATCAGCTGATCACTTGGTCAGTGAGCACCCTTTTTGCTGATTAATTTATGCAGCAGAAGGTTGTTTTTGCTGGATTCTTAACTTGTATTTCATCACTGACCACATTTAATTAAAAATTACTGTATTTCACACACATAACAAATGGGGCATCTCCAAAAAAGACCCCAGGACATGACAGCAGTTCAGGAAGTGCAGGTTATAGTCTTATGTGGGTATTATGAGGTGAAATTAAGTTCACAACCTTTCTGCCCCCAAGCTGGATCATTGGAACCTGTCACCCCTCATCAATAGTTAACATGTTCTTGATCCTCTCCAGCCTCCACCTCTCATTTAGTGGAGGTTACACAAGGACAGATTACCTAGGATTTAGTTTACCAAGGACTTTAGTTTTTTAAAAAATTGTGGAATCTATTCAAGAAAAAAAATAATTTGAGTCCTTTGGTTGTGGATTTTGGTTCATTTTATACGTCTSTTCAGATTTACAATCTGCAAAATGTGTTGTAATAGCTCAGTTAAATTGCTGTGACTCCAACAGTTTAACAGCACACAGACTGAGTTTAATTTCCCCTTCCCTGTACTTCTGAGGAAGTAATGGCTTTTGAGAACAAATTAGTTTCAAATGTCTTGTTTTCTACAACATTTTAACACTAGAGAGCAAAAAAAAAAAAATRCATTCCCCCTTCCACATGAAGAACGATTTTAGTTTTTCTTYATAGATATTGCAATTCAGGGATGTYGTATTTAGGTTCTCTGCAAAATCAGCACCAATGCCTGCATCACACACGAGTATCCTTCCACCCTGGCAGGTAACAAATCGTGCCACTGGGCTGGGAACTGCTCCACGTTGGATGCACTGATGAGCCCCATGCACTTCATGCASTTGTGAGCAGAGCACCAGGAGATGTGACCCACTGTGCCTAGGAGTGACTGCAGATCCTACACTGCTTCCCCTGCTTTCTCCAGGGTTATTTATGGATGCATTGTGCTTTTTCCCAAGCTTTCTGTGGCTACATAACTCACAAACCACATGCCACGTGTGCATCTCATTTGGTGAGAGAAMGGGCTAAACAGTCACACCTTTGAAATTCACTTTGAAAGAGCAGCAATTGTCACTCTGAACAAACTTATGTCTGCTCCAAGCAAAGTGCTCTGGAGAAAAAACAAAACAGACAAACAGGAAGCAATTTTGTTAAACACAATGCTGAATCTCATCACCAGACAAATGTGAACAGCCACAGCATACCAAGCCTGAGGGATGGAAACCTGGAAATTCAAAACTAACATTAAGAGTCCAAGCAAAAACTAGAATCTTATTACATCTTTTTCARCTGAGACAACAGGTAAAAAATTTATCACATCCATTAATTATGACTGAAGCACAATGGCTTTACCTGTGCTTTCTTGACTAAATTGTTAACTGCTTTAAATAAAGCTCAGGCATAATCAGTATTTAAAATAATCAATATTGTTTGGAAAGGCTCCAAAATGTTGTTGAGGTACTGCTTAAAAATCTGTCCTGAAAAAAATGCAGACTAATATAGCTATTTTCAACCACCCCACTGTCTTGCTATATTTTGCCATGCAAAAAAGTAGTAATTCCAAAACTCATTATGATATTCTCCTGGAAAGTGCAGTATATGTTTCAATCTACATTAATATGATTTATTTACAGAGTCATTGTTTAATTAAYATTTAAGCCACTTGTGGAAACACATTAGTCAATTGGATTCAAATTTTTGGACATCTGAGATCAACTACTAAGGAGCAGCAAGGAACACTCAAATAAATCATCCATATTTGGGCTGGATGGGTGTTTTTAAGGCAGGGCTGTGGAACTGAGTGAGGAAGGAATAAGCTGTAGCAAAATTTAATTATTTCCTTTGTTGGAATTCTTCCAGAATGGTTCTGCACTATCCCAAGAGGTATAAAAATCTTCTTGGCAGTCTGCAGCTACACAGATCCAGATCCTTTCAGAACAGGCACCTATGGGGTTGCTAATTTTTTAATCTATATTTTAAAGCAAGGGGAATCATAAATAGAAAATTCCTCTAAACTCTACTGTGTAAAATAGATTACCTGTCTCTAGACCATTCCAGTTTATGATAGCTAAGCAGCTGACTCACACAAGTAATAAAAACCATCTAAAGCTGCAAGCTGTACACATCRTCCAAAAATTTTGTTTGCAGTGGAACTCACTGGGTCCCCTTTCCACAGCTGAAGCAATTGCAACATTTTAATCTCAGAAAGGTCATTCTAGCACTTTTCCTGGTGGTTGTACATTTTTATGATTCCTTTCCAAATTTTCTAAATAAACCCAGAGAATAAGAGAGAACATGAAACCCTCATCTCCTAGCATCTAAAAACATGGTTTAAAACCCGCACAGATAAAATGTTTCTGTTTGAGGACCTCTACAAAGTCATCACAGCATCACACAGCTCCTTACCACACAAAAAAAGCCGGCAGTTTTCCTCCCTTTTTAAAAATACCTATACTCAGGACAAAGGAAAAGAAGAGGTCTGACACTTTCAGATATTTGCTTTGATTATATGAGATGCTGTGCTCCTGAGGAGACAATTCTGGACTTTTCTGTTTAAAGTTTGCATTAAAAGAAAGATTTCAGAACACAAGAGATCTTTGTTAATAACAGGAAGATGAAACTACATAAAGAAAGGATTGTGAAAATTACTTTTCAAGTCCATGTTCTGCTTATAAAAGGAGCAAGTTCAGCCACAAAAACAGAAAAATAAGAGACAGAGCAGGATGGGAATTACATAAATAAACATATAGTTGCAAATTTCCTCTCATATTTTAGACATCAAAATCATCCAATATATTTTGGGTGCATAGTAGCATTTTTTTGTCAGTCCAGTAAAATAGGCAACAGCTGGTTGGTTTTTTTCCTCTGTTATTTAGTAGGTTAACACTCACTGCTTTTATTATTTGCTTCTTGGATACCTCATCATCTTGTTCAACAGATAMTCTGAAAATAGTCAGAAAACCCAAACACACCCACCATTTATGACAAACAAGCAGCTGCCTGTGCTGCYTCTGTACACATGCAAATTGTTGTACACTACCTTCCCACAGCACTTGGCCTTGTCTATGATCTTCAGGGCAAACTCCTTTCCTGTGGATCTACACAAGAAAAACACCAGAGCCATTGATTAGAACTGGACAAACAAATTGTGGCATTTTCTGTAAATGTACATCATAAAGCAATGGAGGTTGCTGACAGAAGATTCACAGAGCACATTTGGGTTTGTTTTTTTTTTTTTTTTTTCTTCAGCATCACTTGTGCCTGCTGTTTCCCTGACTACCACAACCCAGCTCCCTTGGTGTATAAATCCCAGGATCCAGCTGCAATTTCTTCTTTGCTACCTGGCACAACTCTGTCACTTCTTTAAGGCATCATGCAAAATTAGCATTCAGCCTCCCACTTTAACTTTGTCCAACTGGTGGGCTTTGATGATAAAATCACACACGTATATGTGTGGAGATTGATTCCCTAGTAGAAAAATCCAATTGGATTCAATAGAGCTATAATCCCATAGYTCATTAGTCTAAAAACCTGTCGAATTTATTAGGTGCTGATTTTGAGCTTTTATATKCCATCCTTTTTTTTTWRTAAGTATTTTGTGGAATTCTACAGCAGTCATCTAAAGTCCCATGGCATTTAACAGGGTGGGTCATATACAGAGTAAAAAAAGGATTACTGTTTTCAGCAAATACTCTCACAGAAAGGAGCTCTTGTTTGCCTTTCATCCCTTTAAGCAATAAAAATCTTTGCTTCTACRGAAGGGGTAAAATGGAAGAAAAAAAAGCAACACAATATAATTTTTTGTTAAACAAAGAAGAAACTATTATTTATATTACTGATGAATTAAAAAATAACATGAAAATGCCATAAGAGCAAGCTGCTGCTATTTTGTGCTGTCTCAGTGCCTACAGTGCATCAGAACACTGCAGGAAAAAAGGGGGTAGATACAAAAGCAAAATCAGGCACGTTTTTAAACTCCCAGGGTGATTTTCACTGTGCTTCTGGCATTGGATACAACTGGTCAAAATCAGCACCTCACAGAAAAAGGAGCTGAACTGACATCCACCATTCCATTTATGCATTATTGAGAGAATGCAGGAGAGAATCCCTGCCCTGCAAGTGCAGCTGTATCTGCGGGGTTGTCATAGTTACCACCTGATCTGGTCTGCAGATAGAAGCCCTTATCAAATGTTATCTGTGCAATGCCACCCCCTCGTGCCACAGACCCTGTGCAAGACCTGCCACAAGCACAGTGTGCAAATCAGCATCACCATTTGCACAAATTGTATCAGGAAGGCTGCAAACAATTGATCAGCAGCACCCMCTCAGCAAACCTTGGGCACTCGAGCTGTGAGGAAGAGGAGTATCAACTCCTCACAAAGCCAACTCAGCCAACAGCTTCAAATCCCTCCAGCAATATCCTCTACCACAGCATGCAAGGAAAAAAGGTGGATAAACCCCACACAATTTGTGTGCTAATATCCCTGCACATTGTACACCAGCTCTGTCTGACAGGTTTGTGGGATTGTTCTGTCGAGCTGCCGGCGCCCATCTGTTGRCTCCTGTCTCCATACAGACACACACAGGCACAAAAGAGACCACGTTATTCTTTTTGTAGCACACACACAGCTGGGAGCTGTGTAATAGGATCCTGGCTCCACAGCTAAGGCTTCTTAGCCTTAACAATACTGTTAGAAATTAAGTATAATTAATAGGAATTAAAAGAGAGGCATTTACGGCTGGCATTYCCTCTTTCATCATCATTATTAGCAACTGTTGTTGTATACTTACTTTACATAAAATTCATTTAATAATGTTTCACTGAAGATTCRATGACATAGAAAACTAGATATTTAAGTTTAATTGTGCCCTTTAAAAATTTTTATCATTGGAGGGTTGGGTTGTTTTCCTGGGCCACTTTCCTCCTCCCAAAAAGCACAGATGACATTCAGTGTTAGCAGCCCTTGTCCCATTTCCAGTGGGATTTAAGTGATTTCCAAAACGCACAGCAGATATTTCTGAAAATAAATGTTATCCTGTGCTTTTAATCTGTTGTCTTTCCTGAAAGCCTCTGGGTGAAGAAAAGGGCAGTGGAAAACACAGGAGATGTTGTGTCAGCAGAGAATGTTTACTGCTGGATCACCTGGTCAGGATTAAAGCACTGATGAGTTCCTCTGTAGACAATTATGAGAAATCACTGCATCATAGCCCTCCTTCTTGTGGGAGATTTCAATTTTTCAAACATTAAATGGCAGAAAACCATCTTGACCGAGCTTGTGGTGCTCAAGAGGCTCTTTGGAAGCAAGGTGGGGCTTTGCAGCAAGATTAGAGAGCTGTGGTTTGTGCATGCAGGGAGAGCTCAGGAAAGGCTAAAGCACCACTGWGCCAGACAACACGGCTTTCTTGGGTGTGCCAAGGGCAAAGGGAGCTCCTGAGAAAACACTGAACTCGCTGGAGACTGTCACCTGACCAACAGAGATTAAGATAAGGCAAAGGCATGGAATGGTTTTGTTTGTTTGCCTCARTCCTCAGTGCTGCTGACAGGAGTTGGGCTGCCCAGCTTCCTGAGCCACAGCACCACRAGGGTGGGAGCTGTGACCTTCCATTTGCTGACACCAAATTTCCAGGGGCATGAGGGAAGACCCAGGCAACTGCAGACCTGTTAGTCTGACCTCGGTTTTGGAATGTTTCATTTCATCTTTATCTTTCTTCCAATTTAAAAAAAAACAGCAGATGAGGATCAAATAATAGAACGTTTCTCCAACATTTATGTTTTTCACAGTCATTTGCCAAATTCTCCCCGTATTTGCGTACAAGYTGGAGCTTCTTCATAATATTTAAGAAACTGATATAACTCTCAGGTTGATGAAGATAGCTGAAGGTGGTTCTAAAAAAAATGCACTGAGAAAGTGACAGTCAAATCCTGTGTTATGTTTGCACTGGCAGTGAAGTGTGACACAAAGCTTGCAGGAAGAGCAGCAGCAGAGGAATCCTGCCTACCCCACAGGGAATTGGGCACCAGGGCATTTCAGGGTCTGGCATGCTGAAGGGCTCRTTTGGAAAGGGTCTGGCTCCTACCACACTACACAGAGAGCCAGCAGCAYGGGCTGAGAGCCAACAACTGCATCCCTTGGAGAGTCCTCCACCCCCAGAGAACGGAAAGCTGTGACAAATTGTGTCAGCAGCAGGTGTTGGGGACACCACAGCAGCACAACTGCTGAGGAAGAAGGGAGGGGTCTCTCAAACTCTGTTTAAGTGCCACATACAATTCCTGTCATCCACAACCATCTGGAGTGTGAGAGACTTTTTGAGGAGCAGTGGGGTTTCCTGAAGAGGCACCATGAGCAGGTGATGCTTCCTTTAGTTTATGGGATGAAAAGCCGTGGCTCTCCGCTGCCCTCATATCCCTTTGCTAGAAGAAAACACAGGAAGCTCTGCAGGGTTTGCTATGCCTATTTTTTCTGAAATGTGGGCATATTTGTGCAGCTGCTCTTTGCTTTCATCTCATTGCATTTGTYTATGAAATGATGTTAATGCACAGGGCTTTATCCAGCACTGAACAGTTCCTTTGCTCACCGTTCCACGCACTCCTTCACAACAGCGAAATTGCCGTCACCAATCACCTTCCCCACTTTGTACTTCTCGAGAATGGTAGATGACCCTGAGTACTTGTTTCCATTCAAGCCTGCAAAAAAAAAGAGAAGCCAATAATGCAAACTGAAGTGTCAGCAGGATGAAATATATCCCCAATGGGCTCCACAGATACAAAACAGTCACAAATGCAAAACAAAACTTAAAAGTAAGCTGTTTTCTTCACTGCAATTCCCTTGGTTTTATCTCAAATTTTAAAAAGAACAAGGTGAACCCAACATTATTTGATCTTTGAACACACAAATAAATCTTGCTAAGTTTTTGTAAAGGCATATTCTAAAAGTASTGAATGGAATTAGAAGCTCTTCATCTCAAATTTTCTGACATCAAGTTACTATTTTGACATTTCTTTGCAAACTCAAAGTAAAAAGGCAAGTAAGATTCATCTACATGGCATATAAAAGACCAGGACTTTTATCTGCTGAATTCCTTCAAGYCCTTAGAGGTGCTGCTAAAACATCCAAAGTGCAAGAAATTTTGACAGATGCTTATTTAGGTATTTTAAAATAAAAAATATTACTCCTACATGAAATCTAAATTTTTTTTAAATTAATTGACACTGCTTTAAAGAGATGAGGAATGGAAGGTTTTGCTAAGGTCCATTGATAGGCCAGTGGTTCTACCTGAAGCACAAAGAGCACTTTTGAGGAGGGCTCCTCYTTCAGTCCAGCCACAAACACATTTCTGGTGATAATGCAAGTCATGTCAAAATCAGTCAAACTCCTAACAGTGACTACTGAAGAACAAGGTCCAGCAATAAAATACCACTGGACCANAAAATTTATTTCCTAACTTCACTGTCTTGATGAATAAAATGTGCTAACCATTTTTCCAAGGTAAATAAACAAGGTAGCAAACACCTCAGAACAGAAAACGGTTTAGAGTCACCAGAAGCCATCTGAAAGAGCTAACCCAAGTGTCACCTACAGGAAAATTTTTGCAAGCACTGTCAGCAATTATTGGTGTCCTACCTTCGGGACTCTGGCAAYGGAGTGATTCAGGAACACCGTTCACATTGGAAGAAGATCCACCATGTGCCGAGATCTGTGGAAGGACACAACAACTTATTTATTTCTGATGGCAATCACAAGAAAGAGCAAAAAAGCTAAAAAAAAAACCCAACTAAAAATACATATACTGAGTCAGTTTACTTTTCTACTCCCATCTTATTTGTATTCTTGCTTTCTCACAGTTCGTCATCATCCTAACACATCATTGTCACTTGCACCAATTCAAGATTCAGCCCTAATATTCCTATTCAGATAAACAGTTGAACAGATTTCAGTAAACAGCAAAGAAAATTCCTTTCAGCTGCAYCTACCATTTTGGCTTAGGTGGCCAGGTACATCTATGATAATCAGATTTATTCAGCAATGCACCGGGCTATATTTTAGGTTATTATAGATGTGAAGAATTATGACATCTGCAAGCATTTCAAGGTAGATGTCTGATATACATTTAGACATAGATGCACTTTTAGTAACTGTTACACTGTAAAAAACAAATATCTAAATTGTTTGGAAGCATGACAGCTGAAATAAACAGATTTTCTGGCACTAACAGTTATTGGTACTCAATCTGAATCTTCATSGTTCTGCTCAAAGTCATCCTGTCATACTGCCCAGGGACATATACAACAGTGAGTTTTTATTTTGAAAAGGGGTGGAGGCATAGGAATGAAAGCCATAAATAGCAAAATACACTGGATGAGTTCTGTGCACCACTTTTATAAGGTCTACTGTTATGGTTGTGTCTAGGGATGCTCCATGAAATTAAAATACATTTTAGATCATTCCCTCTCCTCTACGTAACATTTCTTGCTGTTCTGTGAAGTTCCAGATCTTGTTTTCTTCATGGGCTATTATGGCAGTTTYCACCACTCACCACAGAAAGGATTAAAATGCTTCTCTGCCTTAAGCTCAGTGTCTGTCGAAATGGCTGTGCAGACACCGGGAATGCAAATGCAGCGTTTTCCGTTTTAGCTGACATTGTCTGCTTGCGCTGCTGAATATTTTAAATCATTAACACTATTGTCAGGGAAAGAACCCARCTGACAGATAGGGATATTGTCTAAAGGCTCATGAAATGCTAATGAACGCTTAAGTTTCTAGTGGCAGCTGAGCTGCCAAATCAGCTGAAGGTACAGTAACTARAAGCTGTACAACTTCATTTTGCAGAGCCCCCAAAACAATGATGTTTACCAGCCTTTGGCACAGAAGCAGATTCAAACAGCAATCAGCCAGCTACTACTCCTTGTTAATAACTCAAACCCAGGCCAGGTTAATGCTGCTGTCTTTCTGAGTTCTCTATCTGTTTAACAAGGATTAGGAACAAGGACTTYTGGGTTAAATGACATTTGTACAAAATCATGAGTCAGTCTCTTAACCAGTCGGTCACATTTTCTTCAAGCGTGAAGCAGAGATAACAGAACAGACCATGGTGAAGTATTAGTCATCAGCCTAAAATATTAGTAATCTATTTTGGGTTTGCAGAGAGTGACAATGCATGGGAACATCTAGCTCACATTTCCAACTTCCTTTACCCTGGTGATCAGGGCAGAGCATGACTGGGCAAATTCCTCCTTACCACAAGAAGGAAGCAAACATTACCAGGAAAGAAAGCTAAAATGAATAGAAAATTTAAAAAAAAAAAATAATGCTGCTATTGTGGCTGAGGTGTTGGATGAGAATCTGAAATGGCAGGTTTAACCCTAGTTCTGCCACAACTACACCGCTGGTGGGATTTTATTTTTTATGTCATTAGAGGGTGAGGCAGGATCCACGGATATAAACCAATATTCTTTTGCAGTGGAAGGGCATCTTAGCTGGTATCTTGCATTCAGGATTAGACTGCCCATGACACAAATGTTTGTGGAAACATTTGAGGATATTTTCATATGGAAAGAAATATCTAACTCCTGGGATGGTTATGAATCTAACTGTAAAATAGGAATATTTTCGTGAAACTGTACATTAACCATCCACAGTAGTACTCTGAAATCTGGGGACACTTTGATAATGTCATTGTAATTCATCCTGAAAGACTGTAATAAGAAGGGACTGAAAGATATTCTGAACATAAATAGAAAGCTATTTATAGAATCAGTATTTCATGAAGATGTTTTTAGTATTTATTATTATAATGCTCAATATAACATAATGTGTAAGACAGAAACTTAGTATTTTTTAAGCAATCTTTAACATGAATTGTAAATTCATCAAATCCATCAGTTAAAGAATCTCTTTSCAAACTGTGATGGTACCTGTGCCACTAGGCTGGATAATCACGWGTAAATATCCTTTACATAAAACTACATGCAAAGCACATGTGTACAAAACTGAAGAGATTAAAAACCTTGATGAAGATAGCTACTAATCTTCCAAATCACTTAAGCACATGTTTGACTTTAAGAACATTAACATCCTCAATGAAGTAAAAGGSACTACTCAATAGCTGAAAGTTAAGCAAGTACTTGAGTTATTTGTTGGATCAGGTTCTAATGCCCTTTCACTTTGGTTTTTTGGCCAATCCATTGAAAAAGTAATACCAACACAAATCCAAACATAAAGCTCTTTAGCAAAGTYTAAAACAGGCCTCAAATGTCAAGCTTCTTTATTTGTGTGATTTTATTTTCTTTTTAAAAAAGATTACAAGACTTTGTGGTCTGTTGTTTCAAGAGGGGACAATAAAGCAATCCAAGTAAGCATAAGGAAGTTATGACACCACTCTCCAAAGCAATGCCAGCTTCTGATTTAATCTAGTCTCTGGATGATTTTTATGGTACAAAGTGTGCAGAACAGCAGATGTATTGAAAGAGCTAAGAGTCAAATCACCCCTAACAGCAYTGCATGGAAATGCACACTTGGAACAAAGAAAAATGTTAAACCTTTCCATTGCCTACAGAACAGCAAAATAATTCCTCTTGATCAGCTGTCCCCTGCTACCAAATGCAGCATTGCACCATTATTATTATTAACCCATGCACTGGATTTTACCTCCATGGAAATTTCATAGAAAAATAAACTCAGCACATTTAATGAAAAAAAGAACACTGTACAGAGTAGATATTTAGTTAATTTGTTAACTTTTATATCTAAATCTTCACTTTGAAACAAAGCCTCTGATAGTGAAATGCTTACTTATAGACTAATATTAGGATATTAAAAATAAACAGCCTGATTTAGAATGTATAGGGTATTGAGTGCATGGTAGCCATACTTGTCACTTACTGGAATGAAGGTTTTGTTTGGGTTTGTGGGAAATTCGGTAGTGTTTACTATTATTAATATGTTGCATAAATTCCTTACTTCAATATAACCTCAGAGTTCACTTTTTAAAACACTTCTGCGAGACTGGGATGCTGCACAAAGCAAACTGGTAAATGTATGTACAGAACAGTGATAGCACAAGGGCCCTCTGGCTGGAAGGGCTAAAAAAGACAGAAAGAGGATCCTTTCCTTTAAAGATAAAGTGTTCACAGGAGTGTTTCCTGTGAGGAATTTTCTGTGCCTGAATACACCACTCCTAACAAAGTGTTGTGAAGCAGAAGGAACCCTTGGGGACTGAAGAGACTTCTCTTTAAAGGAATAGTGGCATTCAGAGAATGTGATATAAGACTCTGTGTCTGAGACTGAAAAAAAAATTGCTGCTGCAATCAGAATTTTTGCAAGTTGGCTGCCTTGATGACTGGTACTATCACTTAAACTCCACATTGAGTGTCAAACTACAAAAAGCTTAGCCAGGTTCTAATCTAYAGTAAAATATTTTATTTTGTTCTGGGTTTTCAAATAAAATAGATTTTAAAGTGTAGCTCAAGTGCAGCTCTTGTGATGCTCTGCTCTTTACAGGAAATAAAAACATCAACCCTGTTTTTTTCCCTTTTTTCTGCTGCCTCGAGCTTATACAAAACCATTATTAGGTCCTGCTGTTTCATCCTCAACAAAAACAAACATATATGATTTTTACACAATAACTCACTCAAAATATTGAACTTCCAAAGCCAGAAAATTTTTAAATACACCTACTTCTGTCACTGACACGGTATTTATATCTAATTTTTCATTCAGCTGTAGTCATGGCACGCACCTTCTTTATACAAGTGCAGGAAGCCCTTAACTGCCTGTCTGCACAGTGATGCAGTCGTGGCAACAAGGAACTATTAAACAGTAGGGAAAAGCAATAATCTCCAAATAATAAAATTGTTCCCTGCTTTTTCTCATCAGACTAACCAAAAAAAAACCCAACCCAATTCTACAAAAAGGTGTAAAATAATGGTTTCTTGGAAGAATCTGGTTTTGCATAAAACCATTCTTTACTGGTTTTTCACTTCCCCAAAACAGTCATTACTACYAGAATAAAACCAAGAAACAAGTGTGACCCAACAGCACACCCGATCCTTTTGGAATTTCYCCTTGGATTCACCAGATAACTTTCCCTATCTTTAGTCTCAGAAGCACAGCTGGGATACTCCTACTAAACAGATGCATCCTAATGGAATAAAACAAGAGGTACTCACTACCTCAGTGACACATCAGGTATGAAATGCTTCATTTGGCTTTGCTGTTTTCTTTGGTCACATGAGGGTGGAATTATTTGCCACAAAACCCCATTAGTATCCAGCACCAATTAAATTCCAAATTGATAAAGCAGCAGCCTTACTTGAGTGGAAGTGCATGGGAAATAGGCATGTCCACTTTGGTGAGAATTGCTTGTTGCTATCAGAATAATCTCTGCATTAATGGAGCTTTAATCGGCTAAAAGCAGACAGGGCAGCAGTGGAAAAAACCAAGGCAAATTATCTTGTTTCTAAACTTGTAATTTCATTAAAGAAAGCCAAAAGAGCATTTGTTAAATATAGTGCAGACCAGCTGAGAGGCTCAAGCCCAGGGATCCTGGTGTCCTCTGCTGTAAGCTCCATGGCAGAGCTGTCCAGACAGATTCTAAGACACAGTCCTCATTTTCCATACAGGAACTATTGTTGCTGTTGAAAATTATTTGAATAAACAGCTACAGATATAATTAAAAATTACTCAAAAATTCAAACAATTAAACAAATAAATTAAACAAATCAAAACCCTTTGTCAGAATTATCACAGCAGCCTGGCAGAAACCAGTGCCATGCTCCTTGCAAAACAGGACTTGATAACGATTAGCATGTCAAAACCCAAATCTGAGCACTATTCAAATCACGTCCTTTAGCCAGTCTCTTAATGGAGAAAACAGTTTTGCACAGAATTATGCAGCCTCTTCACAAATGCTGTGTTCACCAATAGGAGCTATTACTYGATCAGAATAATCAGTGCAAACCATCCAGACTGCTTCCAGCRAGGCTGCAATTGATGATTCCATGAGAAAATTCTCCTTGAAAGGACAGCTGCACAAATGCAGCAATGAGATGCTCCACTGTGCTCCAGACTGTTCCTTTTATTTCACTGAGCAAAAGGCACAGAGCAGCCTCCAAAAACTGCAAATGCAGCCAGTTTGGARGCGGGAGAGGAAGAGAAATCTCTTGGTGCAACGCAGGAAAAGCTGCCAGCCATCAGGCTGCTCCCAAAGGGAGCCCTCAAACACTTTCAGGAGGAGACTGGATGGAGGGGTGAAATTGTGTGCCAGGGAGAAATAATTCTGCTTTAGATKAAACTTAGGCACTGCTWTAAGACTATAACATATTGAATTGCTATATTTTTGTATATTGAAAGAATGCAAATTGCTTGGAGGATTTCTGCAGTCCACAAAACAATGGAAAATTTGGAGGACAAAGTGGAATATTCAGGCCACTATCACTCTGCCTCTCCTAAGCTGAGTGATCAACCCAGACAAAAAACAAAAATCTTACTTCAGATCTGTTCCACTCAGAAAAAACACAAAAAACTTATTTCAGATCTATTCTCCACTGCATATGGGCAAAAATCATTCTAACGATGCTAACTTCCAAAATTATAGCTTTTTTTTATTTTTCTTTTTTTTTCCCCTGCAGCACCACTGTTATACAGTTAATGAGTAATGGAATTTAGGGGTTTGATGGTTCCTGCACTTACCTTGAGTCCACGAAAGCTGCCTGGGCTTGTTGGTGAAGAACTGGAGGACTTTGTAGATTTTGGGGTGGATAACTGACTGCTTGGGGTTCCATTCACTGTCCAAAGCAATAAATGCGAACAAATGGAAGAAAAGAGGAATAAAAATCAAAAGTTATCAGTGAAGTCTGCAAACAAAGACCAGAAAAGGCTCCTCAGCATTGAGGAATAAATTATACATTTTCATGTCACACAAATGCCCCCCGAAAATTCATGTGGCTGGATATGGAATAAAGGAGACACACAAATACTGCGTTTTCATTCCAGAGATTAAAAAGACCCATTTTGTCCTTTGCCAGGGCAAGAGTTTTGGGCACAGAAACAAAACAAAACACCAAAAATGCAAACCAAAAGAACAAAAAAAATCCCTCAACAAAACAAACAGAAAAAAAGCCACAGCCTTTAAAAACTGCATAATAAATTACAATATCACACAAAAAAATTATAGAAAGAAAATGTTTCTAAGGACATTTCACCCTCCTCCTCCTCTTCATTTTGGATCAATGCCTTWCTTTCTAGGTAGAACGTTTCACTGAATGCAAGTTTGTTTGTTTTTCCCTAAGAAAAACAAACAAACTRACAAACAARCAAGAAGCATTAACTGTTTGGATGACAGAGAACTTGAGCAGCAGTTCAAAATATTGATTTAGGGGGAAAAACCCAAGAAGAGAAAAGCCAGTAGGTTCATTTTGAGCTTCCAATAAATACAAGTGTCTGTGAAACATACAATACCCTCCCTCCTGACTTAAAGAGTTTGTTCATTTTAAGTTCTATTTTTTAGACAGACCTCCTAAAACATCTGTCATCTCTCCAGTGTATTGAATATAACTTAGGTCAGCCCTTGTATTTTTCTGCCAAGAACAAACTGATGGATTTCATTATGCAGAGAGAATAGCATGCTGTCCATCATACACAAACATGATGCAATGTTACATGATAAGACATCATTTCCTTTCTAGCTGAACCTCATTTTTGGTGTGAGAAAAAAAATACCAAGCAGAAATTGAAGAGCTAAAAATGCTTCATAGCTGATCTAAGGTGATTAACTATTTTTTCAGAAAAAAAACCAACTCTGATAAACAGAAGCTGAGGTTCAAATTAAATAATAGATACACCTGCACAATTCCTTCACACATTCAGGTCTGCCATGGGTTGTGCAATGCTCCTTAAACTGAGCTATTTGATTTATTTTATAAATGTCCATTGACCCCGCACACTTTAATATTCTCCAAATATTGAAGATGCCTTCCAAGGGGTTATTGTACAACCAGGGCAATCTATCTGCCACTAGGCCAGGCTGACTGCACTTCAACTTCCACAAATCCCTGTTTTTCCACAAAAAAATCTTTCTCTGGTGTATGATGTTAAGATATAACTCAAGATATAATGTTTAGCCACTGACTAAGTTTATCTTGGAAGTCTGATGACTTGGATCTACAYTGCCAGCTCTGTTACACAACTAAGAGTTGTGCAGTATTTTCTTCTAAAGGGATTCAGTATATTAAGGATATTTTCATCTTGATTTTAATGATGCTGTCTGTAAGAACAACAGGTGACTTTTAAATGGTATTTTTTTTTTTTTTAAGAAGCTAAAAGTATTTAAGAGTATACAACCCTCCTGTGGACTTCATCACTTTGGACAATCTTCTTGAAACCTGGCATATCACTGCACCCTTGTTTTATAAAGAATTTCCCAGTATGACAATGACAAGGGCTAGTTAATGCTATCTTACTGTTTTCTGCTTCTTGCATGACCAAAAGTTAGATACTTCRGTGGAAGACTTTGCTTCCCGATGACAAACTATTACCTCAGGCAGGAAAAATTTTTTGTTTGTTCAAAGATTCTTTTACACAGCTGACTRTGCAAAAGGTCACTACTTCCTGAACATGACCACTGCAACGCATTTTTATCTGTTTCTAAGTCACTACCATCCTCTTTTTAAGCATTGACAGAATCCCTGAAGTGTTCCAGTGAAACCAGCTGGTTAATGGAATGCTCTCCCCTCCCAAAACTGTCTGAGGAAGMAGAGCCCAGCCTGCAGTGAGAGGACTGCAGCTCTTTCCTAATTCTTGGTGGACAAGGCTGGTGTTCTGAGCCAGGGGTGTGACCAGATRACACCCAGAGGTCCCTCCCAATTTTTGTCCTTCTATGATTCTAGAACTCAGGGTTGATCCTGCTGAGGATCCCTCTGGAAAGAGCTGTCTGCAGATTTCTCCTTGCCAGTGTCTTCAGAGATCTGCTGCACAGGAGCTGCTGAGCAACTGCAGTGACAGTCAAAACTGCAAGAGCCTTGCCCAGATGTAGAAATTGTGCATCTCCAGGGAGTCAGACAAGTGCTTGTGCAGGCTTGGGCTGGGCTGGAATTAATTTTCTTCACAGGGCTATGTCATGGATTTCACATCACTTGTCTTTCTTGGGTTTGATTTCTCTCTTTGTTATTTTCATTGCAGTATCATTGTTGCCATTACTGYCATGGCTTCAAKTATTAAACCACTCATATCTCAAMCCATGAATTTTCTCAATTTTRCCCTTCCAATTCACTTCCTTCATCCTGYTGCAGCARAGTAGTGAGGAAGTGCCTGTGTGGTGCTTAGTGCTGGCTGAGGTTAAAACATGACACTGCTATTTCAGAGAGCAGCACTTTTTTTTCTTTTTTTTTCACTCAAAAACCAGCAATCTGTATTGACACAAACCTGACTGCTGCCACTGATTTGCTRTGTGTACCAAACTTACATTTTCTGTCTATTTTCTAAGAATAAATTCTTCTGAGGTTTCATTCCACATGCATGCCAGTCTAAATATACAAAAAAAAACCCCAAAACCTTTTCTGGCATTCTTAAGTAGTACATGTTGGACTATAGTTTGGCACACTAGAATGTTTAAAACTGAAATATCTATGAATAGCTTCTAAATTGTTAACTTCTAGTGTGATCCAAASACTCCATTTATTTGCTAATCAATTTGTATGTTACTTGTTTCACAGATACTTTGACTTTGAACTGAAGGTTCAAAGAGATTCCTCAGGTTTTTTAGAACTCAGACTGAAATAATACAAGAAAACAAAGAAAAACAGGAAATTGCAGATAACATTAAGGCCCATGATGTGGCTTTGCAATGCTTTTTTCAGTAATTCTTGCACCTGTCTTTTCTTGCTGGCTTAATTTTCTATTATAATACATTTTAAAATAAACATACAAATGTATTGCTCCTCAGAATGCTCCTCTACTTGTGGTAAAATTATACCTTTAAAAATTTAACTTTCATATGATTAGCAGATGTCCAACAACAAAAAAGCATTATTTCACACAAATTATCTACTTCAACCAAAAAAACATCAAATACCCATTATATCTCTGTTTCACCAAATGCAAAATGTGGGTTTCAAGCTTTAAAATAGTCACAAATACCGCAACAAAAATTGTAAAATAAATGGAGAGGGAGGAGACACACTACTCATATACAGCCATAATAGTAATGGCTCACCTGGGGATTTTGCTGAAGAATGAGCACTGGAGTGGCCACCCCTCTTTACTGTACTCATATATTTGACACAAAGGAAAAAGACATTAAGGAAAGAAGTTAATAAACAGCTCTGAACATGCATGGAAGGGAGAAAGGTAAATAAAAGATAAGTAAAGACTACATGGAAAACAAAAGGGCAAGTAAATAGGAAGATAAATACCAGACACGTCGCATACATTTTTCAAATTGACCAAACCAAAGGGGGTCTAAGTAGRAATGAGTATGGAAATGACAACACTGATATCTAAATAATTTGTATAAAACTGACTGCTGGTAGATATTCTGCATTATAATATTGGAGGAAACAGAATTGCATGAAATGTAGATCAGTTGCAGAACTCGCCCTTCATGATACATTTTTCTGCAATCCTTCTTGGAAGCTTTTCAATTAAATATTCAACCTTTAAAAACAGATTATAAATATTTCACTTTGAAAGAACCCAAAGATAAAATTACTTTAACCAGCATCAATTAAGCAAAACAAATGTGGAAATGAGAATGTGGAAMATGTCACAGTTTTGAATACACACACAGAAGCTTACATTTACAGTTACATTCACAAAAGAGCATCATATGTTTACAAATGCAATGGTTTGATATCAAGGCTACTTCTCCATGTCTCAGGGGGAAAAATATATTTAAAAATTAAATGCAGAGGTTAAGAAATTTAAAATCCACAAGTTTCTCCCTTCATTTACATAAAAGGCTCAATGGTTGGAACATATGGTGTTCAGCCAAACTGGTGGAAAAATCAGTGTGAACACTCTGCTTTGAAATTACAAGCAGCAGAAGAAAAATTCTGTGTTAATGGGCAATCACATTACAGTACATCTTCTAAAATTACTCGAAACAACAAAGTCCTGTATTTCTGACAATATTTGGCTTATATAAGAGAAACTTTTAAAATTCAAAATGCAAGGGTATACTCTAGTTCAATGAACAGGAATTTAACCACAATCTCTCTGTGGTTAACCGTCTTCAGGAATATCAAGTGCCATGCTGAAAACATATTCCATGTGTACAATTAGAAAAAGATTACTCCAATGTTTATAAACGGAAACTATTTATGCCTGTAATTAAAAAATGAAAAACATATTTCTTTCCAGGATTTAAAAAAAAATGCAAATTTTATTTTATATCCCTGAGACAAAGCAAAAAAAGCTTTTTTCCCCTCTGGAAACATTTGTATTACAGACAGAACCCAACAGATGTTTTCTTGAAAATTTTTCTTAATTTAAAAAAATTTAATTTTCCTGTATTTGACATGTTCAGCTCTTTCCTAGAAGTAGTACCTGAGGCAGGGGATTTGCTCCGACGGGAAGGTGCTGGACTTTTGGACGCACTGTACCTCATGGCAGAGGAGCGGGAGTAAGAGGACTTCATAACACGACATTCTACAAAGCAAGCAAACTCTCTGTCAAGGGTTTGGACCACAGTTCAATGTACAGGCTCCCTCCACACACCACTGGGGCTGTTTATTGACCAGAAAATGACCAGTGGCTTCTAAACATCTTTGCCCAGCTGAGTCAAACAGATTTGTAAGAGCATCTCACAATTCCAACCTACTCACTGTGAAAACCTTGAGCTACTCAAATCCTGCAGACACTATTGCTCCATGAGAATGGATTATTACTCTAATTCAATTTTGACATATGCTGATGCCAAAGTTCTTCTGATAATTCTGTAAATCCTCACACTATAGTGGCAGTTCCATACAGGCAACCGCATAGCCAGCATTATTTCCCTTCTTTTTCAAGAAACTGATGTAGTGACCAATTTTTGAACAGGTGAAAAATGTCTATTGTTTCCAGAAAGCTGAAACAATAGATTATTGTCATTTAGCAGCAGCCAGATATCATTAAATAACAGCCTCAATGGGGAAGGAATCAATAAGCATATGTGCATTGACATTTTGGAAACATCACAATTCCTATGGTTTAGCGTCATTAGCAAATCACTCGGATGGAACAGTAAATTTCTGTTCTTATTTTGCCCCTGCTACTCATCACTACGATGCCAATGTCATCATTGTGATGCCATGTCATCATAAAAAAGGTAAATTGAGCTGCATGCCCTGCCAATCATGTACATAACCTGCTTTCCCCAATTAAAATCCCCAATTAAGAGTTATTAGAAGAAGCAGAGCCCACCAAACATGAAGAGACAAAGGGAAGAAAGAGATAAAGGCAAGGAAATGAGCTCAACTTGTCTGTGCCTTGGGTAATGGGAAAAGCAAATTTGCAGCCTTAAAACCTGCTAGGGAAATTAGGATTATGCCCAGACTGGGATTTGCACTGGGAGTCAATATAACCTTGCTCTTCCATCCCTACATGAAAATAAAGTAATTTCTTAGCTATGTTAGCTGTGTTAAAAAACACCCTTTTTGCCAGCCCCACACTAGCTGAATCAACATAATCAAGCAGCTCTGGAAAAGCAGCACCCTGGCAAAAACAGCTGAATGGGAGCAAGCTGAATCCTCCATCCATCCGAATGTATAGGCCAGTGGGTAGATCTACATCCCTATTTTTTCTTGCAAGTGAACATTTTGTAATGAAATTATGGTGTTTGTAAAGATTACAGAAACAGCAGGTGCTATTGGTTTTCTTTAAAAAAAAATTTAAAAACCCTTCTTTCACAACCTGAAGCTCCTCTCAAATAATTTGATTACTCTTGCCAGGGCAAGTTTTCTTTGCCAGAGATTTTTTTCATGAAAGAAAAACAGGGTGTTTCCATAGCTCGAACAATAAAGTCAGAAAAAAAAAATATTTTGTAGGATAGGTAGTGATAGAACAAGAGGAATGGTTTTWAACTAAAAAACAGGCGTAGATTCAGACTAAATAAGCCATTCCTTATTGTGCAAGTGGTGAAACACTAGAATAGGGTGCCCAAGGAGGTGGTAGATGTCTCATCCCAGGAAACATTCAAGGTCATTTTCAATGAAGCGCTGAGCACTATGAACTTGTTTTTTTGAAGATGTCCCTGCTCWTTGACAGGGGTCGGACTAGATGGTCCCTCTAAAGGYCCCTTCTAACTCAAACCATTCTACARTTCCATGAACAATGAGGAAAAAACCCAACATACATTTGATTTGATATTCCAAGACAATTCCAAAACTCTCTGGCAAAGGATTGCTTTTTCTTGAACTTACATTTCAAAGCTTTTCCCTACAGAAAAACAACTTCCATAAACAAGTTCAATATTCATGATCTAYTCAAGGCAGACAGCAGGGGCACAAMRTYMCAGTTTGTTTCACCTCCTTCCCTAYCCAACATCCCCTATAACCTCAAAATATATACAAGGCTCACACTTGGTCTATTGCAGAAAAGACTGGAGAGTGTGAATTGTCCACAGAACAATTCAAGACTGGAAATGAGTGAGGATATATATGAGATTTAAAAAAAAAAAATCTCATGAAGAAAGCAATATGTAAATAAYCTTATAGTCACATATTGCAAAAGTGAACATCTTTAACAGATTTTAGATCCATTAGATCCGTGGCTGAAGCTATTATAACTCAATTCTGCTTTCCATGTACTTTCAGAGACAGTGTCTGTTTTGCAGGAAATTGGATCAGGTTTGTTGGAGCATTTAACAGGCTGACAGAATCCAGGCGATGGTTTGAAAAAAGCTCTTTTATCCATAGGAAAATGCATTCCTATGAATATTTTCCTAAATCACACAGCTCTTGAGGGTTAAACAGGGGAATGGGAGGGAGGATTTATTCTTTCAGTGGGTTGAGGATGTGCAGCCTTACCACTGTGATCCAGCACGAAGTCATCCTGAGCRTAGCGGTACTTCTCCGGCCCACACGCGATGAAGACGTCGTCATCTCCAAAGAAGTCCTGCAAGCATGTTACCTGGAGAGCAAATTTAAAAAATGCAGTATTTTCAAAATTAAATGCTGAGTTAGTCAGCAACAATCGATAAGTTTATCTTTCCCTTCTCACAGTGATATCGTAAAGTTCTTTTGTAATGACACGAACGCAGCAGTTCCTCAGCACTTCAGCTCTCTAGCAGTGTAGGAAACACCAGGGCCAAGAATATGAAATATGACTGCTCCTTATCCCCAAAAACTCCCCTTACATTTAATACCTATATTTTTGCTATAGTTACATAAGCACACTGATGACTTTTGCCCATAACTACACACACAWTGCTTTGACAGGAACATCTGAAAACACTGTTCAAATATCAAAGCTTCCTGTATCGAGAATAACTCATCAGATCTTCCCACAAGCAATTTACAATTTAATGTAAAGTGATTGCATCTGCAAATTATTTGTTTTAAGTTCTGAGGCATTTAATTTCCATGTTTTAATGTCCTGTTAAAAAGAATAATAACTCCCCCTTTTATTAAAAGGCATTTCATATTCAAGAAGAAAAAGGAATTAGTCCCCCTTCCATGCTCTTTGCAGTTGTCTRTTCTTAAATATCCAAGGAATGATGCTACTTGGATAATGATGTTATCCAAGTAATGCATATAAAAAAAAGAATGGAATATCAGAAAGAAAAGATGTTTTAGACATTCTCTAAAAACATAAAACCAAAGTCCTTGGAAAAAAACCTCAGCCCTCAAAAGTCAGTGAAAACCACCTAGTGAAGGGGGATTGTCTRTTTAAAAAACAATTAAAACCAAAAAGCCACAACAAGAAATTCCACTGAGCTMTTTCTAATTCTCTCGTGAGGAAAACAAGTGTTTGCAGGTAGCAAGCTGTTTTTTTTTAGATGTAAATGGATTACAATGTTAATGTATAGTTGTCTCCCTTTTCTTTTTAACATTGGATGCCTTAGTGAGATCTAGAAGTAAAAGAAAGTTAGAAACGCTTGGCAAAGTCATGAAATCAAAGAGACGAAATGAAAAACTGCTTTTGGAGAAACCAACTTTCTTTTCCTTCCCCAATACCTGTGAACACCATTTGTATTTTCCCCACTATGATGATAATAAACATTGGCAGGACAGGAAAGGGTCTCCAATGCCCACAATATTCCAGAACCTGTTGGAATACCACTGACCCTCAGTGGGAATTGATTGAAAATCTCTCCTCACCCTTAACCCATCCAGCATAACATCTGAGCTGAGAGTAAGGGAGGAAGGAATGACGGATTTTATGTCAGACTGGGAAATACASAGGGATATAACTGCAAGCAGCAGCATCCCTTTGTTGTCTGCAGAACCATTCTACAAAGCAAGGCTCATATCTGCACACAAAAGATGACAGGAGCACCATCAGAAATGCTCCTGAAAATCTGCTGAAAACGGCTCCTAGGAATGGGAATGAATAAAGACTTTTCAGAAATGTGTAATTCCCATATATACATGCCTCTTCACATGTTCATGTGCACAGAACTTCCCCAGGAGCAATCCTGAGTGCCACAGATCAGATCAGCACCTTTATCTCGGAGTTGAGGCTCACGCCAGCCTCTGTCTGTCACACAGGGTGTGCCTGACCCCTGTACTCCACCTGTCACCCACACACCCACAGATGGCTGTGAAAAGTATTCAGTGCACTCAACTCAAAGCCAGATAAACACAAGTGTGAGAGAGCTTTACTCAGATGCTCTCTGTATTCCAGCAGGGMATACTCGGAGTCTCCCTTCTCCCCACAAATAATCCAGGCTGGCTCCATGTAAAATACCCAAGATTAAAAAAAAATAGTGAATAAGTGTATGCAACAAGGAATAAAAGACCTGTTAGCATTTTCCAATCCCAAATCATCCCACATTATGAGGTGAAGAAAGCATTTTTAAAATTAAATTCATTGAAATTCATTAATCTAAAATCAGAACCTAACAATTGTTTTTCTAGGTTTTTATCTTAAAGTCAAAGGAGTAGTTCTCAAGGTGCAAACGGATGTTAAAATGAAGTCTTCATTTCCTACAGAATTAAAATTAACATATACACAGGAATTAATGATAAAAGCTTTTTGCTCACTTAGTGTTCAAGACATTGTTAAGTTGAAATTATTTACTGGTTTGTATGTGATTTGGAACGCTGCAAATCCACCATGCCCTGACTTGCAAATCACACAAATCCACCCAAGAATATTCGGACTTAGGTCATATAGGAGGKGTTCTTTATTACTTTAATCAGGATTCAAACAGTTTAGAAATTTATAAATAAAAAAAAATTGAAAGCTTCTCTTTTTTAAGTTTCATTAGTTTCATTAGCAGCAGAATTTGTGCATATGAATAGCATGTCAGTTATCCCAGAAAGTTAGGGACCAAAATTTAGTTTGTCAAACTAGTGTACAACAACACTGCCTCCCTTTCCACTAACTGTCTATATTGTCTTATCCACTCTTTGTTTTGGGGGGTGTTGATAAGGGAGAAAAACGCATATAATATTTGAAAATCATATTCACTGCTATCGTCTAATGCAGTGCTTTAATGTCGCACACAGAGACCTATCATATTCACCTTCCAAAATAGGCTTATGTTTCTGACAAATGTTTAAAAYCAAAGAATTTTGCTCTTTTCAAAGAAATACTGCTTCAGTCAGATCAAGCCACTGGATTAGAATATACAAATTGTCATCCAAATGGAAATCTCTTTCCCCTTAACACCACACATGCCTTGAAATGTGGTTTACATCAATCCCTAACTCACACCTTATCTAAAAAACAGAAGATGCATTTGCCTCCAGAAAAAAACCATGAATAATGATCAATCTTTTATAAACAGAATTCATCATGTATTTCCTGGATGTCCTTTGATGAAGATACAGTGGAAAAAAAATTGAAATAAATAAATGAATCTATATCCAAGAAATATTTTTCCTCCAATCTCTAAAAGAAAAATACTTAAAAAAAAAAAAAAAAAAGAAAAGAGAGAGACGGGAGCCAAGAAAGTATTATAAACACTTGCAAAATTCCTAGAAATTCAAATTCCCTGAATTCTTTAGCACTAAACAGAGTTCTGTGATCATAGATCAACAGCCCCCAGCCAGAAGCTTGCTGGATAAACTGTATTTATTCCAGCTCTACAAATGTACTTCATTCCAAACGTAGAAGGAAGGGCTATAAAGACAAATAGTTTGGCTTAATTTAGTGTGTCTGATTCCATTTAAGTAATCAGCTACAGGACTGCACAATTTAAGTCTGAAGAGCCGCACCCTCCATCTGGGGAAAGCTTCTCTGCGTGACAAATTCTCARCAGCAGCTGAAAATGGATCTGAACCATCAAAACTGGAAAAGATAGGAGAGATTATTTGTATTTGTTTTAACAATGGAAGAAATATTTGTATCTCCTGACTTCAAGGAAACAGGATATCATGTAAATATTTTTTAAAAGGAAGCACAAAACATATGAGGCAAAAGGAAAACTAGGAAAACTGGCATGCACAGCAACAGCTGGATTTGTGAATGCATTTTCAGCTCAGCAGCTGARACAGGCATTTGAGGCTGAAATTCTTCAAGGACTACAGTGGGGTGGTTTTTTTTTTTTTTTCCATGAATTAATGAAAAGAAAACGTGAATAATTTTTAAAACGTCAGCATGACAAATCTTGATACAGCCTCCCAGCTACAGCCTTAAATGTGAGGGGTCTCCACATTTCTTGTGGAAAATGCTGTTCCTCTGGCTGGGAAAAATTATAACCATGTTGCCCTGGCAGTTCTGTCCTTTGCCCCTTGCATCAACTTTTWTTCTGAGTAAGCAAAAGTCAAATATTTGTCTATTTTGCCAATCAGGCCATATTTGCAATCATAATTTTTGTTTCCCCTTTTGAAATATGTTTAGCACTGCCACTTCCACTTCACTGTCATCCAACCTCATTAAAATTCTTGCAGTGTTTCCTGAAGCTGCCAGCCTTACTTTTCCAAGGTTTGTGTGCCTCCTATGGTGCAAATTGCAAGGAAAGCACTCCTGCAGAAACAGGTCAGTGCCTGGCTCCCGTTTCAGCTCCATCACCAACAGGAGAAGGCTGAACTTTCAAAAGGAAGTTTCCTCTGGGAGGAAGCCCCAGGAGCTCAAAAAGGAAGGTGAAAAGGGCATTCCCACCCTTCCCTACTGAGTACCATGATTTTAACACAGGATTTCTTATCTTGGAACTTCCTCTTGGTTTCTGCTCTTCCTCAGAATAACTTGACCAAGGGAAAGGAGGGGTGTTTAACCAATATTCCCAACTACTTACTGAGCCATCAGTGCCCTTCAGGACYGAACCAAGAAGCACACAAAAAGTTGAGGATTGGGTTATGGCAGCTAGTTGCCTGGTTATCCTGAGTCACGTTTCCTGGCATGTCTTCAGTGAGGCAACAGCCAGACAGGCAGCTAAAATATACCCAGGAAGGAGAAAYACCGAGAAAAGTCAAACCAATGAGCCCCTGACGTGCCCTTTAAAAATATACTCTAATTGCCAGCGCTCTTTTTTTAATTAATAACCTATTCACTTCACAGAAATGACAAAGTGTCACAGGCAACTACGCTAAGCAATTTGGAAGCAGGCAAAAAAAAAGGAAACTGTGCAAGGGCCAGAAGCCCACATTGTACACCAGAACAGCAACAATCCCCACTGCTACATCTGATTCCGTAGTAAACCTGGAAAATCAGGTCAAACTGGTAAGATTCCTGCTGGTGTCATGAAGAAGCACTTGAGACTTGCAAAAGCTTCTGTTCCTCAGCAGCTCATGTCCTCTGTGACAGCTCTACTACAGCATCCCTCCGGGAATTCCCAGTGTGCACAAAATCACACAACACCCAAAGAATGGTAAGAAAGCTGCTAACCTCTGACATAAGGCTTGACASAGCTCAAATGCTACTGAGACTGGGAAAATCTGCACAAAACAGCTTTAGGGTAGGCTGGGGCGTCCTAAAGTCTGAGGACATAAAACCGTGAGTCTGGTAGGGCTCTAGACACCCACATCTTCTCTGCCCTATGCCAGGCATCACAACTTCCCCAACTGTCAACTTCCACGAGGTCATTAGCAGATAAGGAAGGGAAAAAACCCGCCTTTGTTCTCCAAAAATAATTGGAATTAGGTCAAATACCTCTTAATTCCTGAGGCTCAAACACACAATTATTTTGTCTGCAACGGAAGCTCGAAATACAGATCGTGCATAAAGAACGCAAATTAACAACTGTGTTGCAAAATCTAAGAATTCATCACCTCATCTTGTGTTACACGATGGCATCTCAACCTGCAAAATTACCTCAGATGTTAAAGAGCATTTTGGTGGGCCTTTTTCTCTATAGGTAATCGAAATGGTTCACTTGTTTTTTGCTCTAATTCCCTTTCAGACCCGTGCAGTTGGTAAACYCCAGGCTTCAGAGCACTCCCGCCCCAGTCAATGGAATTATTCACATTCACCAAGTTATGCACAACCACAGCTTCTGAGAGGTCTGAGGGCCTCCTCAGCRCTGCTGGATGCTGCAATAATCTATGAAATAAATCTGATTTCTAGGTCAGAGCTTCCACAAGACATGGTCCAATTGACCATTTGAGGTTTGGCACCTCTCACCCTTTTGTCTTGTCCTTCCAGTTTATGAAATTCAATAAAAAAGTGAGAGAAAAACTAGGATTTCTGATAATTTGTAAATGTTGAATTTGCCTGCCTTGGACAAAGGGAGCTCGTTAACCTATTTAGAAAAACTGAAAAAAGAGGGAAAAAATTGAAAGAAAGACTGTAATGAGAGCAATTCTTCTAGGCCAGCTTCTTAAATGACTATTTAATCAGTGGCTGTGTCACAGTAATTACAGTCACCACTAGAAAATGAGCCTCTTTCCACTGATATTCCATGATGAGCAACAGAAGTGAAAAAAAGGAGAAGAGAAACCCTTCCATCCCACAGGGAATCTAAAGAGTGAGAAAGGAAACAGAAATGTTAAATCTTTGCCTGCTGCCTTGTAAACAGAAAAAAATCTGGCAGAAAGCCCAGGAAACGCCTATTACAGTATGACAATGCAGAAATACTGAATAAACAGACTAGTCAGGTCACCACAACTCACACAAGCCCTACAGCTGCTGTGAACAGATGACAGAAAAGAGCACATCTCACATTTTYGTTTTTAATCTCATTTGCAAAAAGGYTTTTGCATGTATTTTTTAACAGCGCAAAMATTTAATTCAGAAAATGAAMACACATGGAAATGGAGGATTGCATTTGGGTGTGATTCAAGTAGAACATCCTCACTGCAATGGGAATGACAGGAAGAAAAATAAGCATAAGGTAAAGTGAGTTCCTACATGTGTCTATTTCCCAAAGCCTTCCAGTACAGTGGGACTTTCTGGCAAGGTCTGTTCACCAGTTTTTCCAAAGGGCAAAAGTGATCTGTCTGCAAAATGGCATTTCAATTATTGCACTGATTACGTGCAGCTATTTAGAGATCAGAAAACAACAGTTGAAAAGGACTAAAATTCTGGAAATCCTGAATCACTCTGTACAACTCATCTGTCTCCATTACACAAAACACCCCTGAACAGCCCTTCCCTCAGCTACTTCGACAAGAGTCCATCATGTCAGTGTATTGAACAGTGAAATTTAATGCCGTGCTTCTCAATTTCATCAGCTACACAAAGAAACAAGAGCCTCACTAAACATGCAGTAAGTGGAAACTGGGAACAGAAAATCAGCAAGTGCAGCTCGTGGTATGAACATAATCCAGTTTGTTTGAAGAGAAAAACAAACAAGAGTATTTCCAGTTACAAGAGAAGGATTTCYTTGCCATTAGGTGCATTAATCACAGCAGCTCACAAGTCAGCATAACAGACTCTTTCCTTAAGAGGCATAACTGGGAAGCCTCAACAGAGCCAAAAATAGCACCTGACTTCACACAGCCAACCTTCCCTCTYACCACCGAGCAGCTCGTCTAAAAATAAAAGCCACTTGTATTATAAGGAACATTAAAAGGAAAAGGGTACATATAAGGACAGATATCTGGTTCAKCCAATTCAATCAAGTCTTACTGATTTAGTGACACCCTGTTCCACAATACAAATGCAGTTAAATTTTAATTTATTCCATTTTTTTTTCCATAAAGTGACCTCCTTTGCACTATTATAGAAGTCAGTGCTTTTGGCTAATTGTCCTACTTGAAAAGCATGGCACCCAYTTATTATGGAGAACTTGAAAAACCCCAAAATTACATGGGCAAATATTCAATATATTTCCATTTTTTAAATTCCTTAGATCAGAAGAGTTTCTACAGCATGCAACAATCCTAAATTTTCAGTGTTCACAGGCAGACACTAKTTCCTGGAGACATTACAAAAGCTGCAGTTCTTTAAATGAGAACTATTTTTCCACAGACAAATAAAAAATTCACGCTCAGTTTGTGGCCACTGTAGAAAGAATAGAAGAAAAAGTATAAATCTGGAAAYGTCCTTTGATGACAGGTACAAATAATTTTTCATGAATCTTTAAGCTTTAAGTGAAAGTTTTATAGTCTTACACTGGAACAGATGGTCCACAGCAGGGTTTGAGTGTCCTATCCCTGGAAAAAACTCAAGGTCAAGTTGGATGGGGCTTTGAGCAACCTGATCTTGTTGAAGATGCCCCTGCTCATTGCAGAGGGATTGTATTTGATGATCTTTAAAGGTCCATACAATTAATAATTCTGTGATTCTGTATTTTTCTGGTGGCTTGAATTGTTCATGCAGGAGCTGCCAAAGTCAGGTTTCTGTTCAAATTCTATTTAAAAAATCAAATTAAGTAATTCTAAGGCACAAAATATTAGTTGAAATGCTTGAAATCACTGAAATTTAATATTGTTATGTAGAGATATAAAAATCTATTGTTCTCTGAGTACCTGTGTTACGGTTTCAATCTTGCAGTCATTCAAAGCTGCTTTTCATGGAACTGCAATAGGACGGAAAAAACTTCAGGTACCCCATAAATCAGGTTTCTCTCTCAGTTTTGTTCCCTTCATACACACTACTCTACATAACAAGAAGCCTTGAGAAAAATCCATTGAGCCCCTTACAGAGTAGAAGGATGCTTTTCACATGTATTTTAAGTTTTGCTCATTCAGTATTTTTTTTTTTAGCCTTTAAGATACCTCATTAATTAGTGTTCTATTTGTTTTGGCACAACAACAACTGAATAACTTCCAAATAAACTTACAGCTCTATTTTTTTGATGCTACCTTACAGATTTGGCAGTACTGACAGCCTGCCATAGAATAACAGCACACACAGCTTTTGAAGGCACTCAATTCTTGAAGTGCACTTAAGTGCAAACTGGAAATGCAGGAAGGAAATTCAGCTTATGGATGCTCKCTCTGTGCATGGTTTTCAAACAATGACATTTTCCAGAAGAAATGACAAAAACTCTGTGTAAAAATACCACCATGTAAACCGTGRAGGTATTTCCTGCTCAGCAATTTAACTTCCATGCTTACTCTGCTTTGCCTGGCATAAATTATTGAGATCTGTAGTATYTGCAACTTGTATGCAAAAACTGGAACAGCGATGCTGCTGCCCAGGCTAGGAGCTTCAAGTCAGAAAAATGAGGATAGAATTGATTCATAGAAGGACCAGAAGCTCAGAAATGTGAGAAAAATTTAAGTAATAGAGGAAATAGAAACTACTTTTTATCTGGCTTTCAAAGATCCAATTCAATTTCATTAGCTCCCAGCTTCGACCAACTTCCAAGTCTGTTGCTGCTGCTGCTGTTTCTGAATTGCTTTAATAAGCTGATAAACAGATGTAAAACACATTTGAAGATATAGAAACATGTCTGGCTTCATGTTCAGACAGCAAATGTATTGCAAATACTATTTAGGTACTGACAAAAGAACAGATGCATCAATRCTTTCATTCATACCAGGAAAATAGGTCTCTCCCTCCATTTCTCCTTAAAAAAATCCCAACAAAATGCACACACACACTTTCTTCATATCTGGAAATGTCTGTTCTTCCTTTGAACAAACATCCACAATATCAAGAAAAAAAGCAAAATGGATGCCTCCTCACCCCAGAACTAAACTCTGCCCAATTCCCCAGTCCACTGCAGGGAACAGAAAAGAGGTGCCAACCCCATTTCTCAGTCAATTGACTTTTGTGGCACCTGCTGAGGCTTGTTTTAAAATCACTCCATAACACTTTTATTGCTATCCTGCTATTAGCAGACTGGAACTCAACTTTGGTGAGTTAAGCAGAGAATTTAGGTGACTCAGCCCTTTTTTATGAGTTAAAAGCTGACTCAGTCTGTTGGGGTGTTTTTTTTAGGTAAAGTGTCAGTAGATCAGAAAGTGAAGATGCTTTTAGGAYCCCAATTCAGCAATAGGCTACTAAATATTAAAAACCTCTAAAGCAGTCTGGATGACTGTTTCTGCTGAGCCAGAGCATGAGAACACTGAAAGCACCTGGGGGTATCATCGTGTTTTGTGGACCCCTGCATCAATCACATCATAGGTGCTTCTGAAATGCATGAGAAAGTTCATCCCATTTTGAATTAATTCATTAAGAAATCACTGATCCTTTCTGAAAAAAAAATTTCAGAGACCAGGATCAAGACATCATAAATTGTTACTGAACATACACTTCCAAACCACTAATTAATTTTTTCTTTACAAGAAACTTTAAAAATACATTCCAGGCTTCCTCCTTCTGTCAGAYACTCAAGGCTCTACTCAGAAAACAATGCTGGCACCCTTGAAGAATTTTTCACTTCATTCCACTTATAYCTGGCAGTACTTGAATCCACACTTTCCTCCAAACTCCTACCACTCATTAAAGAGCAAATAAACCCCATGTTTATTCTCTATAATACAAACCTCTTTTAGCTCCTAAAACAAATTAGCTTTTAGCTAATTTTAGCTCATAAAGCAGATTTACATAATGGGAGGCCCAACGCAAAATTTAGATTTGTATGATACTGAGATTCTGGATGACCAAACCTTTTCAGCCGTTTGGTGAAAACTATTTTTTTCCAGAATTCTAGTCAAGACAACTACTTCCACATTGACAGTCTCCCAAGCTTCTGCTTTTCCAATAATAAAGTCAGAGTTCACTAAATATGTTTTTTGAGGGCTGCTTTTTCAATTAAACCTTTCCTCTCTATATAAAAAGCACTTAAGAAGCATGAACAAACTACTGAAAGGCAYTTAAATACAGTAACAAATGTAAATTGGGGTACTTCTGTTAATTTCAGGGGTTTTTTTTGTTAAATCATGTTAAATTCATGAAGCATTTCATTATACTTTGTCCATAAGATGTTAAACACCTCATGTATCAGATCTCATTATTTTCACTGCATTGATCATATTTTTTTCACATCCAGAAAAACAGCAAATGCAGCAGTAGGATCCGTTCACATTCCATGTCATACAGTGTACTAAGCTAGCCTGTCTGGAAGTGACTAATCATCTATTTCTGGTTAAATAAATAAACACAACACAAACAAAACCTCATCTGCGTAAAGTTAAAACTCAGGCCAGGCTATGCAAGTGGAAGTAAAAGTTATACATGTGATTAATGAGAAAAAAAATTATGTTTCCATATCAGCAAGAGCAGTTATGAAATAGTTTTGTGCCTGCTGGTGCCACTGCTTCACCATTCTGTGGGGTTTTTTTCCCATTTAAAGAGTTCTCTTTAGAACCTTTACTAAAATATATCAAACCTGTTTTCAATTTGGATGGAAGAGGTTTTTTCAGAAACATTATTTAAACCATAAATACAAATAAAAATACAAACTATGTTCCAGTTTGCAACGAAACTGGGAACAGATGAGGGCTGAAAGGCTACMGAGTTAGTGACAGGGAGATCATCTTCAAGGATACAGAGGGTGCTCCCTGTGTTCCTGATCCTAAGCCGCTCTGGGGCACTTGGGAACAGCAAATGCAGCCCCAGCAGGTGAACTGACACGTTATTCTGCACAGAACTAGGTGCTACTGTAGCTGCAAGATCTCTCTGGAAGATGTTCCCAAATTTTGTGATGTTCCCATCACAGCTCCCAGCAAGTGGAATGAATCAAGGTCCAGCTCAGTGTGGCCAAACCCAAGCTGCAGCACTGATGCTTTTGCTGCATTTRAAGAGAATGGAATCAAGATGTTCAATCTGATAGGCTCAAAATGCACCTATTGTTGTAGCTGATGGAAATACCTGTGCAAATAAAGAGTGAATCCTTGGATTATAGGGTTTCCCCATTACCATTATCAGGATTCATTTGCAAAACACAAAAAAAAAAAAAATCCAAATTGCTTCCTTCTTTTCCTAAAAAAACAAAGCCATGTCCTTGCCAAGGCTAAGCACACATAAGATCATGACATAAAGAGCCTAAAAGGTTATTTTAATAGTTTTAAAATCTATTCTGTAATAAGAATACTCCATGCAGAAGRGAGGTCTGTAGCACAGCCCATTTTCCTTAGAGCACAAGAACCATACAGTCTAAGAACAGAAAATGCTTCCTCAGGCCTGATTTCTCACCTTCTCTTCAAATGCTCGAACATCACCAGCATACTGAGATAATATTGAGGTTATATATATATATATATATATATATAATACGTAAGGATGATTTAGATAAATATAACATATATAATATATATTGAGATAATGCAGCATAAAAGGCTAAAGCAGGCTGTTACACGTGTCAGAATATCACCATCAAATCAATTATACCAAAAGATTCCCTTTACACTCTTACGATTCACCCACTGGGAGAATTTCTGTCCATACTGGAATCCTGGTTAGAATTTAACCACTCCCACACTTGTTTACAGCAGCATTAGCCTTAATCCATTTAGCCACTGTTGGTAAAGCAGGAGCAATAATTGTGCTGACTACACCTTCATTACGAGGTTATCGGTGTCCTTATTTCTACTCTCAAGGTCTAAAGCTTTTGCAGATATTCCCCAGCGCTTAAAGAGCTTCCTAAGCAGCTTCTGAGAACATATGTTGTTTTTACGAGCTCTGGGTAGGGTTTCTCTGTGTGTGCCAAGCAGATCTCCTTGGGGCCCTGTCAGTGATGGAGTGATTGAGTGAGCAGCACTAAAACCCAACCCAGCTCCTCAGCAGATTCGTTCTGTGCAAGTGTCTCAATTTCTTGTCTGCATCCGGCACATCCAGCCACAGTTGCTTGATTTTACTTTACTGTGACACTTTGGCCACTGGTTTATCAGAAAGGGCTGGCATTACAGAGCACTCTGTGCAGTGCAGTAAGGTGTGCTGGCAGACACCTGCCTGACTCTCAAAGCCTTCCTAAAAAACAATCTGTTAGTAGCTGTCTTAAAAAAATTGTTTAGAGAAGTCATTTCTATTGCTACAAATCATCTGATTGACCTTAACAATAGTATTTTTCAATTTAGTTGCAAGTGGAAAGTCTGAGGCGTAATAGGCAACATGGTTCATTTATTCCCAAAATAAGGGCATAATGCTAAAAGCTTTTCTAGAAAGCATATATTGAATCAGCAGAATATTCTTTCTCCTTTTCCTGACTCTGCCCCAAAAATATTTCTAGTRAAGATGCAGACCCCCAAGAAGGGAATTCTAAATTATCAGCGATTATTTTCAAATTCCTAATTAGTTTTTAGAAACCATCTGTTTTCTGTGAACGCCACATTGAWACTGCTGCTTAGAAAACCATATGGAAAAGTTAACTGCAGCCCCAGGAATCCATGGTTCATATTCCATCTAAATATTCCATAGATGTTTTCCCAACAGGCTTTTTTTGGGGGGGGAAGAAGGCTGCAGCAATAATTTTTCTTACAAAATTCTTTGCTTACTAGTTTAAAAAAATCTTTTGAAATTTTTACACAAATACTTACATTCAAAAGATGGCAGTCACAAAATGATGCTTCTAGAAGAGGGAGGACTGTTAATAAACAGAAGAATTCAACCATCCTGCAAAGACTGAAYGCAGCTTTCTGCAGAGCTGCATTAAAATCTAAACCCAATTTTTATGGTTCCTTAATTGTTTTTAAGACCCAGATCAAACAAAACAGATCAGAGCTGTAAGTGAGCAATAGATTCTCTGGACTCATGCTGAGTTTTCTCAGCTCAGYATCTATCAGTATGGATATTCCTGAAAATCTTTCTGGAGAACATTGTAAAAGATACAGCRTGAAGTGCCTGCAGTACAAAAATCAAGTTCATTCAAAGTTCTTAGTCCTCCTGGGAAGATTCTTTTCTTTGATTTGGCTGACTTATTTGTAATACTTAGRATAACTCTAAAACCAGTAGGCTTAAAAAATTAAAACCACTTACAAAACAACCCACAATAAAAGTGCAATCTCCCCCTACAYGCAGTTACTCATCATATGCTTCATGTTTAATTAAGGGCTGTCAGCTCAAATTGAAGTTTACACACAGCCCCCAGAAATGTTCAAGTAGCTCCCTGTGCCTCAGCAAGTTACTGCTGTGAGAAGTCTGAGCAGGGAAGAAAAAAAGCAGAAAGATTCAACAAGAATAGAAAAGCAGCAAAATTTATGAGCACAACAGTTACGGAAATTACACTATTTAMAACATGCACATGTTTCATCTCCATCCAAGCTCACATTAAAGATGGGAGGAGCACAAGTTTAAATCATTTTTATAATGAGAAGGTATTCTATGTTTTTTAACAAGTACAGAAGTTAAAAAAGTAAACCAGATTCATTTTGATATGCCTCACAGGCTATATGCAAACACATCCACTCTCAGTCTGTAACTGTGCCACCCCCTTGGTCATGCACTTTGGAAGTCATTGCAATCATTTGCCAACTCAGATTTCACACTTTATAGTGACTTGTTTTGTCAAAGTTGGCAAAGTTTATTGATTATTTTTAAATATTTTATTTTAAGAACAAGGCTTTTTCATTTCAGAATACTTCAGTTACCTAGACTGAAGTAAAGGCCACACTTATTGTGTGTCATTGTAAACTCCTCATATCCAAATGAATGCAGAAATCCTCTGTGGGGATTTATTGTCTGCCACCATCAAGTGGCAGATGCTGCATCAGCTGTTTCTAAAACTGTGTGGTGACATTCTTTTAAAGAAACACTGCGAAAGTGCATTTCATTTACTTCATGATGGTCCCTCAAATCTCCACCATTCCTGGGAAGCACAATTGCTCATCCTTCACCACCAGCAAGCTTGGGACAAATAGAGCCAAAGGAAAATAAAACTTTAACCCACTGAACCGAGTTCAATTTTTAAAAGTCTTCATTTGACAGAATTACCTTTCTGTGTAGTGAGTTTATACTTACCTGACTTGAGTGGCCTGAAGCTCCAATATTTCATCAACTAAAACCTAAGAAATACTTTTCATTTAAGTGGCAAGATTATTTATTCTTCCAATACAGTGCTTTAAATAAGTTTTACTACAGCCACAGCCAAATTTTCCCAGTGGCTTTCCAATAGATTTTCCAGTAAAGGGTTTTAAAATTACTCAATACTTCGTTGCAACAACAAAAAAACCCCAAGAATGTATTGGTACCACTAGCTTACAAAATCCATTTTCCACTACAATTCTTTCCACATTGGAGGAAAGATTGCAAGAGAGGGAGGAGAAAAGGCAAGCAAAAGTTGTYGCTGAAAAATATTTATAAAAAGCTCATTCTATCCTTCTGAATAAAGTCACAACACATTATACCAGAGAGAACATGCTCTGGAGAGTTATGGGTACATTAATGCAATTTAAAAATTTGTTGAATGTTACACTTACCTTTGAGTAGCAACTGTGTATTATTAGAAGGAATGGAACAAAAAAAAATTTATATCAAAAATTTTAAAAAAATTAAAAATGTAAAAGCCATGGACACTCAATCTTTCTAAGCTGGAAGATGGCAAAGAGAGTGAGTGCTGAAGCAGGTAAATTTATCCCTCAACTTGTATGTACAGCCAACACCTTRCCCAGAACTACATCCATTTAAATGCCTTCCCTAGCACACACCAGCAGTATGGCTAGTAGGGGAAAAAGGGGGCAATGGGGTGCAAAAMAGCCTGTCATRTTCAGACTRAAATCACTTGAGGAATTTCCAAGGCTATCYTAATACTGTAATAATGAAATAATAATGCTACAATAGTGGAAGCAAAGCAAACAAAGCAAATGCCCAAAATAAAAGCCCACCAGAGAGGTGATGGAGAAGGGTCACCGTAAATTAAAGGAAGGCAGATATCAAGTTTCTGCAAGAGAGGRGATGCACAGTAAATAATTTGCAACCAGAAATTTTATTATCACTATTTTGCAAATGAATAGCTTGTCACATGCCTCAATATATCTGTGCACTAGTAAAAACATGCAGGCATTTTCTGAAAATTTATTTCTCAGAATCCTAACTGTGATCTGAGAATTTAATTTTTAAAATAGTTGGACTATTTAAACTATTTTAAAAATAGTTAATCAGTTCACAAATCTGAAGCATAAACCAATACATCAAATTCTGAGAACTGTCAGCCGAATTTAACCAAAGACTCCACTCTAGCAGAATATTAAAAGTGAACAATCTGTTCCAACTATACTTTTTACAAGAAAAAATTCTGTTGTTTTGAGGACACAAATTCTAAAAACAATTTTATTTATGTATAACAAAATATGAAACCTCAAGCATATATATATATAATGTTTACACCCTCACACAGATGGTAAATAATGCTACTGTTCTCACTGAAACCTGGTAACACACTATTAGAATAAGAATTCCCTTGCTAATATTCCATTTCACAGAAAACCTGCACTCTCTATTATAGCAAATGAAGTAACTCTATAGAATAAGACAAAGTTAAAACTGGTTCCCTGTCATCTGAGGACAGTTTAAACAAACATTCAGGTGTCATACGCAAAATATCTAACCCTTAGCTAAAAATAAAATTTTTTGAGTGTTCTAGTCAGACTGAAAATGACTCATGGTAAGAAGGAACACGAACCACCTAAAACATTTCGAGACTAATTATATGTGAATATATAAAGCACTGAGAAATAAATTAGTTCAAAAARAGCCTCTAACTTCAGACTCATCCCTAAGAAAGTCAATTTACAAAAGAGGTATTAATATTTATTCCTCATGTCACACCTGACAAGGTTTTTTTAGTTCAGTCCCCAGTCAGTTTTGAACTTCATATAATCCCTTTTTTCCATCACACAAATGAGAAAGTGTTGTAATTCTTATCACTTTRCTAACAAGGATTCACACTGGAGTCTGCATATGAAAATAACTTTTTTACAGTGGGGTCTGCTGTGAAAACCCAGCTTTTCCCTCCATTCTTCCCCAACATTTACAGCAGTAAAGAATTTTTGTTCAGAACAATGGTGATTTTCACAATACATTGCCAGGAACCGGTATCAATTTTCATTTGCTTTGAAGAGAAGGAAGAAACGCAGTGACTACAATTCTGGAAAAATTTTGGAAGAAGGAAAAGATTCCATGTAAAATATGGAATCTAACTATCAGTCAAACAAGCCAGAAGACAGGCCTATTTTCCCTCTAGCACACATGTGATCCCAAGAGAACTTCACCAATAAACTCGGCTACAGATGAAGAAAAAAAAAAAAAAAAATCCACATGCAAAGATTTGGAAGTCATTTCAGATGCAAACTACAAACCTGAGAAGGGTGAAACACTGGGGACTCATATTTGGACGAAATACCCAGAGACCTATTCTCACATCTTTTCCATTGTCCAGAAAAACATAGCCCAGTGCGCATGGAGCATTTGTGTCCAAGCACTGGAGGACAGCCACAGCAGGTATGCATCYTTTTTTCCTTAATTTACCAGCTGACTTTATAAAAATAATTCATCTTGTATAACCTGAAGAGCACGTACAAGCTATTTTCCACAGGACAGCAATATTCTCCATGACATAGTACCATGGACTGCCCCATTTCCTCTCCTTTATCCTTTCTCAATAAAGAAACAACGCCCTCCACTCCCAGCCATGGAGTGGAGACCCTGCTGACAGGGCTAATGTAATGAAAACTGCTTTTATTGCTCAGTTTAGAATCCTTATTTAAGCAATATGGATAAACTGAAGTTTTTAATTTCAGATAACTGTTTAGAAACTTCTGGGCTTGTATTGCCTCCCAAGTGATGAAAAAAGAAGGTTTAAGTGTTGTGATCTGGCCTTATAAACTCCATGTGACTAATCATATTTTAATAGTTTTTTTGCTTAAACATCAATCAGTCTGAGTTTACAGGCATACCCTTCCCCCATAGTTAATAACTTATGTTAGATGTTTATATCCAAAAGCTCCATATAAATCTTATTTCTTACAAAGGACAGTGACAGAGGCTTCCAAAAGCCTCAGATAAAACTAACAAAAGGTGCTAAACTCCCAGTCATTTTTAGAGGTACATAGTCCCTCACTACTTTTGAAAATTTTCTGTTCATGTGTTTTGATTTGTCCTGAAACAACAACAAMAAAAAAATCTGGCAAGTCCTTTTTATTTCCATTACCATATATGTGGCATCATTCATACTTTGTTATGCAGTCTTAAATGAAGATGAAAAAATAAAGTTCCGAAATAGAAGCAAGGAATAGAAACTTTCATCTCCAACTAATTATTGCCAAAATATATGAACAAGCCATGAGAATTACTTTGGAAATTGCAGACAAATATCTATCCATTAGAAATAATGCCAAACATCTTCATTCCCCCAGTAACTATAATACCGTTCTAAAATTTGAATATTTGGTGACATATGGATGGGACGAAAAAGAAGTTGTTGAGACGTAAGCATCATAAATACATTTTTTAAAGGCAAATATTTGAGAAGTAGAAGATAGGAAAAAATAATGTGGAAAAGGTGAAGTGTGCTGTAAGATATCAAAATGTATTCATGCGTCAAAACCAAGAAAATCTGTATAATAATTACTAKTTCCAAGAGTATTCAAAGCCCTCTCAGACCCTAAAAACTTCCCAAAAACCATCTTTGCACCTTGGATTGCACCTTCTCCCACGTGTTTCTCAATACAACTTGTGACAGAAGACAATGATGAGGTTTTCACACATCCGATTACGAACGTAAATCCAAAATCAAGAGCAAATCCCTGTCAGGTAAAGGAAGATTAATGCTTCAGCTAGGAATATGTTCTTAAGGAGGTGACAGACTTCAAGGACTGCAGGTAATAACACCACTCTGATACTGAAACTCTGGGAAACTGAATCGTTTGTGTATGAAAGTGAAGGAGGACAAAATACAGAGCTTGGTAGATTTCATCATTTGTTCATCGTTCTCTTAGATTTCACAAGCTTAGAGTATCTATTTTACTGCATTTTTGGTTTAAGTAAAAGTATAAACTAATATATTCCAAAATTTGCAAGTATATGTTAAACAAATATTAGAAATATACTTYAATGCAACAGATTAGTGTGGGAAAAATTACATAACAGAGCTTGCAGAAGACAGATTTCCCTGCTTAACCCCCAGTTCCAGGGGAGTGGAGAGAATACTTTTCCCTTCAAGGCAAAAAGATCAGCCACTGGCCAGAACTGGCCAGAATAGCTGTCTACCAGGAAACTTCACTGCACCATGAAATGTATGAACACTCTAGTGCTCATATAAAGCCAATTGTGCAATACAGATTTTGTTTGCAGAGATGGGGATTTTTGAGTCAGATATCTGGTACACACTGTGTCCTCTTTGCAAATCAAGCCAGAACAATTTCCAATTTCCAAGACATCTCCAGATGTCTGTGCAGTCACATGGACATTTTCTAAGTGTCTGTATTATYGTGTCCCTTGCAAAATACAGGGAGAATAAGGAATGCTTATCACTCATGCTTGATTTTCTCTTGATCAATTCTATCCTGATTAAACCAACAAAACCCTTGATTTCTGTAAAAGTGGAATAGGAAGTTTCTACATGCAAGAAAAAGGTACCTTCAGAAATCATTTACAAAGAAGTAAATGATTGGTACTCTTTTGGTACTCTTTATAGCATAATCATCTTTACTTTTCTTAGCTAACTGGTATCTTTTCCAATGATTTTGTCCATGGAGTAAGTACTCCCTAAGTACTAATTGAATTGAAAGCTAGAGATAAGATGGGGAAAGCCAAKAAAAGCCAGATCTACTTGCCAAAATTCCAACTTCCCATTTAGTTTATGAGTTATGTTCCATTCTTTTTTTGCATTCTTCTGAAATATTTTGGTTTCTTTAAGAAGCCTTTCATAATTACAGAGATATCCTGCGCCATGCATCAGTAAATAMAACACCAAATAAATATGAACAAAGTAAACATTTAAGAACATGGCAGAGATTGCATCTTTACACAACAGAGAAAAAAGATTGTTGGCTCAGTGAACAAGTGCTACAAGAACACTGACTTTTACTGCCTACACTGTAAACACTGAGTTATCACTCCCTCCTATGCAAAGCTTTCAATCTGCAAGCCATAAACAGGGTCACTGYTCCTTTTAAGTGCTGGGAAGTGCTGCTTTTAAGAGTTGACTTGCCTTGCTATTACTTCAATATTATTTTTCCTTCAGAATCTTCAGGTTTCTTTGCTTAAAGGTTCACTGCAAATTAATCAGCTAGCAATACTTTAAACATTTAAGACAAAAATTCCTTTCTTCTCTCCAACGAACTGTTTCATGCTTCCTGCCATTAACTTAGTATGGAACAGAACATCATTTTTCTTAGTAACTGGTACAAATATAAAAATGCTTATTTTAAGATTTCTGTTGTGCTTCAGTAGGCTTCAGAAACTATCTGATTAGAGCCAAGCAAGAAGCAGCTACAGATCCATCAACCTGACAACCTGAAGGCCAAATCCTAAAACTAGAAAGTCTGCTTACAGACTCAGTAATGAACAGGAATGGAGAAAATTCAACCTTGAAACCCTTTCATATATGGTTAGTAAATAGGTTTACACTGTAAGATGTTACAGCATTCTTAAAGAAAATTTGCATGTTAAAATGTTATAACGTAAGAACTGTTTACTGAAGGAACACAAAGTAATTTAATTACAGGAAAAAAATTTCCAAGATCTCAAAGTAATGAGGAACCTGCAACACAAATCCTAATCTGGCATATGACAGCTGCAGAATGAATTCAAAAGATTTTTACCAGACTAATTATCTGTTAATGGGCAGGCTCAGCGGGACATAACAAATTCCCAAGGTTTAGTTTCCAAGTCATGTGACCCAATCTTTAGCATGGCAGATGGCAGACAATGACTGCATACCGCTCTTTTATTCCAACAGCTACACACACCATTTCTGTAACCCATCACTGAAATTATTGTAATCATACATCAACAAAGATGCAACGCTACCACTGGTGACACCACCGCTTTTGCAGCGATTGTTTCCCACACTGAGCAGCGTGTCATTTTTATTAAATGCTGTCAGCCCTCGGTGTGCRCAGACAAAAATTGAAATCCCCGTAGGATTTATCCTCTCTATAGATCCACAAAGATTTCAGCAAGTTGGATGTCACTTTTAACAGGACACACATGTTTGCTGTTAGCTAAAATATCTGCAGGTTTTTTCAGTTACCACACTCTAATTTGAAAGCACTGACTTCACACCAGGTTCTGATTTTATGCTCATTTTTAGGAATACTCTCTTCCTTTAACATCACACTTCTCCAACCTGCTAGTCCRATGGCATTGGGAATTACTGATTGCATCTCTAACCTGTACCTCGCTGAAAAAGATTGGATTCTCACCCAGGGGACAGCAGCCACCACATTCCCAGTAACATTACACCACAGCTCCACAGGCAGAATTACACATCCCTGTGGGAAGGAAAGAGATACGCTCYCTATTCTGTCTGTACAGTATTCTGGGTTATTGATCTCCAGAAAGCAAGAATAGGACACAGGGGATCCCCCCGCTGTGACAAATTCTAAAGAGCTTTGTTCCAGAGAGCCAAGGTTTCCAGTGCTAGACTGTGGCTGTTTCATACAGCACGACCTTTATTTTTTGCATATGCAACAAAGCTGAAGGGCTTCCTCAGCATTATTGTTCACTTCAAGTTTAACACACTCTTCTGACATGATTCTCTAGACGTTCAAGGCTCTGTTTGCTTTTTAATTCTTTTTCTGCAGCACCTTTGAAATGAAACCCTTACCATTTTGCATTTTCTTATTTTCCTAAAATAGTGATCAGGCTGGTAAATGCAGTCCTCTGGCAACTGTGATAAAATTGTAATACTTTCTAGGCTAAACAACAAACCCTGTATATTTTGCACCATTGCAAGTAAAGAAAATGCATCAGAAAGTGTTCCATGACAAGATAATACATACCTGGGAAAAGATTTCTGTATTTTCATATTTGGGGTTTTTCTCCGATTGCTGCAACTATGACCGGGCAGTGTTAATTTCAAGTTTGTTTCAGACAAACACTTTCTTCCATATATAACTACAGATGGGATCATTTCTCTGTCCATGAGCAGAGGCCAAAATTATCTCTCCTCTGTCTGAGCATGCTATTTCCTCCTAGCAATAAATAACCATGGCTCCCTGTTCTGAGCACACCACCTGCAAGTCTGACCAAAAATACCATGCAGTGGTGTCCATGGATGAATTCACTTCCCGCCAYACAGACTTCCTGAAGACTAAAGCCACTTTAATTCTTTTGTTTTCAGTAAGACTTGCAAGGTTTGTATCCCGTGCTGACTAGACAKAGGCATCTGTCCASWGCTGTTCTCTGAAACAATCCCAGAYTCCAGCAAAAGCCAAACTTCCCTTAAATCATGTTGCACATCAAACATTAGTTGCTTTGCTAGCACTAGGATAAAACTTACTTTAACTGTAACCCCTGCTGCCTGAATTGTGTGGGTTGCAGGTATGCACACATGCACACTTTAATATTAGCAGACATTCAGGYTTTTGTTTTATCTTCAGCTTAACAGCTCTTCCAAAGTGGTAAATCACCTTTGTTACCAAAAACACTCAAATCCAATCAGTTTTCAGAAGCTTAAAGACTGTCAGACTTCAGTTATCTGCTGAAAAWAATAAAATTCAACTCTTCATTAATCTTATTTTGACAGTCACTATCCACCATTGAGTTCCATAGGATCTGATCTTGACTGTAAGCCTATTCCTTCTTTCTTTATATATAGGGAAGACACAGAAATAATTTTCTTTTGCTGCTAGGTTGTTTTTTTTTCTTTTCATCCCCCCAAAAACTTGTTGACTACCTTTCCATAATCTAAGTTAACCCATTTCCTTCAATTTTTCTTTATAGAACATGTTTTCCTACATCTTTTCACTCTTTTCTGGATTTCCATAATCAAGCTGTCTCTGGCTGGCATGGAGTAGGGCASAGCAAACCCGACGTGTACGTGAGAAACACAATGATTGACTGCAACTTCCACATGGATGTTGGCTTTCCCCTCCTGTGCACAACCAGTGACACCAATAATTCATCTTCACATCTTCAGCTGTGATCCTTTACCACTTCAACCAGAACCACTTGTCATTTCCTATCTGCATTGTTAATAGCCAGTGAAAGATTACTCARMCTGCTTTGTCCCCAGCTATTTCTGYAGCTTGTCACRTTTCTAATCTTCTGTTGTCCAGGTTTCCTGTAGCTCATCTGTATTTATTAAGCATATCCTCGACTCCATCTTCCAGGTCATTTCCAGAGACTTTTACATACACACATTCATTGACCTGTACTCAATATGAAATTCCGGTTTGGCAGTGAATCATCAATAACCACTCAGAACAGCAATATTCCAACTGTGCGTTCGGTAAGCAGTGCATTTTTTCTGGACCGTGCCTCCCTATCTGACTGATGAGAAAAGACAGCATGAAAAAAACTTATTTCAGATACAAAGGARTAGCCACTATTGTTTTCTTCCCCTTGTCTCTCTCCGCAGTGAAGTAATTAATTCAAAACTATGTATTGCTAAAATACCCAAACAAAGTAAACAAAAATCCAACCAAAAAGCCCCCAAACCTTCCCAAAACCCCATATCATGCACTCAGTTGAAGCATTCYGTGTCCAGAGCTCAATCCAAACCAGCAGGCTCCCTGAACAGACAGGTGCAGTGTCAGTGTCCTTCTGTTCTGTGACACATAAAGGTGACTGCGCCAAATCTGACATTTTTCAACTTCCAGGAGATGCAGGTATTCCACGGCTACATATTTACTCAAAGAAAGGGAAATAATCCAGCCAGCCATCAGAAAGTGGTTCACAGTACTGCTCCATCAATTTTTTGTCCTGTAAGTCCAAGAGTCAGGTTGATTTAGCTCAACCTTAGGGACCCACATCTCACTTACAGAACAGCCACTCTAGGATGATTAGACCCATCCAGGACTCCTCTATACTGTTTTTCAGCATTTCCCTATGCCCTGGAAAGTTATCTTTACCTCTTCCACATTGGCTTTGTCTCAAGTTGACCCAGTGAATGAGAAGAATGGCTCTTGACATCTGGTATGACCTTTCCTCCTCTGTACTGTGGGTATATTTTCTGATCTAACTTCCCAGGCCACTTAGTTCCTACTCTCTTGGAAGTTCTATTCTCTTTCTTTAATGACAATCTAAATACAACTTCTGGATTCATCTCCACCACATGCTTTACTGTTTCTCACACAATAAAAATTTGCAGACACATGTCRGCTACAAAAACTCCAAACAAGCAGGCAAACAAACAAAAAATAAAATTCCAAGCCAACGATATAAATGCCTCTTTCCAGCTGATGATTTACTCTTACATTGCAGAGCTATACCACTGTGCATCGAGGTCTCTGCTGGTCCTATTACCATTCTCTCACAGGATGCTGAACTTTAATAAACCCCCACTTTGTGTCCCCCCCCTCTGTCCTATGCTCAGCTACTATGTGTCATTTCTCACAAAATAAGCAGATTCACACATGCTTTTTCTTGTGGAGATGAACCATGAATTCTGAAAAGCCTTTCTATCCTACATCTCTCTTTCTGTAGTTCTATTGCCAATCATATCCATAGTGTCAAATCCCCAACCACTCTGCTGCAGTTTGACAAATTGTAAATCGCTTTCTAAAAGTTGACTATCTCTTGTGACCCTCAGTCTTCAAGATGAATTCAGGGACTATCATTACTGTTCAAAAACGTGAGGAAAGACTCCTTGCTCACAAATTCCAACCTTCTGTGGGATCTGCAATGCAGAGAATCTCTCTCTGCAGCTGCCACTGACATTCCTTTGTAACAATATATAAGCCTTTTTAAAGTTGTGAGCTATGCAAGGGCTTAAGGATTTCTTCCCCTCATATTTGCAGATTAATGCAACATTTCAGCTTAAAATGGTATTTTAAATTTCAGCAGAACTAGAGCTGAAAAAAAAAAGCTGGCTATGTCTGTTCTTGCAAAATGCCTTGTAGCAGAAATTCAAACCTGTGCCCTTCCCAACACATTTTTACAGTGTCTGTATTAGGTTAAAGCCTGAGATGCAAGACAAAAACTTATTTTACTTAGGTAGCTTTCAACCACAAATAATGCCTGCTAACACCAAAGCAAAGTTTCTATTGCAGCTGCTTCTCAGCCTGCAATGAGATATCAGTGATGTAACAGTACAATAAAATCACACACACATGCACAAAATTACACTTCTAGAGCTGGTTCCTCAAGGAACCTCCTCCTTTGGTAGGAGAAAATTGAACTAAAGGGAAATATTTGCTATAAATACCCAGTTAACTGCAACAAAATCCAGAAAAAAAACTCATACAAATATAACCATGTACAAAACTGAGAAAAATTAAATTCTTAAGGTCTAAAAATTGTCTCAATACTAAACAGTCACATCTCTGAGATTAAGACTGGAGGAAAAATGCTATCTTAATGGAAATTTTTGAGATGTGAATGACAAAAGCTGATGTGCCAAAAGAATCAAGAATATGGGAAATATCTCTTACACTAATAAACAAAATCTCTCTTGCTCATCCCTTACTTTGGTTTCTGTCCTCTGTGATGGGTATGTTAACAGCAAAGCAAATGCAAACTTCAGTTTCCAAAAGCTATCTTCTCCACTAAGAGTTTTCAAATCTGCTACTAGAAAATTGAAAAATTACTGAGAGGAGAACACAATGAGGGTTAGATACATCCACATGTAGCATCAGTTTTATTCAGTTACCTGTTTACTTTTAATGAGCACTTTGTAAAAAAACTTCATTAACAGATAATTGGGGAGCTTTTGGTTTCAGAGATGGCCACCAACATACCTGGGGCCCACACAAAAGGAGCTTCAAAATAAGGCTAATTTTTGGTGCATTCTCATTATTTTGGGAAAGGAGTACGGAAAAGGTGGCTCATCCACCTTTTCAATCCTGTTATGGATGCTACTCCATGAAACTGCAACACACTGCAAGCTTAAAAAGTGTGAAGATTTAATTTTCTTTTGTGTGTCAAATAACACAAGCTTCAGAGCTCTGGCTGTTTTTTTATGAGCTCCTCACAGGAAATTCCACCCTCCCAATTTACCACAAAGTTGCTCCCCCACACTTCACTATRACTAAAGCCTGAAACTTAGCAAGAAAGAAACCCTCCATTCTCTTCAGAGACAACTAAGGGTTAACTTCCCAACTGGAGAAGTTTCAGTCTGACTGTCCTTGCTTCACAGTAGGATAGTGACAGATTCCAGGAAAATGCAGCCAAGCAAGGAAAACACTTGGGTCAAGCAAATATATTAGGCAAACCTCAATGACAGAAGTACAATGACTGGAACAGCAGAAGCCTACACTGCAAAGTTAAAGCCTAGTTACTTTTACAGAAATATCTTTTCTCACTTTGAAATCATCACAGAACTCTTGGGAGGTAAAGAATATGTTGTCTGCTCAATAGCTTAAAAGTTAGAAGTCAGCCCTGCATCAATGTAGTTAAAGAAATAAAACTGTTCTCCAAGCTACAAAGCACTGCTATGTTAAGTTACAGCATTCATGCTGAAACTGAAATGGAAACCTAGCAAACATTGTAAAATCCTACAGTTAAAAACCAGATACTTGTCTGTCTTCACACACAATAATCAAGGAAAATATCCAACTCAGGTGTTATTCTCTGTATTACCATTATCATGAAGACGTTGCTACAGAGAAGACTAAWGAAATCAGGAGAGTACACAAAAACTCTCTTGAAGACATCCTTTCTGTTGTACTGGTCAGAAAGATCACTGGTTTTATCATAATTTCTTCCTACACATTAAATGGTTCTACTGGAATAAAAAAATCAMACCACAAGTTAACAGAACAATGCATTCCCTAAGCCAAGGATAAGATTTTATACATACATGTTTTGAACAACTGAATTTCAGCCCAAATTTCATATTAAACAGAAAATACAACCTATGCCTCTTCACTCAGAAAAAAAAAAATTAAAAATGTATTTCCGCAGAGAAAAAAAATGTGAAGGAGCGAGGAAAAAATCTGAACCATGAGAAACACAAGAGCTACATTTATAGGAACACAGCCATTTACAAAATGCCTTTTTTTAATGGTTGCCTTTCAAGCTGTGCCAACACTACAACGAACATAAAAGATCTGCCTCCCTAGCAGATTTAGAAGAATAAGCAATTACTACATTAGAGAAAATAGGCTCAGAAATTTCCACCAATTGGTAATTGGCAGCAAAGCAACTCCCTATGTGCCAAACCCCAAAAAGCCCTTCGGCACCAACCTCTACATATACCAGCAATGAACAAACAAATAAAAAAAAAAAAAACAAAAAAAACAAACTACTGCCTCAAACAGGGTCAGCCCTTCTCTTTGGGGAAAGAGAAACAAACAAAAAACAAACCAAAAACCCCCACCAGAACTCTCCATCCTTTTAAAACAGCAATAGAAGGCTTTTCTTTTTGTAAGTGTTTAAAGTGACAGATCTTCTCTTTGGGGCACTACATCTCAGYACCTCTTAAAACACAGTTACACTAGGATTGTGCAACAAAGGCTCCTTCCCAAAGCGTGTGGAAAGCACAAGGCCTTTCTTCCCAAAGGAAGGGAGCTCTCCTAATTTATGCACAACTGCTGGGACAGTTTACTCAGAGAGGCACTGCATGGAGCAACCCTCTGCAGTGTTTGCACTCAGGGATTTTTCAATCCTGCTTGAGAACACTCCTACAGCTGCAGTCCAAGTTTGATGACTGCCTCTGTCACAGAAGAGGAGGAGGAGGAGGTTCTGCAGCAAACAGAAATCTTATTTTGGAGCATTACCAACGACTGGTCATCCTCACCATGGGCTGAAGACAATCATCATCCACTGTGGGTGATGGGAACATGCAAGCAATGCATGTGATATTTAACATTAACTACTTCTATTGATCCCTGATGCACCCCTGCATCTTCCATGTCAATGCAGATCACTGAGCTTCTGCTGTTTCAGCAATGCAATAAAAGAAGTGAATGTGAACTGACAATCCTAGGTTTTGCATTTTCTCTCACTGACTCTATCTACTTTCTTGAGAAGACTAAAATCATCTTATCTGAGACAGTGACAGAACACTTCATGGGAAGAAGAAACTAATTATTGCATAATAAATATCTTCCAAGCTATTTTATTATGAATTTAATTAAACATGACTGAAACACATTTTGGATGTTCCTAGGAAGGATTCTCTCTTAAGAAGCATCATTAACAAATTTCATTTAAAATAAAACCTATTAGAAGAACTGAAGACCACATCATCATGCTGCCACCAAACACTGCAAATCAGGAGTCTCAGGGAAGCCTTTGCCTTGCATATTTTCACCGAAACACAGAAGCTGTTCTTTTCACATACTTCACTCGAAGAAATGTGTCCAAGTACACAGAGACAGACCTCATACTGAGGCAATTTAAGTGCACTTGTTCTGCAATACGTTTGCTAAAAACTTGCACCGCAAAAAGGTGCTTTTTACACAGTCAGCAGGACTGCAAACATTATAAAAAGCTTGACAATAAAAATTCCCACATCTACGARCAGAACTAAAACTTTTACAAATAGSTCATGSAGATATACATGTAYGCAGATGTACAGAAATGTCTGTTGAAGGAGGAAGGATACTAATATTTAGTCAACAGTGCAGGAGTGCAGGCACCTGATACCTGACATGATCTACTCTGCAGCCTGTGTTGCTCTGTTACCAAAGTCACAATACTGTCAGAGTCACACAACAGGGTCAAATAAAAGTATCAGATATCAAGTTCTATGAAGGGCTGAGTCATCAACAGGACTGATCAACAGGAAATGTATTCATGACACTTTAAACCGGTGCAGCAGAGCATTCTGTGCACACTCCTGTATTTCTGAGCAAGAATACAGGCCTACTGCATTATTAATCCTGGCTGCGAGGATTTTTTGCAGAGGTGAAATTAAAAGCAAAAAAAAGCAAGTTGCAGAGATGTGACCACCCTTCCAGAATTGTCCATTTCAGATAAAATTTTTGACCTCAGCTCACGTCAGTTAATACCTCTGGAAATAACAATCTTTGGAAGTGCAATGGAAGGAGACATCAATATTTTTCTTACACCACTCACCACTATGTAGTAGTCTGAAAACAGGACTCTGCTTCTGAAAACACATAGGCATCTCAACAAGTTCAAATGCTTCAAATAAACTGTATTATTTAATCAACAGGCACATTTTTGGGCAATGCAAAAAAGTTAGCATAAAAATATTTTGTTTTACTTGAATGTAAAGATCCAGTTATTTTATGCTATATACAGTCCTATTTTTTTTACACATATTAATATTTTAGTAAAGTTTTCAAAAGTTGATGTTTTTTAAATGGTCATTATTCAGAAGTAGATTAAAGCACACACAGTAASAAGAATTCAATTTATGAAAACAAAGCAGCTTAGATTATTAGATTATTAGAATAAACTGAGTTTATTCTCCTACCTGCTTCCCATCCAGTGTACAAAGTCTCTTGACTACACCCGAGTCTAACTTAATGGCTTCGGTGATGTCATTCAAGACCTGTTCGAAGGAGTGAGCCGTCTTCTTGTTCAGCAGGATCCTCACAGCTTTCCGTGGCTTTACCCCACTCCTAATAACAGTCACCAGTTTGGGTTTAATGAAATCTTTACTCTCCTTCACTTCGCTCCTCGTGGATGACAAAGAGGTCAAGGAGCGACTGGAGCCAGTCCTTATGTTCACACACCAGTTGGGGTTGACATTCTTGGTGTAATCAACTTTGCGAAATGGCTCGTTGGACGCACACACGTAGCTTTCACCTGCAAAGAGGAGGGCATTTTCACAGTTTAAGGGGGTTGGCAGCTACTTTGTCAATTTAAAAACAAAACAACAAATATTTGGGGAGTGATTTTCCTGTATTTCAACATGTAGGACTTGTAAATTATCAGAGCTATCCACCACTCTCACAGAGTGCTTTCAGCAGGTTTCAGAAGACCTCTTCTTTAGAAACAAAATTAAAAATGGTAGGGGATAATGAGGAGGTTCAAGRTATTTCACATGTCTTCAGGATTTTGAGTCCTTTTGCAAGTGCTTAAATTACTTGAGCTCACAATAAATGACATTAAGAGAATTCTCCTACAGCAAATATCCAGGTCCTTCCTTATATATCCCTCAACCATATACTTCAAGATACGTACACCCATGTCTTTGTTGGATTATTTTACTACAGCAAGTTGTAACAGAATAAAATTTAGGCATCCCAAGACCCTTAMCCTGAAAGCCACATTAATTTACCACAGGTTATTACCTTTCTCCCAAGGACACACATTTGAAATGCATTCACCTCAATATTTTTTAGACCAACAAATACCTGTTGAGGCCACAAATGAGTCTTTGAGACTATGGGAGTATAATAGGACAACTACACTTCTACTTTTTTTTCCCCCTCTAATTCAAAGCTGGTTTCTTGGGAGTGTTTTTTGTTTGTTTTTTTATAGAAAAAAAGAAGTGGAGGACTGCTTGSTGCTTACCACAACTCTTTGGACCCTGACAGCAATATTAAAGATGTAAACCATGGCAAAGGACATCCTCAACTCTGAGTTAACCCACATCCTTGGGGTATCACAAAATGGCATCCCAGGACATTCTTGAAGGGCAGAGTATTGCCAGAAGGTTAAAGGTAAGCATTCCAAGCTGACAGAATACACCACTCCTCCAGGGAGAAGAGCTACCTGTATCTTTAAAAGCTTAACCTAAAGCCTAGTTCTAAGCCTAAACCCTGTTCTAAGCCTAAAGCTTAAGGTCACTGGTGGAAAAACCAAACTCACCTCTTACACACACAGCAAGATGAGTAAAGAGTAAACATACATCCATTGGGCAGAATTGTGAGAGCTACAAGATGCCTACCTACATTTAGATACATACTAGAAAACTTTTAAACACCATTTTTACTTTCTGAACTCTAGTTTGGAGGGTTGATTTATCTTAGAAGTGGCAGAGCTTCTTATTCTAAAAGCAAGACACTAAACTGCTTTCAAAACTCTGAATTACTGTGAGCTGAAAGACTTTCTTGTTTCTTTTCCAATACCAATTACACTGCTTTGTAATTTATCTTGTATTTAGACCTTCTYGAAAGTCTACTTTCTGTATTTGAAAGAGCACAGTTTATAATTAAGACAAGTTAATGATGATTTTGTTTGGGAAATTCTGGCAGCCAGTTCTGCATCCACAAACACCCCTAGGACTGTRTCCCACTGCAGGACTGGGAAACTGGGGTGAGGTTTTGTGGATGCCACTGCCTTGCCTGTACTCTTCCTCTCCACTCATCCCCATCGTTCCTCCTCATATTCACAGATCAAGGGGTGAACAAAACAAACTGGTACAGACAAAACYAGACTCCTTATCTTTCCCCCCAAAAAATAGCTAAAAGAAATTAGGTRTTTTCAGCCCATTAACTCATTGAAAAAGAGCTGCATGCCACACATTAAATTACAGGTAGGAGAGAAAGAACCCCAAACTCCACACAGCTTTGTAGGGACTGTGGAGGTCTAGCAGCTTGTGCTGAGTTGTAACAAATCTCCAAGTAATYTGATTTTATCAAACCTGTTCTGAGAAAGACAGTGGATGGGATGTCTTCAGAATGTCTTCAGAATGACTACATCTGTTTTCTGAACAATTGCCAGYAAGTTTCTCTCTAAGCTCGCTGCTGCCAAATGAGAAGCACCTCCAAGAAGCTGGCAGTTCTCATTCATACCAACAGCCTCTAATTACACCTGCTGATCCTTTTGTAATTCTCCCCTCACAACTGCTTTCCTGCATGGCACAGAACCCCGGCACAGTGTGACACCACACTAAGCACCACACAGCCTCCTGCTCGCTCTACTCGGTGGGACAGAAGAGGGAAAGCCAGAAAGGTAAAATAAAAATCATGGATTGAGATAGAGACAGTTTAATAGAGAAAACAAAAGCCACAGGGRCATGAAAAGCAAAACAAGGAATTCATTCACCACTTCCCAAGGACAGGCAGGTGTTCAGCCACCTCCAGGAAAGCCAGGCTCCATCATGGTAGCAATGATGTGGGAAGCCAAATGCTGTAACCCTGAAYATTCCCACTCTTCCTCCTTCTTCCCATGGATTTATAAGCCGAGCATGATGTCATATGGTCTGGAACACCAYTTGGGCCAGTTGGGGTCAGCTGTCCCAGCTGTGTCCCCTCCCAGCTCCATTTTCCCCCAGCCCACTGGYGTGGGATGGTGTGAGAAGCCAAAAAGGCCCTGGCTCAGTGTAAGCCCTGCTCAGCAGTAACAAAAACATCCCCATTATCAGCACTGTTTCCAGCACAAACACAAAACATAGCCCATACCAGCTACTATGAAGAWAATTAACTCTATCCCAACCAAAACCAGCACAAACTCTTAGAACAGTCTGTCCATCTCTGTGCAAAAGTTTTAAATAAATTCTGCAAAGTATCTCAAAATTCATCATCAAGTATGTTCAGAATTTTCTTTTCTGACTCAAAACCAATACAGTTCCAAGACCATTAAAAAAAAACCCTAACAAATGCACACATGGTAATTCAAAATTAAATAGAAGGGCTGAAATTTAAATTAACAAAGTTAAAAAAAAATAAATAAAAATTAAACCTCCTCAGCAACAGACTCGCAAACTTGAAGTAAATTAACTGTTTTACATGAAGTGTAGGTAGAGGACAAAAGGTCCCTTTGCTCAAGGATTTACCATAGAAGAGTTTCAMCAGGCTATGCTGGCTTTGTCTTTTRCAGACTCATCATCATAAACAGAGCATCTTCTTTTTACTAYCATGCAATGTGTCCTATTATGTGCCACAGCTGTACTACAGCATGCTACAGGACAGCAGAAATTGTCCCTTTATAACATTTTCAGACAMTATTTATCCAAAAGGATCTATATTTCTTTAATGTAGCTGTGTAAAATTCATTGCCTTCTACTGGTTTCCTTGATTGATGCATTAAGAACATAATTTCTTGATTATCTCAAAGGGTTGCAATGCTGGTTTCTTCTTGTAACTTCTTTTCCTTTAAGCAGAGACCACAGTAACAAAACCCAGGAAGTGCTTTCAAGTTGAAACAATGTATCAACAGAAAGAATTTCAAATTATTTGTTTCAGCTGTATTTAGCGAAGCCTTAAATTCAAGCATAAACTCCTATAGCTTAAAAAAAAAAAAAAAAAAATAAAAAAAAAGATAAAAATCAGCCAAAATGGATTGCAAATTTTCCTGTTATTGGCAGATATAGGAAAGTCTAATTACTTGAGAACTGCAGTATACTACAGATTTTTTAGTAAATGTTTTAAAGTCCCTGCCTGCTTTCATATACCAGGCATATAAATAAACTTCAGTAACACAAGTTTCACATGGAAAACAGATTTTACTACTACACCTGCAAGGCAGGCACATATGGCAGGACTAGAGAAAGAGCTGTAAGTGTGAAAACACATTTACTGGGTGGCTCRTTTGTTTCATGACTAAAAGACAAAGGATGAAGTTCTGAAATTACTTCTCAAACATCTAATGATTTCATCACAGCTAGGACTTCATCCACAGTTTTTAAGTGCTATCAAAAAACTTGAAAAATATGACAAAAACACAAGAAATAATATAAGGAAAGATTAGGAAGCCAACTGCTGCTCTCTGGATAAAGAATGGTTTCCTAGGAACGAGTTAAACATTTATTTGTTTGACAGGGTATACAACTGATTACTTAACAGATGAAAATATGTAAGGAAAAAAATGGCATGGGTAACTTAAATCACACCTAAAAAGTTAACTACGGGAAGCTTTCCTACAGAATGGTGTATTCAAAAAAGCATGCCTGAGAAAACACCATCCCTTGATAAGCAAGTATTATTAAAGTTGTGCTATTGTTTAAATTATTTTAGCCATCCTCCAAAGTTGAAAATGCACTTATGTATGTCTGTTGGGAAGAAATACCAAGTCATTTGTAGAAGTATTATCCCTTTTTTACATTATTTTTTTGTAAGTAAGAACCTGAAAATGTAATATTATATACCATATCTGCTCACAGCTCTCATGTATGACCTGGTTTTAAATCTGCTTGGGATTAATTCATGTACAAGTACACACTTTTGATAATCTCCACAATCTTCCAGAAGAGTAATATTTGTAAAATATAACACTTAATACTTGATTTTTGAGGGGGTCTGGAGGCGTTGAATCAATCAAATTGATTTCAAACACTGTTCACAAAATAACAGATACCTTTATAGTTAAAAATCACAAATATACATAAATTTGACTGCTTCAYTGACTGCCTTGAATGAGATTTTCCATGTGTCTAACCTAAATACTTATAATCTCAAATACAAAGGAAATATTTTCYGAGACTTTAGTGGTGTTTTGATCAGGCTGTAGCTTTGTTTTCTTTTTGCATTGGTACATCTACCAGCCCTAGAAGGTTGACACAACTCCAAAAAGAGGCATAAGCAATACTTCAGGTATTTTCACTGCTGACTTCAAACAAAATGGTCAATTTTATAGCTTGAAGGCCCATTTTCCATTAATAAACTTGAAAGATTTTAAAGCTAATGCATTCTAGCTTTAATTAGCACATGGTCATGGCTTACTGAAAGTAAATACCATGTCTTTAGCTTACAACATTAGCATTAACACAAATCAGCTCCCTAGGTTTCAGACCAGAGCATGAATTTAGTCACCAATATTACCCTGAGATTTGCAGGTAAAGAAGTAAACCCTAGGTTAACGAAGCAGAGACATCTATTAAGCAATAATTTCTTCTTTTTATTTAAATGCAGAAAAAAATGCAACAATTACAGATGTARGTGACATCTGGGACTCTTGAGCCCAGCCAAACTATTCTACAGCAGAAAGCCTAACCAGGCTGCACAGCAGTTTTGGCAGAAGTCTGAAACCTCCTTATAAGTTCTCAATATAATTTCAACAGAGCAAGCTGAAAGTGCCACTTCTTCCATGAAGAAATCCTGCTACCGCCAAAAATTCCTCAAATGGGGCATCTGCTCCCTTAAAAGGAGAAACATCCRCTGGTATTTTGGGTCACAATATAATCAGCAAACACAGTAAATCTAATTCTGATTCTCCAGGTCTTATTAACATTAAAAACATCAGCTAGAAGCCATGAAACAATGCCTATTGACAAGGAAACATTACCTGCCTCTAAATAACTTGGCTGCACTGAATTAACAGCCAGATGTACTATCCATGAAGCAAGACCTGCACGCATGTTGGGTATATGGGTTAAGCACACTGCAAAAGGATTCCAGTTTTAGACAGCCAGCAGTCCAAACACAACTCCTGCCATTCCCTCACAGGAGAAAAATAGAGATGATGAACATAAAAGATGGATAAAAGAGGAAACAAGACTGCACTGGTCAATCTGACTGACAAATAGCCATAGGTCATCAGCTGCTCCCCTGTACTCGGCACTG